>NC_142176.1:38161428-38469428 GCF_026936395.1 Plectropomus leopardus | reverse complement strand
GTTAATGTGTGCGTGTTTTTCTACATCTTACCATGTACGTCTTTTAGGCGTCTAACCATCTGTGACTTTGTTGCTAAATTCTTACAAGTGACAGTTTACGTTGGCTGTCATGTGCTATTGTGTAAACACAAGGACGATGCTGCTTCATCCCACCACGTGCATTTATTGACATCACGGTAACAGAATCCCAGAGTGTAAACTGCTGATGCAGAAAAATACCTAAAACGTCATAAAAAGACGCGGAAGGCGACTTAGAGAACGGTATCATTGGACGAGTTAGGATGACAATGTGTTTCATATACAGTATAAGAGCCATTGTAACGTGTTCAAATCTTCCCCCGGTATCAATAAAGTCATCTGGGTTTCTGATTTCCAGAAAACTGCATGCACCAGCAAAGGTGGCTGCAAACAATTTGTAGTTTTGTTTCATTGTCAAAAAAGGATCAAAATCATAGAAACTTCTGAAATTGCTCCTGTAGCATAATCTCCACTCTCTGTTTAAATTAATGAATAAATAAATACATATGTCAACAGAAGCAGGACAGTCATTTGTTTTGGTGAGAATCTGAATATTATGACTGAAACCATCATTGGTCTTGGTTATTTCTCACTAATTCTGAACTCATCAACTTTAAAAAGTGAAATGGGACGAGTGTCAAACTCTCGACAAGCAAAAAACCTCAACTCCAAAAAACACCCACACTTAGCTGGTTATGAACCCTGTCAGCCTGTTAGAAAGTCACCCAGGCAGACTGCAGATAGACAAGCAGCCACCTACTCAGCCCACTCAGCCAGTCAAGAGTGCATCAAGACTGAAGCCATTGCCCTGGGCTGAGATGAGACGGAGGCTGGAATGCATGCAGAGGCGAGAGTTGGGCCAGACTGCTCTTGCTCCACACAAGAATCCTTTATTCTGAGGGCAGACATGAGAGAAAGGCACCGTTAGACCAACGGAGGGAGGGGGTGACAAGAGCCTGATAACCAACTGGCTCCAGAAAATGAGATGCAAACATCAAAAACAGTGAGGGGCATCATCTGAAACACGATTGGCCTCAATATGTTTTTGCTCAATTAAGAGTCAGGAAATGGAAGTTTTAAAATGAGAAAAAATTCACTTTCATTTCCAGTCTATAAAACATTACAAAAAGATCAGTTTTCCATTATGTTGTAATTTGCACTTTTTTAAATTTAACATTTAAATCAAGCAAATTGAAAGTGAACCGCCAACAGGGACTCGGAGTCTTTCTCTCCGTCTCGCTCTCTTTCGCTGACTTTACACCCTCTCCTTCTCTCTCTTTCATGTGTGTCAGCGCGCAGGCATATCTTCACTTTGAGGAAGCTATCACAGGAATCCTTCTGGCCCCAGGCGGGGTCTGACGGAAAACGAAACGAAGACAGAACAGACTCGCCTCGACAGCACGATGAATGAGCAGGAGTGATAGAGGGAGATGAAGCGAGCCGAGAAGTGTTTCTGCCATAAAAAAAAAGATGAAAATGGGGGAGAATGAGAGCTGAGATGTAGAAGCCCGAGCTGAAAAGAGTTCTTATCACTGTCAGCGTGACAGTGAGAGCCGTCCAACAATTGCATGTAGCAACTAAAGACGTTATTCTCATAGATAGAGACATACAGAAAAGCAGCAACATATAATTAGCTACCTGTTGCATCAGTCTTTCCATATTAATTGCTTTAATCAGCATGAACAAACGAGACTCCGTTCCAAATAATTATTGTCATGGCAGGCAGTATTGTTCATGCTAATGTCTCTTGAAATAGAACCATATTTTCTGAACCCGTTGCGTCTGATAAACAGGATGTTGGTGCTTGGATCTATTTATGCTGAAAGTGCAGCACGTCTTCCTGTTTTGTGCCTTCAAGCACTCTGTGCCATGCAGCAGCAGATATACAATCCACGGTGCAAAATGACTGGAAAGCTATTAGATGACACTCCTCAGCGGTCTCTTTTGTATCCATTATCCTCTCTGGATTTATGGTGTACTGATGCCGAATGTCAGAGGAGTCAGAGGCAACATAGTTAGTGCAATTTTGTTGCACAACTTCTAACTCTAGAACAGGTTTCTACAGATACAAAAGCTCTCTTGCCGAGAGTTTGATGAGCAGCTCAATACCGTGTTTTGAGTCACATGACTTGACTTTATTATTATTAGTCATGCCTCCACTGTCAATATACATTTTGCATTTAATACTATATGCTATCATACATTACATGTATTCATTTTTATGTCTGTTACTATTGTTATATGTTATGTTATTGTAAACATTATTGTTGCTGTACATCTTTACCCCTATCTCCCTCTCTCTTCTTTCTCTCTGTCTCTTTTTTCTCTCTCTCTGATAGATCATTTTGTCATCTGCTGTAATTTAATTGTTTTATGATATATTTTGCACGTTCTGGAAGAGGGATACCTCCTCAGTCACTCTTCCTGAGGTTTCTATCATTTTTTCCCCATTATAAGGTTTTTTGGGGGGGACTTTTTCATTTTCCACTGTGAGGGTCTAAGGAGAGAGAGATGTCATATGTTGTAAAGCCCTCTGTGGCAAGTTGTGATTTGTAGTAATGGGCTTTATAAATAAAATTAACTTGACTTGACTTGCCTTAGACTGGTATTCAAGACTTGAGGCTATACTTAAACGACATTCTCCCTGCACAAAAAAACTGCTAACGTCTGTCTTTTAATGCAATGGGAATGCGTATGATCGGCATTTACACCTGGGTCAAATGACTCTGCAGTACACAGGGGTTTTTATCGCCTCCAGCATCAATGTGATCACAACCTGGGTGAACGCAGCAATTTCAGCTACTTAATCTGCGATATGCAATGACAATCCGTCACTAATTACTGTCCATCTCCTCCTAAGCAGCGCTAAAACATCCAAATTTTTCAACATCTTCAAAGACCTCTGTTTCTGCCGACCAACAAGACAACACTCACACGCACACACACCCCTAAGTCAAAAAGCATCGGTCACAATTTACGTGACTTAATACATATTCATTTAAAAGCTTTTACACTGTAATTTTGTTGTATGCAATTGTATATTGCACTGTTAGACTTTCAAAGAAGATTTTTCATATTAAAGGCTGACTCGCTCTCCAGTGGTCAGTTCACTGGCAGTGGGAATACTTAAAAACCTGCATGCACATGCTAGTTTAGGTGGGAAAGGGTTATGGGGACTTGATGCAGATGACTAAAAAGGATGTGACTTTATTCATTAAATATTTATGTTGTCCAGATATGTTTTTCCAACCAAGCTGTGACTATTTATCTTGTTGAAGTGTCCTTGATCAAGAGCTCTTATCCTGAATGTCATCAGTGATTATTAATGTTTTTGTTGATTCTTGATATAAATTATTTATATCCATCATTGGCTAACATCCTGTGTGATGGTGAATTTTCCCACTAAGGCAGAATTAGAGGAATGGGACCTGCCTGGGAAACCACCTGGTGTGTAAAAGTTTCTCATTTCCTGACACACAGACACACATGCACTTGTGCGTCTCTCTTTCGCCATTTGGCATCTGCTTGTTTTCTGCCAGTTAGAAGCCCGCCTCACCATCCCTGCTCCAGCTGCTGGAAAACATGACGGCATCTCCAGAGCCTCTCCAGGACCATGGGCTTCCCTCCTGCTGTGTGGCCCACTAACGCTGCGTCTTGTTGGACTCGGCTCCAGATGTCCCTGCCCTGATGGAGGCAGAGTTTCTCGAGACAAAGGTACCGTGTGTGTTTGTATAGCTGTGTGTGTGTGTGCGTGTGTGTGTGTGTGTGTGTGTGTGTGCATTTGTTTGTGTGTGTGTGTGTAAGTCTAACAGCTGTTAGACAGCCTGGAATCATGGTTGGAGAATGTTTGACTAATCTTGTACCCAGATGCTGAGAGTATCTTTGTGTAGGTGTGTGTGTGTGTGTGTTCTGTAAAATCGGTTGAATAACTTGCAATAAACACACTTATCACAAAACAGTCCCTCACAACAAACACACACATGGCATTTGCAGACCTGAGCCATTTCAAAAAAATGCAATTTGAGAGTAACCATGAAAGAACAAAGGAAGAACATGTCATAGTTTTATCTAAGCTTATAGTCATGTTTGGTAGATGCGCCCTGTGACAAACTCTACTTATAGGACATCTATTATCTTGGTTTATATTGAGCTCATGTGGTTTATATTTCTTTAGAAATAAAAGGTTTAATTTAAATACCACAAAGTAATTGACACACACAACCTGAGCCCAGGTAGTCTGCTGTATGCACTATGTTTAAAGGGACTTTGGAGGCAGTAGGTGGGACAGAGCTGGGTGATGATCATGACCGATACTGTGCGACAGGAACCTGATGTACCATCCTCACACATCCTCAAATTCTCATGATGATTCCCAAACAATGAACACACAACAAGACAACATGAACATAATTCTGAACATACTTTGCTTCCTGCAACCTTGAAAGAGGCAAGCAAAGACATCAAGTCTGACCAATCACATACTATTGATGTATTGATTGGGGACCACCTTTAACAACAGTAAAACTTTATCAAAACACTTCTAAGTCTCATTTAGCCTCATCTAGCTTTGAAGATTCACTTTCAGTTCAGTTTGAATTAGTACAGTTTTAGCAAAACTGTTTTTGGGAAGTACTAATATGACTGGATAAATAAGGCTTGGATTATACTGCATGGGTGGTGTGAGAGTCTAAAACTAATGTTTTATATATATATATATATATATATATATATATATATATATATATATATATATTTGTTTGTCCCCAATAGATTAGTAAATCACCATTTTCTATGGAGAAGGTATGACGTGACTCATTTACTTAAAAAAAGGTTAATTGGGTGAAGTACTCCTTTAAGTCTGTCCTAGTAAGCCAGATAAGATGCACACAGGTAGGCGTGCTATTTTTAGACCTGGTTCAGGCTTACAGATTCAATGAAGGAAAAAAAGGATCTGTATATTGGACTTCAAAACTTCAAAAAAGACCATCCAGGTCATCAATGGCCATTATATAATTATAGGCTCAAATTGATTACAGCATGTTGACTTGAGTTGAACATGTTGACTTGAGTTGAAGACAAAAAAAAGATACATTCAGCAACACATGGAAAAGGGATGGATGTGATTATGTACAGTATATACATGTGTTGCTGATCAAATGACTATGACTCCGCAATTAACAGGATGTATTCAGTTTTATGCCTGCATACACCTTGTACTTTCTCATATTGACAATTTGCCTGTTGAGGACACACTAGGGTTGAAACTTTTTTCCACTTCAGCAAAGGCCGTGACACACCAAACCAACATCAGAGAACTAGCAGCGAAGAAAGCTTCCTGCTGCATTGCCTTGTGTTGCCGAGTCTTGGCCAAAAAGTTGCACGGGAACACACCAAACCAACAGTCAACAAGCACGTATGTTTATCGTCTGCGTGAGAGGAGAATGCGCTCCAAACCAGCAGATGGCAGTCGTCTGTATTCATCAGTAACACAGCTAAATGGTAAAAAGAAAACAATTTTGCCACATAAATATATACCTCACTCCCTCTTAACCATTTGTTTACATAATTCACTTTTATTTATCTTCTCGTGCACTGAGCTGAACACCAAAGAATGGCAGCTGATTCTACATGCTAAATCAGTGGAATAAAAGAAGGAACGTGCAGGATAGCCGTTGGCCCAACGTGGGTGGACGGTCAACTATCGGCTTGGTGTGTCACAGCCTTAAAGTTTTGGGAGCTGCAATGGTGTGAGCTTATCCCAAGCATTATTGGGATAAGTAATTCTAATGTAATTACTCAATTAAAATTATAATCCATTATAGTATTTTTTACAGGGAAAAGTAACCACATCACTAAAGTGGAACACAATAATGTGTCACTGCCCAACACTGCACTTCAGTACTCCTCTGTAGTCTCTGACACAAACAGAGTACATCCTCATAGCTTTCTCTCAAGGCAGCCACACACACTCGAACACACACACAGCTGCAGATACACACACCATATGTCCCTTGTGATGTTTTGGTCATTAACTTTATTACATCGCATAATTTTATGAGCTTTCCTGCCGGTTGTTATGATAATAGGTTTAACATCAGTGTGAAACCAGCCTGTGCAGGATCTATCCATGTACACATCCTCAAGTGTGCACATAGGAGTGTGCACTCACACATATATAAGTTTTATTGTGCAGATGGGGGAAACTACATATCATAATAAAATAACACAGACACAGCAGGTTTGCATTAAATCTCAACACCTCGTCTCAGTTCTCTTTGTAGTCTCAGCTTTGTAGTGCACATCAATGCACAGTGCTGCACATCAACCGCTGCAAAGAGTTGATGTAGGATGTGATAAAAGTTTAGAGACAGTAATATAAAGTCAGGAGAACATGATGACCAGGTAAGTCTGCCTGTGATTGTTGTGAGATTTCCCTGTGGATTCCGATGTGTGAGCTGAATCTCGAGAGTTTGTTAGCTCATCTTTTTAGGCTGCAAATGTTCCCCACAGGCTGAGCGATGCTTTCAATATTTTGGTTCATCTGTAAGGAATGTAAGGGTGGAATAATTGGAACGACCTGTGGGAAAGGAAATGCTTTTTTCCCTCAAAGTTTCATCACAAGAAAACAAAGCTGTTTAATTATACAATTCCGTATTTATTGAGCCTTTAACACCTGGATCAACATACATTTTCACAACCATTAAAACCTCTCAAAAATTAGTTTGATTTCTTTCAAAAACATGAGAAAAAATACAGTGAGCAACTTGGCAAGAAATGTCATCCATACTGACCCGAAAAAAATAGCTTGTTGGATTATTAGATATTATGTTTAAATATACTTTTTTTTTTTTGCTCATCCAGGTAATTTTTATTAATTTCTTGCTATTTTTTTTTTCTGGTTCAATTGCTTGTTGCCTCCTTCCCATGTCTTTCAAAGAAATCAAGCACATTTGCTCAGGTTTCAAAGGGTTAAAATTAGTCATAAATTTGGCAATAATTCTACATTTTCTTTGTGAACACAGTAACTTCACAGATATCAGAGCAAATTCATCTTACAAAATGTGTCTCCTACTAGTTTGTCTCGTCTCTCATGGGTCTGTGGAGGTCAAGGTTCATAACATGAGGGATTGTGGGAAGTGAGGAGTCTGCTTGTCTTTTAAAATTCAGCTGCTGTGGAGATGAGGTCAGAACTTTCTCTCAGGGACATGAAACGGACTGACTGCGGAAGTTTTGTGGTTGACATTTGTGAAACAGCTGGACCATTCAGCCAAACAAATACACATAAACACACGTACAGTATCTGTAATGCTTGTTGTTTTAGGTTTTTATAGATCTTCACGTTTACCATACAGCCCACAGCATAAAGCAATTCATTTTCCATCACATTCACTGTCACTAGCTGTAGTTTCATTTCTTTTATGCCTCCACACTGGCAGTAGTCATGGCCGGAGGCAATGTTTTCAGGTTGTCCATCTGACTGTACATACTTATGTCCTATTCTCATGAAAGCAAATCTCAAGAGCACCTTGATGGAGTATACTGAGATTCAGCACAAATGTCCACTTGGATTCAACAGTTAACTTATTAGATTTTAGTGGTCATAGGTTAAAGGTCAAGGTCACTGTGAGCTCTTCTTTCTCATTCTTGCGAAAACTTTATCTCAAGAACACCCTCACTTGGAATCAAGGATGAACTTATTAGATTTTGGTGGTTGCAGGTCAAAAGTTAAGGTCACTGTGACGATGCATCCACCCCATTCTTGTGACCTTGATATCTCACAAACACCTCGACAACATTTCTTCAAATTTGTCACCAACATGGGGCGCCCAGTGGCTTAGTGGATAAAGCAGGCACGCCATTAATGAAGGCAGTGTCCTTGCCACAGCGGCCTCAAGTTCAATTCCAACTCGCAGCCCTTTGCTGCATCTCCTCTCTCACCCCCTTTCATGCTAGTGATCTGTCCTATTTTTTTAAGGCAAAAATGCCCAGAAAAATTATTAATTAAAAAAATGGCACCGATATTTAATTAAACTTAAACCTTAAACTTATTAGAATTTGATGGTCCAAAGGTCACGGTGACCTTGCATCCATCTCATTCTTGTGTGTGCAATATCTCACGAACACCTTGGGAATAGTTGTTTGTTTGTTTTTTTTCCAAATTTGGCACAAACGTCCACTTGGACTGAAGAAAGAACTTATTAGAATTTGGTGGTTGATGGTCAAAGGTCAAAGGTCATTGTGACCTCACAAAACTTCTTTACAGGAATTCATATAATTATGACAACATTTAACACAAATGTCTAACAGGATAAAATGATGAAGTGATGACATTTTATATGCAAAAGGTTGAAGGTCAACATCGTAATTGTGTACACTAATCTTGGGTGTCCACCTTCAAAGCGTGCTGATTGTAGAGAAGAAGATGAGTGTGAAGTGATCATGTTTTCACAGACATGGATGTCAACTGTCAGTGAAACTCGACTGGTGCATGGAGGCAGATAACTGTGAAGTTGTAATTTTAGTTAAAAATCAAAATGAACAGATAAGAGCCCAAAGAATCTTATGATTTGCTCTTTTGACATCCACCTGTGTGTTTGTGTGTGTATGTGTGTGTGTGTTTTTCTTAAGTACTCATGCACCTGTATCAGCATGTGTTAATTCAGGAATTCTTTGCATGTTTACGTGTCCAGATGGAATTGGTGAGTACATCCAGGTGTTGCTTGTGGTCCCATGCTGGAGGCCAGCTGTGCTTCTGTGTCAGCTAAGTGAGTTAGACATCTCTACACACACAGAGTCAAACACACTATAATGACACACAGGTACATGCTGAGCAAAGCCTAATTTTTGACTTAAAAGTTTCCCAAATGGCTGAAAGGTTTTCAGTCTGACGGTAGTGCTGGGTGTAAAGCTGGAGGAATGCTCTCTATGTTTGAATAAATAAAATCAGACTTTTATGCATCATTTTTATGCCAGAAATGTTTACCACAATTTTAAGATGATTTCCTGTTTTTATCACTGTTTAGAGTTAAAATTCTGGCTTGTTATATTAAGCTTTGATTTGTAGCAAATGAAGCCTTTTCGAGATCAATTATATTAAAGCAGGAAGGTCTGCAAGGTAGATAAGAAAGGTTTATGTCTTGGTTTTATAGCCTGGTGGTGGAGACAGAAAAACTGCAGGACCCTTTGACAGATTAATTAAGCCAGTGCACGCCGTGTCTTTCCCAGAAACAAGGAGGACTGGGGGCACTGATAGCTGAGAAGACAAAGTCAAGAGCAGGCTGCTCTTATGCTTTATTTGTACATTTTGCTACGTAAAGTAATTCACGACAATTTGTTGTCCGGAAGGCTGCAATCATGTGACCAATGCATTGATGGGAGTAAATAATTAGATTTAAAAACTATATATTTTTAAAAAGCTAAGGAAAAAAGTGAAAAAAAACTATTTTTATAATTAGATTTAGACATTTTACAGATTATTTTCAGATCATTTCCTTGTTTGTTTTATTTAAATTTTTTGTTGTACTTTTTCTTTGTTTTTTCCCCCCTTCTATTTTTTAGGTATGCCTCTTGTACCTTTTATTCACAAATTTTTCAAATTTTTCAACAGCAGGAAAGCAATTTTCAATTTTTTTTTCTATTTTTTGGGGCATTTCTTCTAAAGTTTCTCATTGCATTTTTCCCATATTTTTTGAGAGAAATCAAGCCAATTTGCTAATATTTTAAATGGTTAACAACTGCTTGACATAAACTGACTTTTCCACAGCAGTATGGGACGGTCCTGGGCACTATGACAGTGCCTGACTCTGCCTCCCCCTCCCCCTGCCCAGCTCCTCCCGCCTCGTTTAGGGATTGGCCTCAGCTGTGTAGGAGTCCTCTTTAAAATCCAGTTTGTTTGCCAGGTGGTTCTTTCTTTCCTTCCTTCCTGCTGGATTGCATGCATCCAACTTGGTTTAGTCCGATTGTGTGAAGTTTATCATTTGTTAATGCCACTTGCAGTCTTAGATTAGCACCAACAGTTTCACAGCACTTAACACCCAGACATCATCACTGATGACTGACTTAACCCTTTGAAATCTGGGCAAGCTGCTTTGATTTCTTTTTAAAAAAATGGAGCGAACGCAATGAGCAACTTAACAAGACATGGCCCAAACATTTGCGAAAAAATAGTTAAAAAGTTAAAAGAAAAAAGAAAAAGTACAAAGCAAAAACAAACAAGAAAATTACCTAAAAAGGTGCTGAAAAAAGTGTTTATGTTTTTTTGTGACATAATTTAAAATATAAAAAGAATATAATTATAAATAAATATAGTTCTCTGGACACTTCTCCCTATTTTGTGGATGATTTTCTAATAATCAGCTTTTACTACTTCCTTGTAATTTGTGGTGCATTTCTTGCCAAGTTGGTTTTTGCCTTTTTTCCTATGTTTTCAAAAATGTTTGCTCAGGTGACAGAGGGTCAGATATCTTGCGAAAGGTGTCTGAATGCAGCACAAGAAAACTGATGTCAATCCAGGTTTCAAAGGGTTAACACATCATGCTTTGTTTATGCTGAGTTATCCTTAATAAATGACTTGCTTAATTAAATTGTTGCTGTGTGGACCTCCCTTCTTTGTTATGGCCTGAACGAGCCAGGCATAACAAATATTACTACACCAGCAATGACTACACCAGCTTTTATAAGCATCAGGGAATACTGAAGCACCGACCAAAACATTGGCGATCACACCAGCCAGCCCGTGCCACCCTGCAGTAGCATGTCCACACCCTGCACTGTAGTGATGTGTGCCAGAGCTGGCACAAAAAAAAAAAAAAAACACTGGACCCAGCTCGATTACACCTCCAGATGTTCCCACAGCATTACCTCATTGTGACATAATAAAAATGAAGGAGGGAAGGGGGATGTACCAGAAAAAAATGGAAACTATGTTTTTTATGGTGGGGAATTTATACATCACTCACACATGTGCAGCACAGAAAACATCCTGAGGCTGTTTTATTTTCTTATTTATATTCATTCAATCTTCAGTGTCTTTTACCTTTGTTTCAAATGACAAATATTGTCATGCTCAATCCCATGTTCGTAATATTTCTTTTCTTTGTCTGACTATGATCACATGCTGTATTTCTGTACATCCCGGGTGCTTTGTTCTCTGGATGCTCCTCTGCTCTATTTTTATTTTTTCTTTGCTGTATCCCATTATCTACCGCCTCGGATCACCCCAAGGCTCATTAAAGTTTCATCTCATCTAATCAGCTAATCTAAATAAGTTATATTACACCTAAAGTAAAGTACAATAAAAGAACTTTGGAGTCTTTTAGATTTATAGCACATACACTCTCAGCTAAAACTTTTGTATATTTCACTAAATAGCTTTACAATGCATGATGTATGCAATTATGTTTAGACATAGGCGTGTTATGGAGCCATAATGGAAAGCCTATTATACGTGGGAGCGGCCACGTATGGAGGTGATAGTCCACAATTTCACCGAGGAATTGTGGATTCAGAACAAGGATCCAGTCAACTTTTGAAGAGTTATGCGAGGCAATAACAGCTCTTGTAGCACCTGCTGCATCAGGGAGCCAGTTCCTACTGACAAGCGAATAGCCATAGCATCACGTGACCTGCAAAAGCCAAAAAAAAGTGTTTACATTGCAGTATTGCAAAATCTGACTTTTTTTAATTGCCTGAAATAACACCTCTTGTGAGCGTGAAAACTTTTTGCGATAAATGAAAGGTTTTTTCAACTGAAGTGTTTCCATTAAGGGGGAACTCTATATTTGTGCAATTTGAGAGTTAATGGAAACCTGCTTATTGTGTTCAGCACACAGGATGCCCAACAGGTGTAGTAATCTGAAAGCATTCTTGAACAGGTGGTTCAGTTTCACCACAGACACACCACAGCTGCTAGTGATTACTTCTTCTGTGTGTGTGCACATGCACATATTGTGTGTGTGTGTGTGTGTGTGTGTGTGTGTGTGTGTGTGTGTGTGTGTGTGTGTGTGTGTGTGTGTTGTACGGCTAAAAGTGAGTTAATTTTCACCACAGAAGAAAGAGATGACTGCAAGTAATCACAGTGCTCCACAGGGTGCACCCAGTGATAACTGCAGAGGATGGATTTAACAAGCAGTGATCTTGGCCAGAGTCAGTCTTTACATACACAGCAGGAAAGCATTAAAACCATGTAAACACTGTGCAAAACAGGCCAACATTCAGAAACAGTGTGTACACACAACATGCTTCATTAAAGTTGTTTGTTTACAGAGAGCACAGAGGTATGTCCAACTTTCAAATAACATTTAATGTTGACAGCACATATAAGGTAGGTCAATAGGAGGCAGAAAGTTTGGTAGTACATGCATCCTCCTCCAGTATTACAAGTCAGACTTGTTCTCTGAAGCAACTTGATATCCTTCTATATGGGGTTACTAAGTTTCCCAAGAAGTTGTCAAATAAAATACAATTCTCAGATACCTGTGTTGCAACCCGAGGACTAATAATGCTCATTAGAGCTGTCCTAATCAATTTTTCATGGTAGAGGGGTTACGCAAAATGTGAAAGCTTCTCTTGTAACTAACCCACAGAAAACTATCACCTGACAGTTCTCATCACCTTTACGGAGCATTTAAGCGTCTTTCAGCTTGTTTTGCTCTAGGGTCGAAATTCACTGTTTAGATTGACTCCCACCACTCTCAGTGGAGTCCTCCTCTCGAAAAAAACTCCATTTATCGCAAAATAGTTTTTACACTTGTGCAATGTAGTAAGGCGAAAGAAAAAACAAACTATTTCGCAAAACTACAATGGAAACACTTTTGGGGCTTTTATACATCACATGATGCTATGGCTATGTGCTTGTTGGTAGGAACTGGCTCCCTCAGGCATGATGCAGCAGGCGCCACAAAAAGAGTTACTGCATCACATAACTCTTCAAAGGTTGAGTGGATCATCGGGAAGTTTTGAATCCACAACTCCTCCGTCAAATTGTCATGTTGGTCATGTTTTGAACATCGTTGCAGTAAATCTTGGAATGACAAGTTTTGTGCAAATCTGTAATGGAAACCTGTCTTGTGTTTTCTGAACATGTAAAAAGGCAACTTTTTCCTAACATGTTTGCCAATGTCATGTTTACAACATGTTTTACAACCTTTGTGCTGTCCCAGAGTTGTTAAAATTATGCTGGTTCAAAAACCAAAATTATATTATTTTGCCGTACTTTGGTATCGCATGGAAAAAATATGAGCGCCTGGCCCATGCTTGGACTGTGAGACGGGATCATGGTTGGAATCAAATATTTTGTGGACAATAAGCTGCAGCATACTGGTCTGCATATACACTCCTGTTTGACTAAAGTTTACTTAAAAAAAAAAAAAAAGTGGGTATAGTTCTGACAGGGAAGGGACACCGCAAAATATTCAGGAATGGACTAATTTATGCTTGATTTTTATGGGATCTATTTACAACATATAGTTAGGATTCCTATTCTAGGGGCTAATTTTATTTACTATATATCAACTATCCATCCACTGTCTGGTGAGATATTTCACCAAGGGCGAGACAGACATTAAGAGATGTCTCCAGCATGTCTTGTTTCCTCTGTCTCATCCTACTGATAAGTGCCTTCTTTTTAAAGGCTTTCAGTCCTCAGATAGCCTCAAAAATTGATCACGAGGACTCTGATGAGAACAAAATAACTATCATTTGGTGTCAATTTTGGCCAATTACACCCACCACAGGATGTGAGTAGGTGTCGCTTCATTTTCAGTCTTGGCAGCTACTTATTCCCAAAAACATCTCATTAAAGGCAGCCGTCAGTCTCTGTTCTGTAATTTTGGTGTTTGGATAAAATCCATCATAAAAAAAGCCTTGTGGTGCTGTGAACAATGAATTTCCTCTCTGCGATGACAGTATGGCTCTGTCGCTTTCTTACAGGCTCTACAAGCTGCTCGCTAACTTCCTCCCTGCTCATGTGGCTTCCTGGCAATCAGCCAGACCCCCTCTCTCTCTCTCAACATCTCAGCCCGCTGTGCTGCCTGTCCCGTGTGAGACAGGAAGCAAGGCCCTATGGACAGTGACCTCACCGCAGGAAGAGTGTGTGTACTGTATGTGCGTGCAGAATTGTAACTGTATTGTCTTCAGATACTTCAGAAAGCACAAAACATAATTAAAAAATAAAAATAAAAAACTCCACTTTTCATATTTTCAGAGCAATTTTTAATGTGTACATGTCCAGCATGGCTTGTTAACACACTCAACTAGAGGTAAACACACAACAACACAAATGTATAAAATTTTACATTTTCTACAGAGAAAAAAACCCACTAACAACCAATCAAAAAAAAACTAATTGGAATGTTATTCACAAAAAAAATATCCTATCAAGTTTGGAGAGAAAAAAAAGCACAAATAAAATCAAAATTAAAAATAAAAATTACCAGACAAACAAAAATCTAATCAGTTTTGATCGACTGCTGCTTTCTTTTTTTTCCATTTTTGTTTTTCAGAAAGTCACTGAACCATTACTCAGGTAGTAAAGAAGAGAGGCCTATTGTGAGATATTTCTACTATCAATGATCAGCACAGAATCGTCTGAATCCAACAAAATCTACTGTCTATTGTAGCTGCAGTCAGTGGATGAACACTTTTCTTGAGTGGGCTGCTCAACAGTTCGGATGCCTGCGTGAAGCACCACGAGAGCTGCACTCGTTCCAGGGCAAAGCCGCGACACATAAGCTGAAAGTCACTTGTCAGCCATCTTTTCCGTCTCATCCGCAGCGGCGAGGAGTCGAGTGGTCATTTAAAATGAGTGGCTTCAGAGTGGATGGGGGTCAATGAGCAAGGTGAGATGCACTCTGGGAAAAGAGAGAAGCATCTGGACAACCCACGATCCTTTGGGTTTGAGCCATAATTAAGCCACAGGGGTGACCCGGGTGAAACAGAGACCCAGTCGTACTGTCAGTCTTTTTTTTCCTTCTTTGATCTGTTCAGTCTGTTATTTATTGATCTGGTTTCTCCCAGTAGAGTTCAGACTTTGCACAGGGCTGATGCAATGACTTTGAAGCTTGTGGTTATAAGGAAGTGCAGGGATACACGATGACCACAGGAAACACAAAATGTGCACAGAGAGAAGACCTGCCTTCTGAGTGAGTGTGGAGATGTTCATTAAAATAAAAGACAAAAAAAATGTTCAGAGCCTTAAGAGCAGGGTTGAATGAGGAGTGCTTAGCATGCAGTGTTTACAGAAACACATCCTGAGAGAGATGAAAGCTCAGACAAGCTCAGCATTCCCCGACCTCGCCTTAACTTTGCGTCTTTGCACCTGTGCTTCTAACCAGGTCTCACTTCCTGTTTGTCAAATGTCTTCACTTGGTCAGGGGCCCGTTGGTGTCAAAAAGCACAGAAATACTTTTTTAGCAGTGGTATGAGACTACCTGGGCAGTGGCATTTGTTGTTGCTTAGGGCAACTGCAGTTGTTTTGTTTTTTTGTTATGTAATTTTCTTGTACTTTTTTTACTGATTTCTTGCTAACCTTTGGATCAGTTGCTCATGCCTTTTTTTCTCCATGTTTTTTGGAATAAATCACATTAATTTGCCTGACATTGCATGTTACGAGTATTAATTGACAAGCCATCCCTAAATGTCCAAGACTGACACAGGAGGGGCATCTAGTGCGACATATTATCACAGGCAACTGACCAAGTATTTGACAAGCTGGGAGTGAGAGTGTTGGAACTTCAAAATGAACGGGGTATTAACATAAAAAAAACAAAAAAAAAACAACTTTGCAACTTTGAACCCAAAGTGACACCATGTTGCTGCGTTCAACAAACCAAACAGGTACAGTGTTTTCTTTAGTGAATCCCTCCACAGTGTTAAATGTTGCTGAACAAGGTTCTAAAAACAGACGTCTGCTGTGTGAGGCTGGACCTTGGACTGGACTAGTTTCCTAAAGGGGGTGGAGGAGGAGAGAGAGGAAGGTGATGTTGGGGAAGACAATAATGTGTTTGTGTGTGTATGAGGGAGAGAGAAAATAGGGGGAGGAGAAAGAGAGTGTGTGTGTGTGAGAGAGAAGGCCATTGTTGTTATTATGATCCCCTCGGGCTTACAGGGCTGGGCTGAGTATGTGGAGGGGGAGAGAGAGTGTGGGAGATTTACAGTCAGAACACAGGCCTCGCTTATGGAGAGCAGAGCTGATTAAGTGAACACCTCGACACACACACAAACACGCATCAATCAGCCGCGTTGGAAAACCTGTCACTGCTTCTAGCCGTGCGGAGACAATGAGCATCAAACCGCAGAGAATCTCTCAAACTGCTGAATCGCACAAACTGTGATTTCAAGTTAAAGACTTTTTTCAACTTTCAAGTGGTTATTTTTTTTTTTTTTTAAGTGGTTCACTCCCTATAGATTCGCTGTCCCGAGGTTACAGAGGAGAAAAGGAGGGTTGATAAACAAGAAGAGCGCGTACAAATGCTGCGTCGAGTGCAGTGAGTCGACATTTTCTGAGCCTGTCCAGACACCGGGCTGTCTGAGCGCTCATTGATGTGCCTGCAGGAAGAACAGGACAGGAGAGGATAGAGGGAGCAGAGGGGGAGGTGGTTGGAGGGGGTGCTTTTAACGCTGATTAGCTACGTCCGCCAACCACCCCCCCACTCTTCAACCCAACCTCTGATGGCGAGGAGGTGAGCGATGGACACAGGAC
This sequence comes from Plectropomus leopardus, assembly GCF_026936395.1. Lineage (NCBI taxonomy): Eukaryota > Metazoa > Chordata > Actinopteri > Perciformes > Serranidae > Plectropomus > Plectropomus leopardus. The sequence goes on along the minus strand of NC_142176.1, from coordinate 38,452,711 downwards.
ACCGTTTCCTGGCAACCGCTATTGACCGGCCACAGATCAATCTCCAGACTTCTGGTGACGGCTGATTATGCGTCTTCCTTTTTCTTCCCGTCAGTGAGTGTCCTGTTAGCTTTGCCTGCGTTAGGTGTCTCACCTCAGCCTGTCTGCACCTCGCTGGAGGTATCCGCCTGTCGACATGTGGCGCTAAAAGAGAGACGGATGAAGCACGGATGCTTGTTTTTTTGCATCCCTCACAAGCACGGTTGTTTGTGAGGGATGCAAAATGGGTAGATTCACATGCAAAGCACTTCTTTCAAAAGATCTGTGGCCCACTGGAAGCTAAAGTTTCCTCTTTGACCAGGGCTACTCTTGAGCTAAGAGGAGAATCTGGGTCACATGAGCCATTGCCAGTAGGATAGAGCCATCAAAGTCCTCTCTCTCTTTTACCCCTCCTTATTGTTGAGATCCAAACTTTGAAAGCTCAGGGAGAAGAGATCAGCCTGCCCCTCCCCCTCTTTTCACTTGTCTCAACCACAAGAAATCCAGTCTCTCCTCACCCTCCCCGTCCACATCTGTAACCTGAGCCGGCTGAGCTCAGCCCCCTCTGGTCAGATTGGCAGCTTACTTCTCAGATAAGCTTTCCTCCCATTCATATTTGAAGTGGCACTCTAAAGCCCCGCACACTCTCTTGTTTCAGGCTGCTTTGTTGACTTAAAATCGACTTTTTATTGAACAACTAGTGATGATGAGATGATTTCATGTTTCCCGCTGCTGCTACACTTATTGAGTATTTTGAAAATATTTCACAAGAATAAGGTTAATTTCATCTGACCTGAGAAATTCTTAAAAAAATGTATTCTCAAATGGGTCAGAAAATTTGCTTGTCTTTGATTTACGTTGTTTTGCTTCTTTTGAGAAAAACAAATCTAAAAAACAAGCTGTAGCCCCTTTGCCTACCGTAGCGTAGAACTGCCAGGCCAGAAAAAACCCCACAAAAAACAAAACCTGACCAGTATCAGGTCATAACATGAAAAGTTTCTTGTTACAACAAAATATTTTTCACATTTTCACAAGAAATTTTCACGTTATAGCAAGATTTTTTTTAATGTTATAACAAGAAATGTTTCTTGTTATAAATAAATATCTTTAAAAAAAATCTTGTTTTAACAAGATATTTTTCATATTCTGCGAAAATAAATGAAAATCAAAGGCTATAAAAATTAACAGTAAAAATAGCAGCCAAAGTTCAACATCTTTTAAAACTGACAGAGTTCAGATGGACATTTTTCTGTACCCTTTTTCCCCATCTCTGTTCTTGCAAGATGAAAAGGGCCCAGGGAGTGTTTTGGTTTTCAGGAGTTCAAGGTTTAGTTTAGGGGTTGCAAGGGGTTAACAGCAATATTGTTTTACTTCTTTTGAGATAAAAAAAAGAAATTTTTTTCAGGATAACATACCGTAGACTCTTAACTACTATTTAACAATGTTTTAACAATGTGGGGACTATTTTACAGCAACTGTTTTTGCAAACTCTGTTTGGGTTTTTTTGTTTTTTTTTAGATTTTTCAGTGCGTTTCAATGGCAGCCATTGGCGTTCATTAATTTTCTTCCAATATAAATATCAGAAAGCAAACTCTAAAAAACTTGCTTGAGGTGCCTCATTCATCCAAGTGAATTATTTTTGCATTTTTATAGTCTCTTACTTTTATATTCTACAAAGATTAATAGAAATCATTGACTGCCTGGAAAAATACAACACATACTGAATACAACATTTTTTTTAAACTGATACAGTAAGTAGTTCATATTGACATTTTCTGTACCTTTTTTTCCCATCTCTGTTCTTGTGAGATGAAAAGGGAGCGGGGAGTGTTTTGGTTCTGGGAGTTCAAGGTTTAGTTTCGGGGTCGCGGAGGTTAACAGCATTCGCACACACCTGCTGTTTTTTAATGAAGAGGATTAGTCTTTGTTCACATGAGCTTGCCTGGCCTGAGCCCACCCCGATGCTTCCAGCTTTGTTTTATATATTTACAGCAGATAGACCGCAGGTCATCTGTAAAGTCTCTCAAATTGTCCTTTTAGAAAAACACTAACAGTAAAAAGTCCATTACAAATTGCACGGTACATTAGCTGCACCCGGCCACTGCTGTGTTACACTTATAGTGCTCCATCCTGTTCTGGAGTTAAAGGCTGCGGCTTTGCTTTGTTTCTCCCTTGTTTTATGTCACGCACACACACACACATACACACAAACAGACGCAATGAATGCTCCCTCTCTTGTGTTATTTCACAGTGAGCTGACTCTTTAAATTAACCATTAGTCCGTCTCTTCTCTTGCACAAAGAAAAGGTCTTATTGTTGACTGAGAGGAAGCTCACAGAATTAGCCACATAAATGAAAGTTAAGGGAAGAGATCCCCTGTAAAGTCTGAACCCTTTCAGCCAAGGAGGTCTTTAAAGGGTTTCCAAATAAGGAAAAGAAAGACGGTGGACCCATTGTCTGACTGTGTGAGCACAAGATAAAGAAGGAAAACAAGTCAGTCCTTATTTTTAAAGCCACAGTTTCTATGTGATAATATAACATTGATCTTTTTCTTAAAAACTGGAGGCATGGGGAAACAGCTTCCCTGGCTAAAGTTTCCTTTTTTCCCCCTTTCTTTGCAATTTACAGGACATTTAGTGTTGCTGATTGTCTTTTTTCCCTGTTTTTTTTTTTTTTTTAAACCAATTTGCTCTCGTCTCAAGGGTTAAAATTCTTGTGAAATAAGTCTGAATTCAACACAGGAAAACTGAAGGCGATCCAAGTTTCAAAGGGTTAAAAATAAGATCTAAATTGTAGTAAAAATGCACATATTCTTTAAAACCAAAGTGGTGTTTGTATGACAACGACTGCGAAACAGCCGAAGCCTCATCACTGTCAGAGGGAGTCAAAGGGAGGGTAATATTTGGGCTCAAGGCAGGCCTCAAAATACCTCTTAATGTCAACTACAGTGACAAGTCTGTTGTGACTAAAAGCCTGTTTCTCTCTAAGTCACCTCCCACCACATGACACTCTGTACTGCAGAGCAAAGGAAGAAGAAGAAAAAGGAGATAAGGAGGGAGGATCACTACCGAGCCCTGCTAGAAGCACAGTGGTCCGTCTATAAATCACTCTGTCTTTTCAGACCCTTTGCATTTCTTTCTTTTGTTGCAAGTGAGATAGCAAAAGCAGATGTCAAGTTATCGGAGAGCACAAAGCCTCTACTGAGATTAGAGGGCGGAGGAAGGCGGTGCGGGCAGAATAGAAGGGAATTCCTGGTTTAGAAATAATAATAATAATAACAACAAATAATCACACAAAATGAACCAAAACAAAAACATGAAAAAAAAACAATGTGCAAACTTCTCTCATATAAATAGACTACAGTCAACGCATTGTAGAGCACCATGGGAGGCAGAGGAGGTTAGGGTGGTGTATGTGTGTGTGTGTGTGTGTGTGTGTGTCAGTACAGTATTGGATCTTCTACCACAAGAGCTGCAGGAGCCACTGAGCACAGAGACGTGAGACAGATGGAGGAGGGATGGATTAGAGGACGGGTGGTGGTGTCTAAGATTTCAATTGAAGTTCAAAGTTCAGTGTCCCCCTAATGTAGAGGGTCAGACCCAGTCCTGCAGTGAGCGCTTGCAGTGCACCAGCAGTCGCGGCGCCCCTTTGCTCTGCAGCGTGTTTATGATGGCATAGATCAGTCCCAGGATGCACAGCACCAGGACCAGTGGGATGGTTACCATCAGGATGTTCATGGTCCGCTCCTCGCTGTCGTCCACCTTCAGCACCACGTCCACCTCGTTGGTGTCTTCCTCGTGGCCCTCGCGGTAGTCTTCGTCTTTGTCATCCGACCCTTTACCTGTATCTTTGTCTGTTCCGCCTCGATCCGTTCCCTCTCGGTCCTTGCCCTTGTCGCCATCCCGTCCGTTCACGTCCGGGTTGAACGGTGGGCGGTTCACATCTGGGTATTTGCGTCCTGAGTCCGTGTCTGTGTCTCTGTCTGGGTCCAGGTCCACGCTGCAGCCCATGAAGTCTTTCAGGATGGACTTGGGGTAGCCTGGTTCGCTCTTCATGCGGTGGTTGTCAAATTTCCAGTACTTGGAACCCTTGTAGAAGTAGGTGTAAGCTAGAGAAGGCAAGGAGAGCAGACGACGTCAGCAAACACAACGATCTGAAGACGTACAGTTTAAAGCAACATTTCGACATTTTCTCAAACTCTTATCAAGACTTTGATGAGAAGATTGATGCCACTTTCATTATTTAGCGAGGTATTACTCCTATACTACTCCTATAAAATATCAAATTGATTATTTATTCAAAACATTTTCATGTATAAATGTAAAAATGTTTCCATTCAATAAAAAACACTCTTGGAGACTGGATCCGTCCTCTCTATTTTCACTCTAACCAAATACAGCAAATCAAAAGACTCTTCACATTCAGGCTCAAATACACACACACACACACACACACACACACACACACACACACACACACACACACACACACACACACAAACACACACACACACACACACACACACACACACACACACACACACACACACACACACACAGAGAAGCCACTATTCTTGTCTCAGCTCACCTCCATCGTCGCTGAGGAAGGCCCCCTTGGGCGAGGAGGGCACTGATGATCCCCAGACGCTGATTGGTTTCGGGTAACCTCGGTCAGCCAAGCGGGACTGCTCGTTGAAGCGCCAGTACCTGTGGCCAGTGACAAAGAAGATGTTTTTTAACTGTCCGAACAAGAATATAGCAGACTTGTGAAGAGTAAAATTTCCCCAGAACATTCAAATCTGTCTGCGTGTAAATGCACTATTAAACCTGAATAAAGTCGGCCAGTCAAACTGTGCTTAGTGAGTTTATCAAATTCTCAGACCTACAGTGTAATTATTTTCCAATGAGTATTTTCTCAGATATGTTAGCCCTTCATACACTTGAGTTATTTCTGCTCTACAGCAGCTCGTACTGTTCAGAGAACTTTCTAACATTGTTAACAAAGAGCTGAACAAATGCAGCTGCTGCTATACATCTAGTATAGCTTAACCCTTTGTCACCGCAGAAAACTGGCTTGATTTATTTTAAAAACATGAAGAAAACACTTAGCAACAAAAGATTCAATGACTCACAAATTTGCAAGATATTAGTAAAAATGTACAAGAAAATCAGTAAAAAAAAAAAAAAAAACAACCAACCAAAAAAAGGGAAAGTAAACATCAAAAAAGGCAAACAAGACTTTGAAAAGTGTTTAAAAAACCCTTAATTTTAACATAACATAATATAACTTTAAATATGTAATTATGCTAATTATAATATAGTTGTCCTAAGATTTAAAAAAAAAATAAATCTTAAGACATTTTCCACTAGCTTTTATTTTTATTTTTTAAATCTACGATATTTTTGTAATTTGTGAAACATTTCTTACCATGTTGCCGATGATTTTTTCCTCATGTTTTTGAAAGAAATCTAACCAATTTGCTTAGGGTTTAAAGCTTTAAATTTGTGATGTCCCTCAAGGTTTCAAAGGGTTAATACTCACAGGGCAATGCTGTGAGCACAAACTGTTCCTGTGATCTCAGTCATTTCAGTCTTGAAATCAAAAGTCTGAGCAGTGTTTGTCTTTGCATCAAAGAGTCGTGACACTGTGTCTGCTGTCCATGTGAATAAAGGCAGGTTGGTGATTAGAGTGGACTGTTTTGAGGGGAGGGGTGGGACGCTCTGCTGTGATTGCTTGTTAGGTCATTAGCTGAATTTGACCACAGACACAAGCTTTTTTCTGCTATCACTGATGGTTGTTTAATTCATCACAAAACATCATTTTTTATAAACTCTTCATCTGTGGGTTGTAGAGGCAGTCACGGCCTGTGAGAGCAGATCCAGGACCCACAGAGCATGCTGGAGGCTCCATATCCAGGGATGTGAGGACAACAGCGGGGACTCAGACCCCGCAGACCTCCTGCACTCTCTCTGGTTCTTTAACATGTTTTGCGGGGCCCTGTCTCTCCATGCACTCACTCTGACAGCCTCTTCATCCGGTATGCAACGGGGGCCCTGCCTTTACTCTCAGCCGGCAGACTCCCACAGCCCCTTAGTAGCCTCCAGCAAGCCCCACTGACCCGCACTGTGTTCTGCTCCTCTGCCCAAAAACCAGACGGAGTGCGGCGGGGCCCACGCCCACAGCCGAGGGTCTTCTGCAGGTTTTCCTCCAGTGTCCACATACCCCAGGATGTGGAGCTGTGCACTTTGCCATTTTGTTTTCCCGGGAAATAGTGCGCTCCTGATTTCCAAACACTGGTTCACTATGATTGGACGAACAACGCTTCGCACTCAAGTCAATCACATTGGGATCCACCGTCCCAAACCATCCATTCTAGCATCGACCATAATGCTGATCTTTCATACATACATCACTGTAAAATCTGACAAGTTGATTCTACTTAAAAAAAGAAAAACTAGAAAAAAATGTGGGTAAATGTAACTATTAGTCTTAATTTAGGTTTACTTTATATGTAATTGTTAAGTTTAATTAAAATTTAAATTTATTTACTTAATTTTGTGAATACGTTGCAACTTAAAAATAAGATGAGTTAAATCTATATCTCTAAGTTTTAGTAACTTCAGTAAACCAAGTTTACTGTGCTATATATCTGGATTCTGGATTTTTTTGACTTGCTGTAAGTGGGAGCAGCTTTTGTGGGGTCTTGGTCAAGCAAAAGTGTTGGACTGACAAACTAACACACCCCTCCATAAAGCAAAACTGCTAGTATTGCTACAAAATAAATAAATAAAATAAATATGACGACTGCCATCCATGTATTTGGGCATATGCAAATCATTCTGAATTTTGTGATCGAGCTTAATGTGTAAAAGTCTGCCATAGAACTGGTCAAACTAGTGATATACCAGTACATAATATACTTATTAACCCTTTGAAAACAGAGTAAACTGTGACCCAAAACTTACCAAATATTAGTAAACAGTACAAATGTATTGCAATTTGTGGAACATTTCTTGCTAAGGTCTCATTGCTTTTTTTTTACCATGTTTTTTTTTTTTTTTATTGTTACAGAAATTGGACCAATTTGCCCACATTCTGAAGGTTTTAATACTAAAGGAGTCTGAAAAGCAGCACAGTGAAAGTGATGCCACTCCAGTTCAAAGGGCTAACTGGGAAGTAGGTGAATGACACTGGATTTCACATTGATGTAGACAGGTTAAAGGCTACGTTACCAGTCTCCTTGGAAGAAGTAAGTGTAGCCCGACGGCTCCCACCAGATGGCTGTGTCTATTCGGTCGTACGGAATATCTTGTCCATAATCAACCAGCTCCATTGGATAGCCCTGCTCCAGGTTAGCCTCCCTAAAAAGCCAGAATCTGTTCGCTGGAGAGGAAAGGACAAGTAGAGGAGAACAAGTGCTTAATGATCCTTTATGGTGCATACATCTGTACATTCCTCATCCAGCCCCACTCACGGCCCTTATAGACTCTGGAAAATGTTAGCACGCACAATTATACTGCACATGTCATGTACACTTTATTACACACACGTCCACGGACACAAGAACAGATGTGTCCGTGCACACTCTGCTCATGCACGCACATTTTAATTTGCTGGCACAGAAAATGTCAAATAATTGAAACTAAATGAGAAATAAAAAGAGAACAATAGGGACAATCAGAGAGAGCAACCCAGCATTTACACACTTGTAAATTATATGAAAGCAATAATGATTTGCTGGCGAGCAATCAAGAAACACAGCAGAAATGAGTTCATCATCGACTAAGGAGTTTTGGTTTAGCTTGTAATTATCCATTAGGAGCGCCTTGTCTCATGTCGGGCCGAAGCAGATTTCTCGCTGAAGGGAAGGTTTTATTGTGTTTGACTGTGTCAGACAGGGGGACTCCGTTCCTCCTGGCACCATTACATCTCTCCTCTTGGCTTCAATTCCACTTTTCCCCTCCCTTTTCTCCCCCACCACCACACCCACCAATCCACCCACCCACGTCCGGCCCCTTTGCTCCTTGTTTAAAATGAAAGCTCTACACTCAGCATCTGGAGAGAACAAGAGGTTGATGCAATGCTTCCCAGGGTTCCTGCGGCGCTCAGCCCTGATGTAAAATCCCATGACTTATTTCCATGACTTTCCATAACTACGCCGGAGCGCTTCAGTGACCTACAGATCTGATTTCTTCCTGCTGTGAAACCGATGTTTCTCTAAAGGGATAAACACTTTGGTTTCTATTACAGTTGGGCTTGTTTGGGATAAAGACAGCTGTGAAATCTCTGGATAATACAACAGCTGTGTAAGATGAGTGGATACATCATTTTAAAATAGATTTTTAATAAATACCAATATTTTATGTCTAATATTTCCAAAATCCATTAGGCCCTTTATGCATCCATCCATTCATCCTCATTAATATAAATTAACTTGCATTAATCAATAGGATGATTCTGCCAAATTTTGACTTTTTTTTCACTTAAAAATCTCCAAATTAAATTTGGCAAATAACAGTTCAGCATCCATAGAATGGACTTAGAGTTTTTAAACTTGGCCTCTAAACTCTGGCCTTGACGCTCGCCGCTTGGAAAAATCCAGTTTTGCACAACAGAGAGTGGGAAGTGACGATAACAATTTCCTCCAAATGTAAACTGTGATAGTTGTGGGTTTTATTGTTCACCATTACCACTAACTGAATGTAACATGTATGCTGTGAAACGTGTCTATCTCAAAATCACACAAGTCAGCTCACAAAGCATTCACAGGAACAAGAAGACTTAAGTCAACAAGAACAAGAATTACACGAGAATTACCGCCCCACAGTTGTATGCCTTTACACACCAGTCAAATTACACTTACACTTTTCATCCATATCTGTGAAAACATGTCACCATTTCAGTATCTGACCAAATGTCTGCCCTTCTGTTCCTGACATATGACACTGAGTCATGGCCAGAAATGTGAACTTAACTTACTTTTGAACATAAGATGGCATCACTTCATCAATTTATCCTCCCAGCCATTAATGTAAAATATCTTAATTACATGTGAATTCTTGAGTTATGGTGAAAAACAGACTTTGTAAAGCATAGTGACCTTGACTTTGACCTCTAACCACCAAATTTAACTCGGTTCATTGACATTTGTGCCCAATTTGGAAAAATTTCCTCAAGGCCTCTTCAAATATTCACATGAATGTGAAGGACACAAGGTTATGGTGACCTTGATCTTTGAACACCAAAATCTAAGTTCATTGTTGACACAAATTGGACATTTGTGCAAAAAAACCCAAAAAACCCTCAAGGTGTTCTTGAAATATCACATTCACAAGGATAAGACTGATGCAAAGTCACAGTGACCTTGACCTTTTACCCTTGACCACCAAAATCTAACCCTTCATCCTTGAGTCCAAGAGAATGTTTTTGCCAAATTTGAAGAAAGAGTACCTGGGGCCAGATAATTAGAGATACTGATGTTCCCATCTGGCAACTTAAGTCACTGTTGTGTGCATTTTTTCCTTTTTGTTACTGTTATAGGATAAACATGGTTGTCTCTATGTCCGGCTTTTTTTTTCTTTTCTTCTTTTTTTTCCTATATGTGGGTTATGTGGTTTTGTTAGTTAGTTTGTATTTGTTATTTTTTGTAATGAATATTATTAATATTAATTTTTTAAATAAAATAAATTTATAAATAAAAATTTGAAGAAATTCCCTCATGGTATTCCAGAGACATTGCATTTACAAGAATGGAATGATAAGACAGACAACAAGCAAATATAATGCCTCCGACCACAGCTATTGCTGGCGCGGACGCAGAAAAAATGTCTCAGCTAATTATCTAAATAAAATTTAATTAAATTAAATTTGGGAACAACTTTTCAGCCAGCCAGCACACCTAACACTGACTATATTGTCAGTGTAGAATATGTTTACTGTTGGTGTGTCTAACAGCAGGGAATGACGATAATAACGTCCCCCCACAGGGAACAGGAGACTGTAGTTGTGGGTTTTATTTTCCAATGTTTCTGCTGATTGGATGTGAAAATGTATGCTGTGATACTTGTCTATCTAAAAAATCACACAAGACAAAGCTCACAAAGCATTCTCAAGAACAAAAAACACTTGCCCACATTTTGCTAAGGGCCACAGGAACAAGAACGGATAAAAAGAAACTCAGATTGAGAAAGGATTGCTGTCTTCATGCTGAAACAGTCATTGACTATTCTGATTGATCCATTTAAAAGTCTGCCTTTGTCTATCCTTCTCTCAGGTCTGCCAGTCCTTCCCTCCTTTTTTTCTTTCCTTCCTTTTCACTCCTCTTGTTCTCTCTCTGCTAATGGCTTGCAGCCAAGTGTCACACTGAGAGGCTTGCCGATGACATCATCCTCCTCATCAACAGCTGCCCCAAAAGCCTGAAGCTCTCAGACTCAGGCTGCATTAAAGACTAGGTTCTTTTTTTGTTCACCAACTTTATCCACCGTTAAGACTATTCTCAGTGACTCACGGCACAAATAATGAGCTGTGCTAAAAAAGATTCATATTCTGCATGTAGAATACATTATGCACTTACTTTCTCGAGGAGGTGGGGGGATGTATATCTGCAACATAATCTGAAGAAGATGAAAAAAAAGTTCCAGAATCTGTTTTATTGTTAATATATGACAGGATTAAGATATGGGGGTTTGAAATGACCATGGAGCATTATAAATGTATTTAGGCTGTAAAAAAGAAACCAGATGGTGGATGGTTTTTCTATGCAGGAGATAATGTAAAAGGGTATATTTATGCTCCATATGCTAGTGATATGAACCCTCCATAACTGGAGCATTGCATTATCTTATCTCCAGAGAGGAAATGAGAAGAATATTTTTACCTTAAATGGCTGACATGTTGCTAGAGTGTTCCTGCAGCTAGAAGCAAGTTAGATTTCAGACTTTTAAAGGCTCTTTTAATGCCACTGGGAAGTTTTAGACTGTTCTTTTTAATAACCAAAATTGAAGAAAGAGAATTTTCATTTTGCCCAATGTTTATTATGACGTAAAACATTAAATTTCTTTTTTCCAGTGGAAAAGTTTGATTATCTGCGTCAAATGTTGAAATAAAAACCCTTTTGTTAGTGAAACACATGGCAGAAAATGAATATATTATCATAAAAGTATCTATTTGCTTTATTGTGTCTAGTTTCATTGGTGTTTTTCAATGTGAGATTCAACTGCTTGAATGAATTTAAAAAGAGGAATTTATTAAATTATGTAAAAAAAAAAAAAAAAGATGTTACCAATTCTTTGAATTTTTAGAATGCAATGTCAAGGAAAGGAGAAAAGGATTCATAAGACTTTTGAAAAAAATAATTTAACACGTTTTAATACCAATTAAGGGCTTATTTTATATCAATGCCTTTTTAAACTTTTTAAGGATCTGCAGGAACCCTGTGCTATATACGGTATGTAAGACCTTGTGTGAGATGTTGTGAATCTAACTTTGATTGTGTACTGGCACAGAAGAGTAAACAGCATTGCTTCACTGGAAACTGAATCCAAACACTGGAGTTGTTTGTCATTGAGCATAGCAGTGCTGCGAGACAAAGTTTGTATGTTACTTTCCTGCATACTGTAAGGCAGCTAGTACTCTAATTTCAAAAGTGGTCATATTCTCAAAAGCCATTGTTGATACTGAAAGTCTGTCGTGCTCTAAAAGTGACAGCTAATAATACCAGAAGACGATTATTTGGAACAAGCCCGGGGCCTGTATTTACAGCAACAATAACCAGAAACACAGCAGATATTTTCATTCCCTGAAGGAGAAGTTGCAGTTCACAAGCTAAGATAAGGGTATAGATGAAGAGGTGAATGTGAATCAATCAGTCTGATGATCTTTCAAAACAAGTGACCACATTTAAGAACCCCCCCCCAAAAAAACAAAAAAACAAAAAGCAAAACAAACAGGAGGAACTTATTAAGAAAATTGTGAAATGGTGGTAAAAAAGATCCGGGTCCAGGCACTCAGGATGATTTGAAAAGCATAAAAGGCCTTGAGGCCCTAAAGAAGGTGCAAGCTGTTGGAGGATTTTTAATGTTTTAACCCTATGAATTAAAGGCCTTTATGCTTTTCAAACCATCCTGAGTGCCTGGACCTGGATCTTTTTTACCACAGTTCAAGTTCCTCCTGTTTTTACTCTTATGAGCACCTGTAGTTTGAAGGACACCAGATGCGCTCCTGTTGTACCATAAGAATTTAAGAATTTTTACAATTGCATGAGAGTGAAGTATAGTTAGTATTATTACACATCATTCAGTACTTCTCAGACCTGAAGGATAAAAGGTAACAGGAGTTGACAAGTACAGGAGCTGACCAGTTATTCTCTGCTCTTGTTGTTTATAGTTGGGTTGCAGCACTATGAGATATTCACAGTAAGACAACCATCTCAGAAAATGACATGTTTTCATGCTATCACACTATTATTATTATTATTATTATTATTATTATTATTATCATTATTAGTGGTGGTAGTAGAAGTAGTCTTAGTAGTAGTAGTAGTATCAGTTATAACACAGACATGGTTTAATTGGTCATCTAACTGACTCTAACTTTTTTTGGTTTGTTTATTTGCTTTTATACTGTAAAAGCCTTGTATTCTTCTGTATTTCTTTGTTTTTAAGTTAAATGTTGTATGTACCTTGGCCAAATTGAAAATGAGGCTTCCCCCTCAGTGTGTTTTCCGAGGCTTTAAATAACATAAATGAATGAATGAGCCTTAAAGGAGGCTTTGTATTGACAGAAACTTCAAATAATTTTTAATAAATGAGTGTGTGTCTGAAAATAAATTTTAAAAAGTCATACATCTCCAATTTGAATGAAATAAATTAGGAGGAAAAAAGGGACAGCTCCTTTACATGTGAGCAGCACTACAGCATGTTAAATTAGGGGCAAAATGAAAACTGACACCTGCTGTGAGCTTTTAAAATAATGTTCTGTGATTATTAACAATTAATGTATACTGTGAATGAACAACAGTGCAGCCAGGCTGCTCCTGTCTGTGCATTTAACTCATTAATGTCTGCTTCCCCCGAGCCACAGAAGTTTGTGTGTGAGTCTCATGAGAGTTTCAAGTTATAAAGCAGACACCTACCTTGACTTGCACTGCCTGTGCTAGGCATTTACACTGATAGCAGTCAGTTTTCAAACTATGGTATTCCACTGCATATTCCCTTTACAGTCATGAGTAATGAGCGATCAGTCATAATCATTCAGGCCATTTGATTTTTTTAACCCCCACTAGTCACTGTAATGTTTTCATTTTGGTGTCACAATTGCTTCATCTAACTTATGTGGAGACAACATAAACAAGTATACAAGAAACGTGTTTACCAAACGTAAAACTGGTGACCTCAGGTGATGCAAAGCTTGTTTTCTGTTACAAAACCAACAATATAAATACATGCAGCAAGGTACGGACCAGTGTGACCTTCAATGCAAGTAAATCTAAATCTCTGTCTTCATCCACAAAAAATGTATGCGTGTGTGTTTGCTGCTTACCTTTAAAGAAGACGAACCTGCCGTCATGTCTCTCATAGGCAGCATCTATGTCTCCAGGCAGACCCCTCCAAAAGTGACTGATGGGCATGGGGTAGTTATCCAGAACCCTGTTCCTACGCACCCGCCAGAACCAACGGCCCTGAGGAGACATAATTTAAGAATGTGTTTGAATTCGCATTATTTTTTTTATCACAGTTAAACACAACTTGGAAGAACTCCAGTTGCTCTTTTTTTGTCTTTCTTTAAGAAATACTTCACCCCCAAAATAAATATTTGTATAATTGCTCACCCTGTGTTGCGCTGAATTTGTGACAAAATGTTTGATCAAAAACTGAGAAAATTCTTGACGAATTGAAGCCACAGGCAACTTTGTTTAACAACAGTAAAACTATATCAAACATCACGTTTTCACACAACTCCTGATCAATAAATGAGCTAGAAGGTGGGATTTCAATGGAAAGCACAGGCAAAGCTCAAACATAAGTGCTTGCCAAGGCATGTACCTCATCCATGCGTGAGACTGTTTATGTTTTAACTAGTATGTTTTTTAGCAAAAATGCATGTTTGTGAAGCACTGAGTATAGGACTGGATGAATGCGACTGGGATTATACTGCATGAGTTGTGTGAGAGTGTGTAAACTAATGTTTTTAAATAGTTTTGCTGTTGTTAAACGTGGTCCCCATTTATTTCAATTCATCAACAGTTTTCTCTTTTTTTGGATTCTTTCTTCTCCGTGGAAGCATGTTAAAAAAATAAAGTTTTCTTTTTCAAAGTCAGTGTAACACAGAGTAAATAATTGATATGCAAATGATCATTTTGGGGGTGAAGCATTCCTTTAATTATTGGCTAAGACTCATTCATTCATTCACTCACTCATTTTCTGTAACCTGAGACTCTCTGAGACTCATTGCATACTAATAAATCAGAACCAATACACGAATAAGTTCAAAACTTATGGCGTCATCTCTCATTTACTGTATATCCCCTTGCCCAGCTGATGTTCAGGTACCTGCTATAAAAAAAAGGTATTCTCTTTTGTGATGCCACTGGGCCACTTGTCAGCTCCCGTTTGGCCTGCCTGTGCTTTTTACTTTCAGGTTCTCCATGCTTCACTGGCCCCTCCCACCTCGTTCCGGGCTTCACCTCCCCTGCCACCAGTCTATATAAGCTCGGCCACTCCCAAGAGGGCTCTGTTTCTCCCTCCTGGAAAGCTGGAGCCTCTCAGACACACAACATGGTTTTTGTTTAGATTGTTTGTGTTTGTTTAAGTTAACACTCACACACTTCACGCACACAACACTCCCACCTCACTACTGACTACTTCTACTTCTACATCTTAGTTTGCTTTTGTTGTGTTATCTTTAATAAATGTATTCTTACTTTAAAAGGTTACTGTGTGGCGCTCCCTTCTTTGTTATGCTCTTGAAGGAGCTGGGCATAACACTTTTCATTAGTCAAGTGATTCTAACTATTTGACCCACTGAGGTCCGACAGCGCTGTGCAAATGCTTCATGGTCATCATGCCAGGCAAACTAAGGTCTGCAGGATAACTAGACCAGAACGTACAATAAACCAACAATAGCAGAGCACTGGCAGGCTAATAATAGTCAGTCTCTGCTCTGGTGGCTTTATCATGTCCCCTTATTGCACTCTGTTGATCACTGCTTGATACAAGATAACTTCTGCAAAGAACTGTTAAAGTGATTTCAGCATCAAGTCAGCAGAACAAGGGAAATCACTACTAACACATTTTAATTCGAACGCATAACATTCATATCTTCTCTTTATGCTGCGCACAGATAGATTTACACCAGTAGCCCTCAGACTCATTCATAAGTGGTGAGTCAGTGGCCCTGCTCGTCCTGGATAATGTAACGCTAAAATGCTCAGTGCTGCTTCTTTCTGGCAAGCTCGCCTAGTTTTGTCCTTCACGCAGGACACTCTGGCACACGAGATGGCGCGGCTCTGTACGGAATGGAAGAGAATGGAGATGTGTTGGTGAGAGCTGAGAGAAACAGAAGAGGGCCGAACCGACCAGACTGCCTGCTCTTCGATCTGTGTGGTCTGACAGCTCCTTGCGTTGACCAGATTAAGAGCGAATTGACCATATTAGTCCTCAGCCGAACAGAGCAGATCTCAGTGTGGGAGTCTCGATACTGAAAGCTGCTCTGTGTGCTCTGCTGATTGTCTTTATGTCCAGCCCTCTGCTGTGAGGACATACTAAAAGAGAATAAAAGAAATGACAGCTCCTTTCTTCTTGTAAAAGACAGCACTCTGTGGAGAGGAGAGAGTGGTACTGATGTGCTACAGATTCCTCCTACTCATACAGTAGTAGGCAGCGATGAGCTAGTCTGTGGGATATACATCTGCACACTGAGCCGGACCAGCTCACTACAACAAACCATCAACAAAAGCTTGGATTGCAATTAAGGGTGGATAAATCTGAAATACTCTGTGTATCATGGCTTGTTCCATGTGGGATATGTAAAACTACTGTAAACTGTAACATCATTTTTGCTGGTTTTAGCCACCGGTGTGAGACTCAATTTGGCGTTCGGTTCTCTCAACTTTATTCTAACAGTATTTATTTTACTTTATTCTAAAAGTATTTTATTTTACTTTGTTGCAAGAGTACTTTATTAAACTTCATTCGAACAGGATTTTATTTAACTTTATTCTCACTATTCTATATTTTAGAACATTACTTTTTTTTTTTTACTTCATTATAACTATTGTATTTAACTTTGTTAGAACAGTACTTTATTTAACTTTATTATAACAATTCTTTATTTAACTTTCTATAATAGTACTTCATTTAACTTTACTACAAAAGTGTTTTATTTCACTTACAGTACTTACAGTCACAACAGTACTTTATTCAAATGTATTATTATTTTTAACAGTACTGTATTTAACTTAATTATAAGAGTGCTTTATTTCACTTCATTATAACTATTTTATTTAACTTTGCTACAACAGTACTTTATTTACCATTAACATAACAGTACTTTAGTTAGCTTTATTATAACAGTACTAGAATAATGCTTTATTTAACTTAATCATAACTATTTTATTTACGTGTTTTATAACAGCACTTTAGTTAACTTTATTATATGGCAGTAGCTACTTTATTAAACTTGATAGTAATTATCATTCATGTTATAATTTAGTATTTTAGTAGTCTACAATTAATACAGGAGATTTGAAAATATCATGATCTGTATTGTGTATCATGATATAGCCAAAAAAATATTGCAATATTATTTTAAAGCCTGAGGCAGTTACCCTGAGGCAGATTTTTTTATCATCACTGGTGGGCAAAGACGGAAAAAAAGTTAATTTTGGACACTGATTAATGCTATCTAGACTAGCTTCATGACTGTGAATGAAACCCAAGAACACAGACATTACTGGCTGAGATGAAACCGGAGAGCACAGATATAACTGTCTCAAAGTGTGCAGCACTTGCCCGGGCAGCTGTAGGCCAAGCCCCATAACTACTGGTCAGCGTCAGACACACTTATAGTCTGAGATAAGAGATATTCATAGCCTGATCTCTGTGTGCTTGTGGGGACAGTGGGGACTCATTATTTTTTTTGATACTGTTTTATATCTTCAGCTGTTTGAGTCCCTGCCACTGCGGTTCCCTGTGAAATGCCAAAAAGTTTAGATATCATGACGACATTTAATGGAAGTAAAGCTGAAGCTCCTTTACATTAAACCCTGGATGTTCTCTGTCCAGCTCTGTGTAATATCTGCCAACCTCTTCAGGGTTCAGCGCTGCCAACACTGGACACCTCCTCTGACCTCTCTCCCTGAAACACATCACTGCTTATCTTTGATGAGCTGCACTATGTATAGAGCATCACGGAACAAACCCTGGAGAAGAGGAGTCCCAACTGCTCACTTCAAAGTCACGAAAAAGCTTACATGTATGATATTTTCTTACACAACTTAACTGTTATACAACTTGGTCACATACAAAAGCAAGCACTTTAAAACCCATCAAGTCTCTTTTCAAGAAAACTCTCAAAATCTTAGACAGGAAAACTTTTTTTCATTACTGCTACATCCTAAATAAGTATGATATTTTAGACATTGATAGATAACAGATGTTCTTGGATGTTTGCTTTTTTTAAGTTTTGAATAAGCTTGATTTCATATACAAGAAAAAACAAAAACCAACAATGGAATAAACATTAGAGCGTTAACTCGTGGAGACTTTAATATACAGAGATGCGGGGCTAAATTTAGTCAAATGGTGGTACCTGTTAGAGGCACACATTCATGGAATAAACTACCGGCACATAATAGGGACTGTGACAGCTACTTAACCTTAAAAAAAAAAAAAAAAAACCTCTAACATTGGTTGAAAACAACAACATAAACTGCTTGCTTCTCTGATGCCTGTTCCCAAGGGCTTTTTTGGCTATTAATATGTTAATTAAAGGTAGTTATGTTATTTGAATGAAATATGTCCATTTGTAATGACATATTACACATACGTGAACTATTTGTGTAACTGTTTTTCATGGTACTTATTTTAGGACGGATTAAATTTAGCAATTGCACTAATTCCGGCACATTTACACTGATGCTTACTGCTGATGATTAATGTGCACTGTCCTAATTCAATAAAGTAAATAAACTAAACTGCTGTAGTAATTTCAGTTAATTCAACTTTAAAAATGAACACTTGAAGTTCTTACATCATCGACACTGAACAAGAACATCCACGATAGGTAAATAATTTAGCAGCTGTATCATAACATGACCAAAGGGCTGAGTTGCTTAATATTACAAGACCTTCAATAAAAAAAATACAACCCAGCTGAAAGAAACTGCAGCCAACAGTGAAATGACCTGTAGGCTAATAGCTCACTGCTGCTTCAGAGCTCGTGAAGGTTTAGTGTGAGTCCAGAGGCTCTTTAAGGCCAACACCTGATCACACCACGCCCTCTTAACAGTGTTCCGTCTCATAAAAAACACAGGCCCCGTTGGTTTACAATCCACAAGGACCTGATTGAAAACAGAGCCCTTGTTGGCTGTGCACACGCCATTTGTTTCAAAATGATTCTACAGAAAAGTATAACTAATTTATTGACCCAGTTAACTTGTCAGGACAGCTCCTCTGCTGGAAGCTGCCAGAATTCCCAAGCAAGGACATGTAATAAACCACTGTGAAGGTACAATAAACATCAAATGTTTAATGTTCACAGCATAGATCAAGATAGAGGGCTGGGCCTGAAGGTAAAATGACGCTAATTCCTGATTCCTTATTAAACCATTTACCTTGAAAACAAACATCTCTCCTCGGAGCATCGCTACAGTGTCAAAGTTTCCTTCGCAGATATTGGGTCCATAGTGATCTGGTCTTTCTGTGGTCCTGGGGCGATCAGGATGCCGGGGAGGTGGTTGCGGTGGTCTGGGCTCCGGGCGGCGGGGGGTCACGGTGGGTAGTGCTTGGGTAGGGCCGCTGTCTGGTTGACCTGCAGAGACAAACAAACACAGTGGGTTACACATATTGTATCACATTATACATAATGACAAAATAATTGCAGGACTGGCTGACAGAAGCAAAAAAAAGAAGACAAAACTAAAGCATCAGGCTCAGAACTGCCTAATTAATTAAATGAGGGAGAGATCACGTTTACATTACAAATAGGTTGAAATTTCGGGAAATGTTAATATCAAAGTTAAAAGTCAAAAATGCTGAAATCTTTACGGAATAGTTTGACATTTTGGGAGTTACACTTACTCACTTTATTAAGGAAGTTCGATGAATGATTGATTTAAGTCTCATACAGTATGTTTAATTGTCCTCTAAAATCTGAGCAAAATGGTTTGTTTATTTATTTGAAAAAAAAGAAATCTTGTCTAAAAAAGGCAATTACCAAATCATCACCTTAGTAAGTAATGTCCTAGAAATTTCAAACGATCACTAAAATGTGACAAGAATATGACCTTAATATTAGTAATAAAAAAGGGGGCGAAAGGGAGCACAAAAATAATTTAAGTCTTGATTATTTATAATATAAATACTTTTTTCAAATAATTAATAAAGATATAATTTTGTTACAGAAAAAAACATATATTTTTAATAGTTTTCTTTTCTTTTCTTTTTTTTGTTGTCTTTTTTCACCTATTTACAGATAATTTTCTTATAACATTTTTTACTAATTTCATGTTTTGTTAAGTTGCCCATTCCCATCTTCCCATGTTTTAGAGAGAAATCAAACCAATTTGCACAGGTTGCCAAGGGTTAAAAACAGACAGATACAATGAGAAGGTTAGCTCAGCTTAGCATCAAGAGTGGAAACATGGTAAAACAGCCCGTTCAATGGTAAAAAAAAATCAGAATTTTGTCTGTCTGCATGATTCAACACACTAAGAATTGTACACACTGGACACCAGGAGAGTGATCCAATAAATAACATCCCACCATAGATCTGCTGTATGCCTCGCCGGTCGTCCTCAGGCAACTGGAAGTCGTCCGTCTCCATCCATTGGTAAAAGGGAGCCATGATGGCCAATGGGTTGTTGGAGTGCTCTAAACCCAGGGCGTGGCCAAGCTCATGGACTGCCACCAGGAAGAGGTCATTACCTGTGTGGAAATCACAAAGCAAAGACACAAGATAGGAAATTTGAGAAAATGCACTTATTGTTTTACAATCAGTTTCCAAAAAGGGACTGTTTGAGTACAAACGCATGTTCATCTGTATTCAAACATGTGCGTGTTATGAAAAACATTTACTGCATAACAGAGAGCTGAAAGCCCTAATAAATCCCCACAGTCAATGTATAAGAATGGCTCCTCATGGTTCTCTCCCAGTTACGATGTCAATAAACATCTCCATAGATCTGACACATAAATCACAGGCAGGCATGCTAATGATGGCTGATATGAATCAACATACATTTCAAACATTTATACCAGTCAAAGGATGCTTTTGTCCACTGCCACTGTAACATTTACACACTAACAAATCTGCTACAGAGCTGTGACACACTGACCACTGACCACACCATCAACTTCCTCTCTAGCACATCTAATGGACTTTTGTTTTTGGTAGAACAAAAGCAGAATTGACCAACATATTCCTATTAGTTCATCTTTGAAGTGAAGCCAGCAAACATTTGGGTACTTCCTCTTGGTCAATACCTCTTTGTGTCCCAGCCCTGCTCTCTGTGAACTTTGACCTTGCAAGGCTTTTTTTTTTTTTTTCCATGAGAATGCCCATGCTGATTGGTCAGATTTGTGCAAGTGACATCATGCTATTAGGGGACTGGGACTTGGTGATGTCACTGCTGTGCATTCAAGGGGAAAGTGGGGGGATGCTGTGGATGCCTGTCCTTGTGCATCTCCTCATTTCCTTTTCGCAAAAACACAAACACACACACACACACACACACACACACACACACACACAAGGATACACACAGTTCATCTCCTCCACCATCGATAATTTCAGAGTCACATGAACGTCCTCATGGTGTACTAAGCTGCAGCTCACACTCAAGGAGAGAAAACAGCAGAGGGCAAGACAGAGTGCCAGAGATAGCTGAGGATGGAAACAAAGAGAGACAGAGGGAGAGCACTGAGAGCAGATAAAGAGGCCTTTGTGAGGTAACTGTGACAACCATTCAGTTGGACAGTGTAAACTTTAAAAGTCTCTGCAAAGTTCAGGCCGTTCTGACTCCCCCACACACACATATTTCGTCATTCCAGCACTATTTCCAGTCTTTGAAGCTTTGTCCACTTGTTTATCGTGTCTCACAGCTCATTCATCAGCAGCCGAGGGGACTACCTATGATGGACACACAGACTAAAGCAGCACCCTGACAACCAGCATGCACCCTCCAAGTCATTTGCTCTGCCTTGTGCAGTTGACTGACTCACATTCTCCTCATCAGACTGCAAAGAAGCACAAATCATCTGACCTTTTACCGCTATTAGCCTTCAGTGTTTCATCTGCGTGAGGTGTGTTTGAGTGTGCAAGTCAGCAAGTTATCTGTTCCAGGAAGGCTGATTAATCACATTGTGCATCACAAGATTTACACCAAAAAACATTCAGCCCATTACAATTTCTCCTTACAGACAAATACACTGAGGTCAAGGAAAGGGAAAGAATAACTGCAAAGAACGAATGACATGGATTTGTGCTTTTAACAGCATATACATTTTTTATGTGCAATTATTGATCCATTAGCTAAAGTCTGTTTCTGTTTGATCCCAGCCAAATGGAGGTCAAAGGTCAGAGCTGATACTATCTTATACTCAAGGACACTTCAGCAGGACCACCAGAGACTTGAACATGGCTCATCAGGCCTCACTTCTTACTATATACAATTTATGGATGTAAAAAATATTGCTTTTTTAATCATTATCACAATGTGAATTTTCACGTAAACACATCAAAAAACACAGCGATGTTGCACTCAGAGATTTTTGGAGCATTTTGAAAGACTACCAGAGTATTTTTTGTGTTCAGTGTTTAATAAGTTCAATAAAAGAATGTTAGAAATAATTTCCTTTCATTTTTTTTAAATCAAAAGCAATTTGTTGTATTTTAGCCGAATACTGAAAGCAGCAGACAGACAGAATTTAGTTTGACCCTTTGAAACCTGAGCAAATTGGCTTGATTTCTTTCAAAGGCATGAGAAGCTTAATAAAAATTACCTTAAAATGACCCAAAAAAACCCCACAAAAATGACCACAAGAAAGTACAAAAAAATACATATAGATTTAATTTCTTTTTTTTGTGTGTGTTTTCACTTAGTTTTTTGATAATATCATATAAACGGAACCACCTGAGCATCAACGCCAGCAAGACAAAGGAGGTGGTGATTGACTTCAGGAGGAAACCACCTCAGCCTGTACCGGTGAACATCCAGGGCCTGGACATTGAGATCGTGGAGAAGTACAGGTACCTGGGTGTTCACCTCAACAACAAACTGGACTGGGCACACAATACAGATGTCCTGTACAGGAAGGGCCAGAGTCGTCTCCACCTGTTGAGGAGACTGAGGTCCTTCGGTGTGAGCAGGACTCTGTTAAGGACATTTTATGACTCGGTGGTGGCATCAGCCATCTCCTCTGCTGTGGTCTGCTGGGGCAGTGGAAGCACAGAGCGGGACAGGGAGAGGCTGAACAAGCTGGTCAGGAGGGCCGGCTCAGTCTTGGACTGTCCCCTGGACTCCATCGAGGAGGTGGGTGAGAGGAGGATGTTGGCCAAGCTGACATCCATCATGGACAACCCCTCTCACCCCCTTCATGAGACTGTGGGAGACCTGAGCAGCTCCTTCAGCAGCAGACTGCGGTACCCACGCTGCAGGAAGGAACGCTACCGCAGGTCCTTCCTTCCATCGGCCATCAGGCTATACAACACCAGCCTGAGCCAACAATAACCTGGACTCACTACAATAATAAGTTGCATTCTCTGACTTTTGTATTTACAACCTGTACATTTTTTGTTTTCCTTGATACATGCCTATTTTTGCACTATTGTATATTTTATATTTTATATTTTGTATATATTGATATTTTTATATATTTTTTTCTGTACATACGGCTGCTGTGACAAGTTAATTTCCCACAAGTGGGATAAATAAACGTGTCTAAGTCTAAGTCTAAGTCTAAAAAAATCCCCCCAAGCTAAATTTCAGATGATTTTCTTATCACTTTATAAGATTTTTTTAGCAAGTTGTCAGACATTTCTTTCCAGGTTTTATAGGGTTAATATCTTTTCATTTATCGTGAGTATTATCATTATTGGAAAATTCAAAAAGGTTATAATATATTGCATATTTTCATCATGTCATGTGGCTCTCATACAATTCTACATTTCCATGTCAGGGTTCAGGTACAGTCTCCTTTACTTTTGTTTGCACCAGCACAAGAACAGTGGCAGTTTTGGAGGAATGCCCCTATAATATCCCAATTCTGAATCAATACTGCAAAGATGATGTTTCAGTACATGTTTGAAAATGCTATTAGAGCTGCAACTAAGGACTGTTGTCACTGCTGATAAAGAAATCTGTTATTTGTCTGATTCATCATCATCATCTTCATTTAGTCTAAAAAATGTCCAAAAATTATATTTTCAAATAATTTGCTTTGCTTGGCAAACAGTGTAAAAAACCTAAAGATATTTGATTTATTTTTATATCAGAAGAGAGAGGTAGCATTTTTTTATATTTAACAAGCTAGAATCATAGATCAGCATTTTGATCACCATTTGCCTTAAACAGTGAACTGAAAAAAGCTTAATTATTGTTCATGCTCTGAAGGTCAGAGCAGAAGAAACATGATTACCACACATCCAAACTGATGGATCAATCTGCATCTATCAAAGTTTTGCCAGCTGTAAAAAAAAACAAATAACAAAGGACAAGGGCTTCATTTTAGCAATAGTGCAACTGGAGGCCAGCAAAAATGCTGGAGTTAAATGAGGACTCTGTCTGCGAAAAGTTCAACTAATTAGATATGTGTCTAACTAGTGTCAGAGCGGTTTGTAATTTGGTTGGACTTTGCCTCTGAGCTGTTTAAGTAGCGTGGTGCAACAAAGGGAGCAGTCTACAGATCTCCCCAAGTGGAACACACTCCCACTTACTGTGGCATTCCACCGTCCCTGTGATCTGTCCTGCTACACATCCCACACACAGCTGATCACACAGATACACACATGCACGGTCATACACGCGCACACACAAAGTTGAGCTGTCTGTGTCTGCTGT
This sequence comes from Plectropomus leopardus, assembly GCF_026936395.1. NCBI lineage: Eukaryota > Metazoa > Chordata > Actinopteri > Perciformes > Serranidae > Plectropomus > Plectropomus leopardus. The sequence continues at coordinate 38,428,416 of NC_142176.1, read as the reverse complement.
GTGTATGTTGATAACAGGGCAAGGAAGTCCATTGTCTCAAAAAAAACCCTCTAGTCAGCAGGGTTAATGGGTTCAAAGCCAGAAGAGGAAGAGCTCTTAAAAATAAGGATTTTGCATTAATCCTCTCTTCTGCATATGAGTAGTTTTTGCTGAACTAAGAGTTGTAATTGGGTTGAGGGTTCATCTTAAGGAAGGTGTAAAGGTTAGGCATGGGTTTAGGCAATCAATTCAGCAAAATTAACCCCTAGAAACTTGAGCAAGTTGACTTGATTTCTTTCAAAAACATGGAAAGAAGGCTATGAGTAATGAAAGATTTGACCCAGAAATAACCAAGAAACTAGTCAAAGGTAAAATAAAATTGCCTAAAATTATTTTAAATAAAAGAAATTAAAAATAAATAGAATTAAATACAAATAAATACATTAATAAATTAAATTAAATTAAACTGAAAAAATAACTGGGAAAAAGTGCTTAAAAATTATAATAATTTTGTAAAATAATTGTAAATATGAATTTTTGATGATTATAAATATAGTTTGAAAGGTGCTCATGAAAAGTGATGTCACTCCTGATTTTGAAAGGTCAAGTTCTCAAAAGCTCACAAGTACAAACTTCATCGATTAGTGTGTTACTTAAAATTGTTGGCACCACTTGATTACTATAATGAGGTGCACAATGAGGGCTAAGACTGTGATGTCACCAAATGTCGACTCAGAACTTTAACAGAGGTAAACGGAGCAGCGCAGCCTGACAAATGAGAGATGATGTAGCTGGCCGAGCCATGCCAACTCTAGTTAGGTGTGGAGGAAAGCGACAGGGACAGCTGTTTGCAATCTATTACACAGATCCATTACAACCTGAACAACATGGCATGAGTGCACTGCTGCAAACTGTCCATCAGCTGAACACTCACAGAGATGATCCAGGCCCTAAAAACCTCTCAGTCCTCATTTCCACCTGAAAGTTAAGAAATGACTGCGTCTGCCCTCAACAAAAAGCTTTATTTCGCAGCAAGCTGTCTGTGTGGCCGCACATACATAAACACAGACACACCAACACGCCATGTGCAGCAAAACATCCACCCACCTGATGCCAAATGTTTTCCCTAAAAACCTCTTAGAAAGGTGTTTATATATCCTGAACATGGCTTTCTTTCTCGTTGTTATTAATACTTTCTCGTTGGGGTCGACTGAGATTGGTTTTTCAGGGCCGATACCGATTATTAGTAATCACTGAGACTGTTAACTAATATTTGGAACCAATATGCATTTACAATAAAAGTGACAATAATCCTGTCAATATTTTGAAATTTGGAATATAACTTTCAACATCATATAAAGCAAGTTCCCAGCAACTTCTTTTATAAAGTCAAGTGGAAATTTAAATAAAAAGAAATTAATAAAAATAGCTCCCTTTCAAAGTGAAAGTTCCTCCTATGCTGACATTTTCTTTGCACTTTTTAATTAATTTAAACACTGATACAGATAAACGGCAAAATGTCAAATATTGGCCCCAAATCTGCTGGGCCGATAATCTGTTGACCCCTACTCTCTTGTTACAAAGTCCACAAACATTCCAAATAGTGCTGACAGTAACCGTTTACCTTGTACGTTCTGGTTTCCAATGGTCCACGGTTCATCCGAGTCAAAGTGTGTGTCCCCGCCCATTCCAGGTCCAGGAAAGTAGGCATGAGCTAGGAAGCCTCCTTCCCCGTCAAAAGGAGAGCTGTCTCCGTGAAAACCCGAAGCAAAGAAGATCATAATGTCCGGCTCCTTGCGGCGTCCATATTTGATCTCCTGGTAGGGAATTTCGTCAAAGGTCAATGGGGTCACCCTCTCCCAGACTTTAAACGCCCGACGGATGGCTTCATATGAGTTATACTCTCCGATCTTGGGGGTGTAGTTCTGGATACTGTGGGAACAAAGAGGGGGAAGAGGGAAAATAATCTTTAAAACATTTCCTCAACGGAAATGAAAAATATGAATGAATCCCAACTTGAATGCATAATTTTCTACAGTAGCCACGTATTGCTTGCACAGTCTATTGTGGCAGATCAGATTTTCTTTAAAAGCAAAACATTTGTTACCTGTAAGTGAGGTGGCTCTTGTTCCATTTATGTCCTGTAAGGGCATAGCGTTTCCGCCGCACATTGGTTTTGATCTGGCCTCCAAACTTGTCAGGCACACCGCAGCGGGGTCTCTTCATGGCACTGACGGAGTTGAAAGAAGTCAGAAGCAGGGAACAGATTTATGTGTATGTGTGTTAAAGGAAGGAGCACACCGGAGAAGAGATGAAGGGAAGCAGGACGTTAAAGCTCCTAGTTTCTCCTCTTGATGTCTGTGTTCTTTTTGTTTAATTTAAGGTGTACCTGTGAGCTGCCTCAGGCAGTCTGGCTACTGATCCTGCTCCTCTAAAGCAACTGAGGATTTGACTGGCAAATCATACACATCCCACATCTCTAAATTTGAAGCAAATTCATCCTACTAAAAAAAATTCCTGGGCTTTTCAAAGCTTAAAATTAAAAGTTTAACTAAAGTTTGGAATACAAAATGTTTTGCAGGACAGGGTCTTGAGGGCGGATCCATATGTTTTTTTTTATATGGGTGTTAGTCTAAATTAACAAAAACATCCTGGTTAATTCCTGCTAACCTTATGGTCTGAGGGTCCATCTGTCCGGTGACCTCCAGGCCGTAGAACCGCTGCATGTCGCTGATGGCGTTGGACAGGATTTGAGCTGATCGCATGGTGGACATCTGCCTGCTGGCCTGGGGCAAGTAACCGTACATCCTCAGCCATGCCTGCAGACACGAAGAAAAACATGAAGGAAACTGTTACATATATCATATATCTGTATATTGTGATACCAACTTGCTTGAATCAAAACTCATTAGATATATATTACTGAAGTTTCCAACATCAAAAATAAATTAATATATACATAAATAAATGAATCAATAAATAAGTATTTACCATTTGACAAGTTGTGTCCACAATTAAAGCCATTTCAAAGTACTAGGGTTGGGGCAAAAATTGATGTAGCATAGTATCACATTATTTTGTGCGTAAATGATTAATATTGCCAAAACAAAATAAACTTTGGTGGCCTGCTAGAATAATAAAAAAAAAAAAAAAAATGTTTTAGTCTAAAAAAATGACTTAAGTGACATGAAGAGGCTGAAAAGTTTGTCTTATTCGATAAAAAACACGTTGATTAAGGATTTGCATTTAAAAAAAGGTAATAAATTGCAATATATTGTAATATATATTGTTCCTGTCATGCTTTTGTAGGGTCATGTTTTTGTTTATATTATCATTTTGTCCATTTCCTGTTTTAGTTTTATTTTGTTAGTCTCTGTCTCAAGTCATGTCATGTCCCCACGTGCTGTCAGGTTTCCCTCCTGTGTTTTTACCCGCCTCTGATGTGTTTCACCTGCGTCTGATTGCCACACCTGTGTCTCGTTATCCTCCTCGTGTATATAAGCTGTGTGTTCCCGTCCCTCTGTGCCAGTTTGTCTTTGTCTTGTGTAGCAAATGCTCAAGCCATTTTTTTTTCATTTGCTTTTGTGTGCTTGTTAGTTTTGGACTGATGTTTGTCTCTTTGTTGGAATTGTTTGCCTGGCTGACTGAACACTCGTGAACCAGACCTGTTTTCTGATCTGTCTCAGAGTTGTGCATGTGGTTCTGTTCTCTGTGAGCCTGACATGTGGGTAATGTTAGTTAGGCATTGAATGAATTAATACATGAATGAATGAATCTTTATTTCTAACATGTAAAAAAACAAAGCACAAAAATGAAAGCAAACAAGAACAAAAAAGATTTTGAAAAAGGCCTATACAAAACCTATTTGTCAATCTTGATCAAAAAATACATAAGACACTTAACTTTTATTATCACATGTTCGAAAAAGGAGTAGTAAGCCATACAAACTTATTTATTTCTACCCCTTTATACCTTATACATTTATATTACATATAAATGTTTTGTCAAATTTTATATTCAACCCGCTACGATATGGACAACTATCCCAGTTTTATTCAATCTCTAAGTTTTTGTTGTGAGAAAAGGATACTAATTGGGCCTCATTCACAAAACTTGCAGATCATGGGACACGGCAACATGGACAATTCACACCAGAGCCAGTGTGCATAGTTATGCAGAAAACTGGCATGCTGTTTATACATAATCTGCACTGCATTTTTGCGTCGCACTTTTGAGAAACAGCTTTAAGCTTTTAATCCCTGGTATCTTTTTCTACACATACAGGATAAAATCTCAAAAACAAAATAAGAATGACTGATCGATTTGAAGCAATCTCAGTCAAATGAGGGTCTTTGATGATTCAAATCTACGACTTTCGAGGGGCAGCCCTCTTATACCCCGTACATCTGCGTATACCCTCTACGACACCACTGACTTTCTGTATAATCAGTAGGCAGGTTTCCATTAACCCTCAAATGGCACAAATTGAAATTGCGAATAATTTTTAAACTCGCATGGTGGTATTTCAGGCAATATGAAAAAGCCATGTTTCGCAAAACTGCAATGGGAACACTTTTTTGGCTTTTATAGGTCACATGTTGCTATAGCTATGTGCATGATGTATCAGGTGCTACAAGAGATGTTATTGCATCACATAATTCTTCAAAAGTTGAGCGGATCACCCTCAAGTTCTGAATTCACAATTCCTCGGTGAAATCGTGGACTATCTCCTCCCAGAAATCCCTCAAAGGTGGCCGCTCTCACATATACAGGGCTTGCCTTTCAATATCGCTCGCATAACACGCCTACGTTGCCTTCAAATAGAAATAATGACGGCTAATGTAGTGACTGCAATAGAAATAAACCTGCTAATGTTTTGAACATCCATCACCATGCTTCTTGGAATGTTATCACCAGAGGAGAAGTCGTGTAACATCACTCAATGGAAATTCAGTCATCTCGTAATTGTGTTTCATCGACATTTCCAAAGTATCGCTCAAGTTTTTTGCGCAAATCTGTCATGGAAACCCGCCTACTAAGAAAATTATGACAAGAAAAAGCTTCTGTAACATGATGACATGACAGAGATTTGCCTTTGTACTCAGAAGGCGGGGAGGACATCAACACTAGAGACCTACTGTTCCCTGGGAGTGTGTAACTGGGAGGACTGGGAGATGGGGGATGGTTAATGACAGACTCACCGAAACGTGATATTTTGATCCAATCACAGATGACGCAAAGTCTATCCCACCTGTTATGTAGAAACCTAATATCACACGCACGCTCACTCACAGGCAAGTACTTCGTGGTTGTCTGAGACACTAGATATGCCTGCACATGGACACACTCCCCACGGTGGTGCGGGGAATGTCAGAGGGTGTGTGTCTGAGGGGTTAGGGTTAGGTTCGTGTGTGCTCATCCATGTAGCTTTGTCTGTGTGTGCAAGTTCACGCCCATCTTTCAAAACACTGCTTGATAATCTGTATTGACTTATCCACTCCTTAAAAGCCAGAAAAACAAAACTCGCCCCTAAAACTCACACACACACACACACACACACACACACACACACACACACACAATACACACATCTTATAAATCTTGAAATACTGTACATAATAAGGGCTCTGGTCACATAGCTGCCCATCAAATTGGTTGGTGGCGGTGGTACCCAACACCCCCCCCACCAGACAAATGCTTTATTTGCTGTATGTGTGTCCTACACAAACAAAACGTCCCCACAGTCCAATGAAAACAAATTACAAAGGGTCTCCCAGACCTGCCTTGATTTACTCTGTTTCCCTTCTGCCTGAGTCTCCTGCACTGTATACACAGCTACAATAAGACTGTGTGTAATAAAGGGAGAAGGACCTGTGCTCCTCTCTGAAATCACCCACTGATGAGAGAAGTTGATATTATCAACACAGAGCTACTGACGTTACAAATACAAGCCCAGTCGCTGATACTAAACCTCAGCATGACAAACCAAGTACTTTGCTTTGAGCATTGACAGCTGGAGATAAACAACTATATTTGGCCTGCATGTGTTGTGTTTCTACACAGTTACACCAGATTACTTCTCTTGAAGTTAATGCAGAATGATCTTTATAAATTACTGAGCCGATCCTGACGGAATCTCATCCTTTGTGATCAGTTAAAGTAGCAGCTGACCACTGGCACAAGTTAATGAGCCTTTGTTGAAGTAGTCGATCTTCTCTTTTCCCCACAGGGTTTTATATGATATGTGTATTGAGTTTTGATAGGACAGGATAATTCATGCCCAAAGGGGAAACTTATTTTGCCACCATGGTCAACATACAACAAGGCATAAGGCAAATACAGTACAACTATAAATATAGCACCAGGCATAGTCACTGAGGGAACTCACTACCACATCAACAATAGTAAATGCTAAAAAAGCACTAAAAAGCACTGCCTCTGACAATGACAGAAAAATAAAATGATAATTAAGTAACCAAAAAAAAAATCATTCTAACACCAGTAAAAGAACTGCAGGAAATCCGTAGGTGAGCTTCAGTGAGTTCTTTTGCCAAAAAAAATTTTAAAAATGCATTGAAATAAATAAATATCAAATGTTTGAATTAAAGCTGATGATCTGTGTTGTTATGAACATTCTTGTCTCTCTTTGATAAAACATATTTATAAAAATACATTTTTTAAGGTAAACTATAGACAATTACCGCCTTACGATTATGTGCCTCCACAAGCAAGTAAAGTTGAAGTTACAGTTAAAATCCATGTCTGTCCAGACTCATATTAAGCCATGACACTACACAGTGTTTCAAATATGGATGCTGCTGCAAAGAAGCTACAAATTCCAAAATGTGAATGTGCCACACTTCTTCAACCCACCATTACGCAAGATCTCTACAATCAGCACAGTTTCAAGGTGGACACCCAGGTTTAGTGTCACCAGCTGAATCCGACCCAATGTCTCCCCTTCTGTTCCTGAGATATGTTGAAGGATGACCAATGAAGTGTTTTTGCAAAAGATTATGATGTCACAGTGAAGCTGATCTTTGACGTTCTGGATATAAAATCTCATCACTTAATCTCTTAATCCTATTTAGACATTCTTGGGAGATTTTTGACATGATAAACATGTAAATGATTGAGTTATGGTAAAAACATGTTTTGTGAGGCCACAGTGATCTTTGACTACCAGAATCTACTCAGTTAATCCCAAAATCCACATGGATGTTTGTGCCAAATTTGAAGAAATCTTCTTAAGTCCTTCTTAAGAGATCCTGTTCACAAGAATGAGATGGACGAGGTCAAAAAGACCTTTGACTGCCAAACTTTGATAAATTCATCTTTGAGTCCAAATGGTCATATTTGAAGAAATACTGCCAAGGAGTTTTTGAAATATTGCATTCATGCAAATGAGACAGATAGACAACCCAAAAATGTAATGCCACAGCTGTCGCCAACACAGAGGAATAAGAAAACAATGTATAGACTCATACAAGAGTAATCCCTCTCAATCATCACTCAAGAAGTGTTAGGTGGCACATTTATCTGTAGAGAGTCTACTCTCTGTCTGTATTTTCTTCTTATTTTGCTGTATTCAGGACATTTCTAATCATAGAGCACAGGTGAGGCTGGGACTTTATAAAAAAAGGTAGTGTCCAGGTGCAAGACTTTAAGCAGCAGGCATTCAAGGAGAAGCTATGGAAATAGAAAAGACGTTCCAAAACGAGTGAATCTGGGGTTGCCTTTCACTTTCGCTGGCGAGCATGTTTACAAACTGTAACCGGCAATTCCTGCATGATGTTGAATGAAAGAGAATTCAAAAAGTGAATAAAGTCAATGCAGAACATTTCTTTGAATTCACACATCTCAGGGAAAATACAGCTAACTCAAAGGCACAGGGCAATGATGGAAAAAAAAATGTCTTTACAGTCAATGCACTGGCCATCAGGAGGTCAGAAACTTAAGTGTTTGAGCCCTCAGCTTTGGAGAACTTGGCCCGATGAGCTCAAACCTTCAAAATCACTCACATCTCCAAACACATTTGTTCACAGAGGCAGCTATGTGATGATGAGCTTTTTTCACCAGTATTTCCTTCAGTATTTGGCTTTTTCAGTAACTCTTATGTTCATTATCATTGTTGTTTTTGGAGATATTGACACTTATTATGTTATTATTTTTCAATGTAGAACTTTGTTGGTTATTAATTGTACTATGTATCCGTTATCCATCAATAGCAGCAGTAACATTAGTTGCAAAGAGGTTAACTTCCTGGGAACATTAACAGTGTGCACTGTTTTGCTACGTGACAACAAAATAGACTATATGAATTAAAAAAAAATAACGCTTTATTTCTGTCATTCAAGCTGCAATTCAAATTCGACCACAATGTGAGCTGCAGTAGCAGAGTGGCGCTGTCTGTGTTTTCACTCATTGGCTCCAAAGGCAGAGGAAGAAGCAAGTCAAATTTATTTATGAAGTATTTTAATACAAAACGGGCCAAATATGATTTTAGACTACTCCATTTAACTGTCTCTTAACTGCATTATGATAGGAGAATTGCCCGTCAAACACGGTTCCTATACTATCTATAGTTTTTTATATTACCTTGTACATTTTCACTATTTACGGTTTACCTTTTTTTCTAACAGTGTGAAGATTTAATTGAATTTTGTGTAGTAGGGCTTGGCAAAACGGCTTTAAAATAATTTCACTGTTACTACAGTTACAAATAAAGTAGCTAAATAAAGTTACATAAACTACTGTTCTAATTAAGTTTAATAAAATACTGTTCTAATGTTGAATTAAAGTATAAAATTAAATAAAGTACTGTTTAGTAAAGTTAAATAAAGAACTGTTGTAATTAAATAATTCAAAGCGGAACCCAGTGTGCTTTTATTTTGAAGGACCCAGCTAAATTGATGTTTTTCCTGTGGACTGAACAGTTGGATGTTAGCGTTGGCAGAAAGTTACTGCGGTATGAGTATTCATCCACCACTGGAAGAGAATTTAAAATTAATGTTAGCGATAAAGTCATTTTATACATCAAAGGTAGAACAAGTCATGGTACATCAAGTATATTTGATTTGCTGCCCACCCCTACTGTGTAGTTTTCCTCATTTTTATATCTTTTATTCCTATGCTTGCACTATCTGTTTTGTACCTACAGTATGAGGCATGTTTCTGCCTGTGCTGCTGTAACATCTAATTTCACCCCAGGGATCATTAGTGTTATCTTAATTGCCTTTTATTTGCCCCTTTATTACATACTCCTTTACAGAGCTGTAAAAATACAACTCCCAATATGTTTTTGTCTCTCTTTATCTTTCCCTCTTTGTCAGTGGCTGTATGAGCTCTGTGAGTGAGTGTGTAGGAGCAGGAAGAGATTTAGAGAGCTGTGAACTGGACATGACCCTGACCCACCTCTGCCTGCAGATAAGGAAGCTTTAGATACACAATTACATACGCGCACGCATACACACAAACACACACACATACTCTCCAAAACAAACACGCACTTCCTGAAACACTATCTACTCTTGCTCTCCAACACACACACACACACACACACACAGACGAGGGAAACAGGTGGCAGGATTTACAAAACCCCTTTCATCTTAAACTAAAGCACATGTTTTCACTGTGACACAATAACTAAGAAAACAACATCAACAACATCATCAGTATATCAGCTGAGGAGTCAACACAAATAACTGATCAATAACTGATTAAGCCCCGCCCCTCTCAGTTACTGTTTTTCAGCCTGTAGTTTTCCGATCTTGATCACGACAGCAAATTTACCATCTACATATAAAGTAATGTTTAAAAACCATCCCCTAATTTTAGACAGATGTCAACAAAAGCAGGCTTTTCATTTTAGCCAGTGACTACTGATTTTGCTGGCAGATATTATCACGTGGGTTGAAACTCAGTCTCAGACCAACTTGTTTTAAAACAAAAATCTTATGAAGATGTAAACGATGTGAATTATGCCATGAATTATACATACAATATAATTTTAAAAGTGCTTTTTAAGTCAATTAAGTTACTGTTTGTGGTAAAACTGTTTCAGTATAAAATGCTAAAAACACACAATTAGAAAGACTATCACATGCGGCCATATTTGACAAGTTGCGAATAGAATGTGTTTGATCATCACTGTTTGTGGAAATGACCAAATTGTTCTGTACTTAATATTCAGGGAATACCTTATCAAAGAGTTTGATTTCATCACAGTGGCATTCAATTTTTTTTTTGTTTGTTTTTCAGAAAAATGCAAATTCCATTGGCTGGATTCCATTAGATGACAAAAACATGGCCACAAAAAGACAGAAAATCTTTAAAGAGGTGATTAGTAATGAGCAGTATTGATTGTCGCTTCATGTCAGCTAATGCTGTTCATATTTCATACTGACTGAAGATAAAAACAAAGCACTCGCTGAAATGCACCCACTAACACTGTTACTGCTGTTACAGTCATCCAACCACAACAGACACTGTGGGAGGAAAAAGAGGAGTAAAATCACAATTCCCATCAGAATCCCAGTAAATGTAAAGAAAAACCCCAAGCTCGTGTTCTGTGTAATCCCAGCATGCCTCTTTTCACATTCTACTTCCTCCCTGCTCCTCTGTGATCAGCATCTCCGCATGGTCGTCACTGTTGCAGTGATAGTGCTTGATGAAAAAGGGAAATGCCTTTGTGTCTGTTGATGTTTGTGTCTTGTGTATGTAGGAATTTGTTTTCTCTGAGCTCTCTTTCTCTGTCCCTCCCACACCAGTCTTTACAACAGGCTGCAGCTGGGTAAAAAGGAAGAGCTGCAGTGCTGTTGGGAAGATGTATGGAGCCATATGAACTCCTGCCACCCCTCATGCCCATCGTCTAAAACAGAAAAGTACTTCAATCTGGCTGCTCACCTTCTCTCATCAGCTGGGCTGAATACAAAACAAGTCTTAGACAACAGGAGCAATAAGGGAGAGCTTGTGTATGTGCGCGAGTGCACGCTTGGCCTCGTCTATTAAATGGTCTTTCAAAGAGTCCTTGAGCTTACCTGCCAAAACCAGACCCAGCAATATACAAGGAGTTGTAAAACCTGCCAGGAGTGTGTGTGTGCATGAGTGTGTGAATGTGTGTGTGTGTCCACCGCAATGTCAGCCAAGATACTAACAGAGCTTTTATTCTGAGGCTTGGTCTGCTGCCATGTCTTACCCCCAAAGTCCTACAGAGAGGATGGATAAGTAAATGGAGTAGTGAGAGAGAAAGAGACACAGAAAGACAGAAAGAAGAGGATTTAATTTGTTCAACTTAAAGATTTCATGAAGCAAACATGGAGGGAAAAACAGAGATGCTCCTTTTTTTTTGCCAGCAAGACGACTGTCAATATCTCTGGACAGACATATAAAGCAGTAGGGCTGCATGATTTTGGAAAAAACTGACACTGCGATTTTTTAAAATATATTTTGAACCATAAAACGCTGTTAGAATTGTTAAAAATATTATCACTGTTAGCATCATTAGCCATGTCAGTAAAAATTGTTGACAATGCTAAAGGATTTTGTGGCGTTACAAGCTATAAAAGCGAACGAGCGGCATTGCCTGCTAGCTTCCACCAGACCTGGCTGGTGCACAGTGCAAAGCGGCCAAGGGTAACGCAGGCATACTAGTGGAGACCAAAGGGTGAGCAGCGGGCATTACAGGGTTTCCCACACATTCTTTTTTTTTACTGCAGCCTGCCACAATTAAAACATTTGCCACCATGTACTGATTTTCTGTTTTTCATAGCTGGACCATTCATAAGGGGCATTCTTGTAAAATACATACTGTTTGGTTACTGATTGCACCACACTGTCAGAGAGAAGACTGTACTCTGCGCACAGACAGAGCTGCGCTGCCTTACGTCCCTCTGTCTTGGTCAAAAAGTTGCACATGAACACACCAAACCAACAACCAACCAGCACGTACATTCTGCTCCTGCATGAGCAGAAATAACTCTCCACACCAGCACACAACTTTCATTTGTAATTATTCAAAAAGTGAAACCAAAGGATTGTCTTGACGCAAGTTAGCCAGTTGGCACATTAACAACACAATCTAACGTTGAAAGAACAAAACATATTTACCAAGCCAACAACACAACCCATCAGCTTAAGAGCTCAATGACTAAAAAGAGAAAAACAAACTTACCTAATATAAGTTTTAGTTAGTTAGTTTTTTTTTGGTTTTTTTTACCTTACTCCTTCTTGACTTTAGACCTTTGTTTGCTTTTTTTTCCTCTGTTTGTCTTCTCGTGTGCTGATCTGAATGATTTCATTCAACGACGGACTCCATGGCCGCCACTGCCACCGATTCAACCTGATGAATCAGTGGAAAAGAAGTAGATGAGGGTCAACGAGGGTCAACATGGGTCAGTGTGGGTTGACGAGGGCCAACGGTGAGGGACACACCGCAGCGACGAAGGCCACCGACGCTCATCAAAAGCCCAAATTTGACTGATGGCCGACCGACGGCTTAACGTGCCAGAGCCTTTAACCGTTCACTGCGTTTGGTCTAGAAGTTTGCTGTTTTCAGCAGCTGCTCCTCTAAACCACTGATCTGATCTGCTCTGACGTATCAGTTATCCACCCTGCAATTCAAGTACCTCAAAACTGCTGTTGAGTGAAAAAAAAATCAAAAGGAATTCCACCTGTGCTGCCTTCACATTCCCGCAAAAATGTCAGAAACTACAGATAGGACACAGAATGATAATAAAGGCACACGCACGCACACACACACACACACACACACACAAGACATTATTTACATCACAAAACTTTAAAACTTCAGCACCACTAACTGGTCATGGTGAATGAAATATGGTGCTAAAGCTCAATGAGTCAATGGAGTGCATGACCAAATTCCGAATTTTTTTTTTTTTAACTAGCCGCTTAGTTACTGGTGAGTGTGTGTCTGGCTATCTTAAGCAGAATTACTTGAAACTGACATCCCTAATATTGCGATATGAAAAAATACTGATTTTGTAATGAAGTGCATCTGCAGAAATGATAATTATTTTTTAAAAAAGCTTTTTTTTTAACCATGAACCATCTCCTTTATTGATTTTGGAGGGCGAAATTAGGTAGTTAACTTCAGTGGTTGACTCACCATAATACAATTGTTTTCACATAAAGTTAATGGGGGAGACCAGGAGCAATTATAACAAGGCACAATTGTAACATGCTGTTGAATCACCCTTAATCACCATGACAGTCCTAACTTCCCATAACCAATAACGCCTGTCTACGGCACATACACACGTCACCTGTTTTATTGGGGACAGGCTCTGCCGGTAACATCCGTCACAGAAAATAAGAACCGTGCAAGTTTTACTTTTGTATCAAGCAGCAAAAATGTTGTAGCATGATGTGTTTAAGTTAATTTGCTTTACTTGACATAGCACATCCTGCAATGTGACTACTGCGCACATACCAGTGTGGATGCTGAAAAGATACATTGTGCAGCCCTATAAAGCATACAAGGACACATAAACACACATGATTTTGCATAACGCAGGAAATACCCACAAACATATAAATAAATGCACAATTACTCTGAGACACAGAGATAGTTTCCATCCAGTCTTTGTGAACATGGTGATAGCCAATCACAGGGGAACAGGGGGGAAGTGGCTGGAATGTGAAGAGACAGCACGCTGCAGATTACATGGATATAAAGAGGATACGGATTGAGGAAGCTGTCTAGTTATCTGCAGCAATAAGTCATTCATTATCACTATTATTACTAAGCTTTACCTACAAATTGCCATTGCACACTTTTTGCATTCTTTTATCACATCTATGTTTCTTTCTGTGCTCTCTCATCCTCTTTCTCCTATTCCTAAATTTTCTCTCACAGCTTTCTCTTCAGACAAGAGGGTCCATTGTACTTCCTAGGATGCCTTGGAGTCCCAGGCCCAGCATGCCTGTGCACTGTGTGTGTGTGTGTGTGTGTGTGTGTGTGTGTGTGTGTGTCTCAGTTAGAGAACAGCTGTCACATTCAGCCATCACATGCTGCACAGCTGAGACTGACCACCACCGTCCCCGTCAACTTTCTCTCTCCGTCTTTGTCCCACCACAGGTTTCTCTTAGCTGTGACAGTTCCATTTTTCAGTCATTTCACCAATGCTTGTCACACTCACATTCCCTCTTTTTTTCCCTATTCTTCCAACCTCCCACTTCATCCTTTTTGTCCAGACACAGTAGGAGTTGAGGTCTCAGGCCAACTTCTAAACACATGGATTGATCTACTTGAACTGAAGTAGGTGTATGATGTAGTTCCTATCCATCTCACACAGTCTGGGTTTGTTTTGCAGATACAGGCTGCTTTGATTCACACCAAACAAGGTATCATTTTTACATATCAAGTTATTTATTTTGTTGACTTTGTTTGGTATGGTAGAGATCAACGCTGAATACTCAAATCTTCAGTGTGGAGTAGGGCTGCTGAAACCGAGTTGTTTTTTTTTAACTATGTATAATGTCTAAATATTATTTCACTGTAGAGATTCACTCCACCCCTCCTTGCCCTGCTCTTGCTTTGTCTGTTTATCATGAGACTGCTGTGGGAGTGTAAGCTCTTGATCGAACACAGTTAATTGAAGTCCACCACACGTGCACACACGCACGCACACACACACACACACACGCACACAGCGACAGGGATAAGAGTTGGCATCATACGACTAATGTTACCCAGCGGGGTTTCACAAAAGATTTGAGTCATGTTGGTGTCTTTCTGAGTTTGCTAGAAATGTGTTTAGAGTTGGATGTTAGCCATTATTGCTGCGTAAGCTCACGCTGACCAGATCATTTGCCGGACATCACTAGAGACTCAGTACTGTGTAAAACGGCAGCAACAGCTGATCATTGGCCACCTTGCAAACGTAGTGAAACCAAAGTGCAGAGCTCCAACAAATTTTGGAAAAGCAATCAAGAAAAAACATTTGAATCCCAAAACGGAAAAACAAATATGTACCCAGATGACAAATATCCAAATAGTCAAATATTTGGATCCAGCTCTACTAAACACGCTGAGTCCTCCTCTACCTATGCTTTATTTAGCAGAGAAGACTATACATCATGTGTTTTTCCAGCTCCTCACCATGATAATTATTATCCATTTTTTGTTCTGGCAAACACATTTCTATAACCCCTATAAAGGCTGTTATGAGTGAAAACAAATGTTCCTCTCAGACTCCAGAGAAACATTCATCAGCCACAAAGAACACCACAGACTTCATAAAAGTCTTTCCTACCATAAAGATTAATGGGCAGGTCACAGAGATCAGCAGACCTGTCAACAAACCAACAGCATGACATGTTACAGTCATCAAAAAGCACTTGAAGTCTTACTTAGATACCAGCCTCCACTCATTGCAATATTTGCCAGAACAATGCTGATTTTCAGCAAAAGATATCAATGCTCACACTTTCTGTTGCTGCTGCACATTAAAATCACCTGAACGTGTCAGATGGAGAGTTACAGGCGACAGGTGCTTATTACAATTTTCTCCAAGGCAACGCAGCGCTGTGTAAGATGCTGTTTTTACCATTTGGAAAATGACTCGATACATCACAGGCTCTGGTCACATCTGCGTAAGATATGGCGTGACACGGGTGTCCTGCCCATATGGATATTTAGCATATCCTCATATGCAAACCTGACCACAAAGTCAAGGCAGTTCTAACACTGTCTCTTAATTTTTATACAAGCAACAGTGTTCAGAGCGTCTACTTATTAATAAAACACTCATGCATTTCAAAATTAAAGATTTTCAAGAGACCAGTCTGTGGAGTCCTCTTTATTTTGCCCATGAAATGCTTTGTAATAAGTTTTGGTTATTAAATAAAAAGCTATCCAGTAGAATAACTGCTCGAGGGGGAACACTTTTCGGTGTTGGCTTGATTTTCATAGACAGTCAGTTCCTTTCAACAGCATTTTGGAGTTTTAGCAGGGCAACAATACCCTATTTAGGAGGTTGTCAAGTCTTTCTTCTAAAATTAGTTATTAGCAGCCTTAATTTACTTTTGTTGGAACAGCAGCCATCAATAAATTGCAAGGGCACTGTGTCCAGGATGCATTATACTTTCAGAAATCTATACTTGTATGGACCATTCCAAATGTTAAGTAGGCAACATGGGTAATGCAATTATTTCTACTTCAGCAGACACACACAAACACATACACACATTTAGCAACAAGTGCTTAGGAATTTCTCATCTTTCTACACATTGTACAAAACCTTGTCTCTTGTCTGAGTAAGACACATTAGCAGACACCTGTGCATAATCACAAACACACACACGCACACACACAACCCCATCAGAATATGTTCTAACCTGACTGACAAGCAGACCACCCCCGGACACTGAGTTTGGGAATGCAAGCTCACTATCAATGGCCAGACGGTGTCTTTATCTGTCTGTCTGTCTCTCTCTGTCAAGCAGCAAACAAAAGCTCCACCACCACTAATTACCTTCTTACAGGTATAAAGTTAGCTCCTATCTCTTCCATTGCGTCTCCAAACAAACAAGTGTGCTGGCTAACCAATGGACGGGCCAAAGAAAAATGCAAGAAATGCTAGTTCAAGTTCCGGCCTGTTATGGTGCACTTTGGCTAATGACATGCCTAAATAAGTGCAGGCATCCCTAATGGCTGAGGGGTCAGTGAAAAGGAAATTATGAGCCTAACAAAAAATGACTATCCGAGAGGAAAGACTCCACTGGGTATCTTGTTGGAGAATGAGCTGAGTCTTGCTTTGTATTGCTATAATAACTGAAAAGACTAAGTTTGATTTTAAGAAGTTTAAGTAGAAGTGATGAAAAAATAAAGCCATTTCAACTAAAATATGTCTCTGAGGGGTGGTGGGAATTACATTATAGATGTGAATGTTCAAATAATTAGGTGGCTGACCAAATGATTTTTAGAATCCTTTAAATGTAAACGACAAAGAGTTTAAGTTCATACAAACTGCTGTTTTGCCTTTTACAGTTTTGAGGTGTGATGAGGGCACCTGCCAGTCAATCTACTTTGTAACCACAGGAACCACACAGGAAATGTGAGTGTGTTAATATTGTAATAATGTAATTATTCCATAAACCAGATGTTGTGCACTATAGAGTCCTTTATTGATTCTGATGGCCTTGGTGGTGTTTGAATCTATTACAAAGGTAACAAATAAATGTACAGGCTAACTGTAGCAGTAGGCTGCTAAAAAGAATTGTAACAAAATAAAACTTACCAGAGGATTCATATTTGAATAGCATAATATTATGGTCTTCCCAATGTATCTCATGTGAGTAAATAAGCCAAACTTACTTGCAACAATGAGCAGCTGCTTTACAAAGTGCCTTAAATTGGTCATTTTCAAATTGTGCAGTGTTAAAATTGTTATGTTCATATTACAAAGTCGTCTTCAACATCTTCTGCTCCTGGGTACATCGCAGTTGGTTAATGACGAGCATTATTTAGTCAGCTTTGTCATTCAGTGTGTTTTTACCTCTGAGTTGAAGGTGCTGTCATCGTCTGCTCCACGCGCCACAAGCGCGCACAGCCACAGCGCGAGGAAGGTCCGTCTCCAGAGCAACCAGAAGCAGCTGTTCCGCGAGGTGGAGGCCATGGTCCGAGCGAAATCACTCGTCGTTCGTCTCGGTTCACTCCCGACGGTGTAATACGAAGTGTTTGACGAGTTTTTCCCTTTGCTAGTTGCTAGTTTAGGCGATAAAACCCCTAATATAAGAAACACTATAAACTGTCCCCTAGCAAGAATGCTACTACAGTGTTCAACAATGCACTTGCATCCTGAAAAAGAGCCCCATTCCTCAGTCAGAACCACACTACAAGCTGAGCCTCCATAAATGTCGGTGAGTTATTTTCACTCGTGTGAAACTATGAGCCCTTACAGCTTTCTCTTTCAAGTTTTTTTGACAGACCGTTTCACCTTTCTTTGCGTACTGTGCTCTGTTATCTCTAGCGGGAGCTACCCACTAGAGCGCATGTCTCATTTAATACACATCAAAGTCGCTGCCTTCTTAGTAACCTTGGAAGTGCACTTTTCAAAAGAGCCACAGTCTCCAGCAGCGCCGGTGCTGCTATCAGCAGAGTGGGTCTACCGCAGAAATGCCTAGTAGAAAATAATTTACTAACAATGTTCGAATCCAGTTAATTAATAACCTCCTCTCGCGATAATGCCTATTGCAGTGCAGTTACATGTACCCTGAGAAAGTTGCAAACTATAAAACAACAACAAAATGATAACTTCACCGCACTTGACCGACTCCTTCAGCAGTAGCTTCAAGCAGTGTCGTAGCAGTGAGCGGCTGTTTTAGATCGCGACCTCTCATGTAAAAAATAAAATATGAGACGGTTTCTTTGCCCTCTATATCCAGTTTTTCCCTTTTCCCAGAGGAAATCTTGTCGGAAGCCGATACTCAGCTAGTTGCTATATCACTCCTGTCCTGAGTAAGTGTCTCTGTGTTGTCTCCCGACCGGAGCAGGACGGACAGTGGACTGCTGCTCGTGCCTGTTTCGGTACCTAACGTGGAGATGGCAGCGTCAAGCGTGACAACACGTAACGAGGTGTCCCTGTCATGACTTTCAAAATAAAAGATAAGTAGTATGACATTCTAATGTCTGATTACAATGAAAGAGTAGAATATGCAGAAAGAGGGATGAATGCTAAATAATTCAGGAAGTTCTTTTTTCCACACAAATTCTGACAGTTTTCCAATTATATTTTCCTTGACAACACATAACAATTGAAAACTTTGAAATGTTCCCAGGAAAATACATATTAGCTTTTTTTTTAAATCAGTGCAATGACATTTGACATAAGCAGTCATGGATCATTTAACTGCAAACTACATGCTTTTTTTATTGAAAGTTATTCTTTGAAGTTTGATTACTTTTTAACTTTTATTTTGAAGGAAATATACTTCCGGTAGTGCCTTGTCTTTCTGTGGCTGACTTGATTTAATGCTGTGACCACTACAATGCTCTAATCAACTGGACGGATGGAGGTGTAAGTAGGGAGGGTGCAGAGAGCCGGACGCCGGCACAGATGACCCTCCCCCCTGTGTTCTACATCTTCAGCACAACGACTGGATAGACTAGCCTACATTCACTCGTGCACACATGCAATCTGAATATTGCAGGGAAGTATTGATAAGATATGAGACTTAAAACCACAATCATGTATGATAAACTAACCATAAAGTCACCATTCTTTAACCAGTATGAGAATGTTGATACTTAAGTTTCGTTCAGGATGACAGGTACACACAAATGGGCCCACACAGCAGCACACACAATGGTTTAAAGGATAGAAGATAAGCAGTGGAGGGGGCCGCAACAAAACATGGGTTTTAGGCCTACAACAAATTCCACCAAATAAAAAAAGTCATTATCAGCACCTTTTGATGGCAATCTATGGTCTTGTCAAAGCCACCAGACTCCATTGAAAAAATACTAATTTTAGCCCTCTGAACACAGGAGGTGTTGTTGCCACTGCTTCAGTAAGTTAGTCTGTGTTATTGTATCCAAACTAACCCTTTTAAATGCCAAGGTGGCACAATAAGATAAACAAGCTAACTGATCAAGGGAGTGGTGCAGCTCCTGTGTTCAGCAATGTTAAATCTCTGATTTTCTAAACTAGACTAGAACAGTCATATTTTCCCATCCAAAACAGTAAAAATTTGCAATATAGCATACACTTAAACTGATATTTGTTTTTCAGCTTTAGCTTTTTTAGTGGCCAGTTTTGTTGTTGACCCCTCCACAGCAGTAGATTACTTTTAGCTGTCATGTCGGACTCCAATCTGCATAACCAAACTGGGTGCATGCTGTCCGCCATCTACTGTTTGTAGTACATTGACTATGGATAAGTCCACAGAAAATCTGAACTATCTCTTAGGATAGTTGGGATACTTTATGTTTGCCGTGGCATCTACCACGTCTCCTCCATTCTTTGACATGTTTGTAAGCAATAATAAGCAACTGCAACATTAACTGCATATGCTGTACTTCACTTTCAAACCCTCATTAGAAATAAAGTGTCCCTCTTTTGTATCTAAAAAAATCCTTATGGTCGTCAACACTTGCCCAGGTGAGAAGGAAGCACCTGTCATCACTGCAGATGGGTTAACAGGACAGCAGAGAATGATCCTATAGTTCCTCAGGCAGTCCCTGTCATTTGCTTCCTTTCTGAGACTTTTGTCTATGTAATTAGTTCCTATCAATGGATCTGATCTGAGGCAAAAGGAAGTAACTACTTGCAGAATGGGTATGTTAACTGTCAATGATTGTCATTCCCACAGCAGCTACTAAATGTCTATAATTTTATTTTGGCATTTATGGAAGTGACGTTTTAATGACTTCTTATGTCTGCAGTCTACAGCGGAAGATTTAAGAGTTGCAGTTAGCAGCTAAGTCCAAGAAGAACACCAGCATCGGAAAATGTCTGCACATTTGTTAAACAATGAGATTTGGGAGCTACTTATCTTCCAAAGAGAGGGGGGGATCAGCTGCAAGATAACAGAGAAGGTAAATGATTGTAACTGACATGTTATGCTGTTCTTATTGTTTATAAAGCACTGCTAATGCATGTGTTATATGTCAAATGAGAGGGTGATGCTATTGCGTTAAATGTTACGTGTCTCACCTCTTTTGGTTCCACAATGCTGGCGCGCTGTCTAAGATTACACACTGGGGCAGCATGCTGCTGCCGTTGTTTGGATATGTGTAAAAATGTTGCAGCCCTTTAGCACAATCTTTGTCTAAAAAGGGCTTATTATTCAACCCAAAACATGATGGTTCCATGTATTAAGCTACAAGGATAAGAGACTCACTTTTTATGCCCTTCCTGTTGCTTGGTATTGCAGGGAAGAATGTCTAAAAGGCTCACTGGTCTTAATAGCCTGAGGTCAATACGGGGGGAGGAGGTGCTGCAGTCTACCAAAAACACACAAAGGTCGCGGGTAAAGCCTTCTCAAAGTGCTTATCAATATTTTAGCCTCAGTGCATGTTGTAATGCTATTTCAAGCGATTCCACTTGGGACGGAGGCAAAAAGCAGCAGCAGATCAGCAAAAACATTTTGCCAAAAGTAAGAGTGCGCCTCTTTGGAAATCCCCACGGTTTACTGTGTAGCCATTTTTGCTGACAACTGAAAATGCTCCATTCACTTACAAATAAAGAGTATGTTTTATCACCGAGGGTTTTCCAGTTAGTCATGAGGATCAGCACCTGCTGTGTGAGTCATTCTGCTTCACTGCTCTTTTTGTATCCAGGTGAGCAGGCCACGATGGTTTGTCACCGGTAGGATCAAACCCCAGAGGCTAACATCAATCATCCCCTGCTCGCACAGCAGTGATCTCAACTGTCTTGGCATCAACCAGCCAAACATGGGGAAATCTCTTCAGTAGACCCCATCCTGATACATTTTTAGGGGTTCAAGCTCGGAGAGCTGAAACCCTATAATCTTTGTGCTGATTTAATGTTTTTCTTTAGAAATACGTTTGCAAATTCCTGTGAGATGATACATAATAGATACATGAAGATTGGGAGTTGTGTGCATAGGCTGCCCATTAATATGACCCCAATCAGCTGATGGAGTGCTATATTTATAGTTCAACTTTGAACAGTAGAACTCCTACACTGTAAACTGGATTGACTTTAAATTTGACACAGAAGTCCAGCTCACCCAGTTGGACAAAGCATATCAGAATTTCTCAAAATATTTTAAATATTGAATTGTTTTTTTGAAGAGTATGACTAGTGCATAAATAGACCTAACTGCACAACACTTTGGCCGATTATCACAAAAACTTTGTTACATAACAGTGTTTAACCACGTGTGTAAAATTACTTTGAAACTGTGGGTGCCACCTGCTTCAAACAAGTGCATTGGCCGAGTGCAAAATGGATTTTTGCATGTTCCTGAACAGTTTCTGCAAATGGTGAAAAGTAGAGCCCAGAACAGATTTGGACAAAAGAATGATTGTCCATCTGATGGTCATGAAACTGTTAGCTATCTTTATGCAGGTGTTGTGAGCTCTTCAGAGTTTTCAACTTTAAACGTTTTATGCTGGCTTGAATCCCAGAATCGCCACTTGCAGCTATTTTTGTAATGCTGTGACTGCATTTCATTGTCTTTCTTAGTGAGTAAATACTGACAATGTTTGTCTCACAACAAAAAAAAAACGTATCACTCAAAACAGGGTGAGCCCAAAAAACACTATTTTGTCATAGTAACACTATTGTCTTTCAAGGGTTTTTTTTAAACTTACAAAATATGCCATTTTAATCAAACAACTGTCATCTCTTTACTGCATGTCTTTTGTTATTTTACAGTATGTGTTATAGATATGAATCAGAAATGCAGCAATACACTTCATTTTCTAAACTGTTAAGTGATTCAGTAATGCGATACAAAGCAAACAAATGTTATTCACTATATATACACTTATAGATTAGCTTCTGACAGCTGTGCTAGTCAACTCTGTCCTCTGTATTTAGCAACAAGGTTTCATTCACATTACCCCTTGTGTCCTCCTTACGTCCTCTCTTGCCTCCTCTCCTCACCTGGCACAGTGCGGAAAGTCTTCCATGAAGGTCACACAGGAATGAAATGAGGCACTCAAAAGTTGTTTGGTCCAGTTTAAAGTTGTAATGTAGGCCTATGTATGTAATGCCGTAGAATGTGGCAAAGTGCTGTGTATTCTTACAGTAAATCACTGCAAAATAGACAACAATTACTGTAATGATGTGTTATGTTAGTTCAAACAACATTTCTTCAATTAGTATATAAACATCCAAAATTGACTGCAAATACATACAACTTGTCTGACGGTTGAGTTTGAGTGAGAAAGCAATTCATAAAATTTGACAGATGTGGTCAGTGAACACACTCTGTGTCAAAGCAATGAAAAGTTGTTCACTGTTTTGCTGAATGTGTGAAGAGTTTAGGAGAAAAATGAACTTGTTGAGAAATGTGTAAACAATTGTAACATAATGTGTTCTATTCTTTTCCACTCTATTCTATTCTGATCAGGTCTTGTCTAGTCTGCTTTGTTGGCTGTTTGCTGTACTGGCCACCTAGTAGAAGGGCCACCTGCATGCCCAGCCCCTAAACTTGGTGATGGATAAAGCATAATGTGTAAGACACACATAGACACACACACACACACACACACACACAATGCATTCTCAGCATCACAAACCACGGGTGGGTCTATAAACACACAAGAGTTAGAATTAAACATATTAACAGATAAACTGTTTAGAATTAAACAGGCTTTAGTTGTTATGATGACAATACCAGCTCTAAACACCACCACCATCACTGCATCCACAAATGTAATGGGCCTGACAGCTATGAATTGTGTTTAATAGCAAACAAATAAATAAATAATTCTGAAATAAACAATTGCATAAATAAATTGCAAATATACTGTACGTGTGATTATATTACAGTTAGTTCCAACAAAGCAACTTGATTGGTTGGAGGCATTCTGATATAAAACACAACATCACTGGGTATTTATTACTCTGCTTTGCAGGTACTCTAAGCAGTTAATTAGGCATACAATAATGGTTGGTAGTTAAATAACTTTACCATAGATTGTAGTGTAACAGACTGTTCCATATTGTTTGTCCCTCTTGAATTGCAAAAGTAAGTAGGGGGGGTTGTTTTTGGGGCTCATGCATGTGTAACAGTTTTGGTTAAGGAAAATAAAAGGGCAGCAGTAGCTGTTGAAGCTACTACACCGTCTTGTGAAATTGTGACATAACATTCATAACAATCATCATCATCATAATAATGACTTGAGTTTTGATAAATTCCTCACTAATTTCCAAATTTTGGTTTTATAGATAGAGGACTCTGTTTAATGCTAAAATTCATCTCGTTACACTTGATTTTTTGATGTGCTACTGCCCTCTGTTGGTGGTCGTAGTGAAACGCAGCCATAAACCAAGAAAACACAGCTTTTTCATGCACATGCCAATTTTGAGATTTTGGGATGTTTTGCCTCCACAACTTGTCCTCTAGGTATTTCTTGTAGTTCAGACTTTTGTTTTGTAAATGCCAAAAAAGTGCATATGCAATTAGATAATTCCTTATTTGCTTTTTAAACATAGCATTTCATAAAACTTATAATACAAAAATTGTCCTAGTATAGGTAATCAAACATTTCATAGTGATATTTATATTTATATTTATATTTATATTTATATTTATATTTATATTTATATTTATATTTATATTTATATTTATATTTATAAAAATGTTAACCCCAGTGTTGTTGTTTTTTTTTGTCGACAAATGTATTGGATGTTACAACACATATCCTTAAAGGCCATGTCTCAGATTTTTTTTTTTTTCTTATACAATGAGTCAAAAATCTCAGCATCAGCAGCATTTATCTACCAAACTTTCTGCTTTTATTTCTATTAATATGTTTAGTTTTTGAGAGAGGGCTTTGGTCATATATCATTCATAGCCAGATTTATAGAATATTTTAGTCCTAAAACATGGCAGAAATGTATTTTTTTAATGGCTGTTGACTATCTTCTGGAGTGATAATAATAGTGAGAATAATAATAATTCCCTCTTTGAAAACCTTCAACTCTAATATGACAATACTACTACTACTACTACTACTACTACTACTACTACTACTAATAATAATAATAATAATAAATAATAATAATAGTTGAGCCTAGCTTTATCCAATGTTTAGACATTATTCTGGAAATGTATAAAGTCATTGCCTTTGTTTCATGGCAATATCTATTAGGCAACAGCTGAGGCAATTGATGCAATGGATTTAGCTTTCTGTCTGTTGCAGCTTCCTCTTTTATTTCAAAACGTCAATTTGCATGTTTTGTTTTTTCCCACTTCCTATTAAGCTCTTAGATTACAGAGAGTTTTCTCTCCTACTTTAGTCCTGTTCTGACATCAGTTCAGGCACATCGATAAGATGAGAAGGTAGGCAATGTTTTTGTTCTCTTCAGGTCAGAACCATAAAACTTAGCTATCTATACCAGTGCTGATATTAGGCCTACGGGATTTCTATTGGTTATTCAACTAAGTGTATGGAAATGACAGTAAACATACTTGCATTTGTAGTCCCAATTGAGATCAGTAAATGGGGTCAGTAGATTGTGTTTGTACCTTTCTCTGTCTGTGTTAAATAGATGACATCAGAGGGGTCACATTTAATGTCCGCCATACATTTATGCAATATGTTTGTTGGTAAAGTGTAGACATTTTTTTTTTTTTGTCTAAATAAATCGTCTTCACTTCACAGGATGGAGCTGTGGCTCCTCATCAGTTGTGTGGTCCTGTCTATGGTGTCTCATGTCAACACCTGTAAAAAGCCTGGCAAAAATCAGTGTTACAATGGGGGTGAAAATCAGGGTTTAGGTCATGGTGGAAATCAGGGTTTAGATCATCATGGAGATCAGGGTTTAGGTCATCGTGGAGATCAGGGTTTAGATCGTCGTGGAGATCAGGGTTTAGGTCATCGTGGAGATCAGGGTTTAGATCATCGTGGAGATCAGGGTTTAGGTCATCGTGGAGATCAGGGTTTAGATCATCGTGGAGATCAGGGTTTAGGTCATCGTGGAGATCAGGGTTTAGGTCATCGTGGTGATCAGGGTTTAGGTCATCGTGGAGATCAGGGTTTAGGTCATCGTGGAGATCAGGGTTTAGGTCATCGTGGTGATCAGGGTTTAGGTCATCGTGGTGATCAGGGTTTAGGTCATCGTGGAGATCAGGGTTTAGGTCATCATGGAAATCAGGGTCAAAATCGTTGTAAAAGGGTCAAGAAAAAGAGACATGGTGAGTTGCTACAACATACAGGACGGTTTCTTAGAAAATGTCCTTTTTTGTACAGCTTGAATATTAATCAATCATTCTTTTACTCTACAGGGCCTTCGGAGTCCAGATATTGCATGGAAGATGTAAACCACATTTTGGAAAATGGAAACCACAATGAAACTATCGAGTAAACATTTTAATTGTCTATAAAAGAAAACATTTTATATCTGTTTGGATTTTATGTTTGTATGAGCATCTGTTTATGAGTGATAAAAAGTGTTTCACATATGTACATGGAAGGAAAAACCCAGCCAATATGAATATTTTGTAAAGAGTTGAAATCAGATTTAGGGTTAAGGCATTAAGCGCTCCAGAATTAATTAAAAAGTTTAAGGAAAGTAATTGTAAATTGGAATGATGTGAAAGTGATTATAAAGTTCTTGTTCTCTTCTACAAGAGCATTGGAGAACCTAGAATACGTTCTAGAGGAGACAGAGGTGGAGGAGACTACATATATGTCTGTCAGCCGTTTGGTGGCCATCCTGCACAAACCCAAAGGCCCCTTCGCAGGCCTTGAAATTTATGCCAATGAGAATGAGGTAAGGATGCCAGTAACATAGCACTATATTGCAATGTCAGCAATGCCCAGACTGACTGAAATATCTCAACAACTACAGAATGGTTTGCCATGAAAATTTTGACAGACATCCATTGTTCACAGACAATTAATTCTACTAACCCTTGACCTTTTCTCTAAGGTCACCATCAGGTTAACCTTTTTGGCTTAAAAAACTTTTGGAAATCCCCTGACTTCTCCTCTAGTGCCACCGTGAGGTTGGCATGTCATTTAGAGTGAAATGTCTCAACAGCTTTAGCATGGATTACCTTGGAATTTGGTACATGCATCCATGAATGAATTGTAATTACTTTGGTGATCCCCTGACTTTTCCTCTAGCTCTACCACTACCACCACCTGAGCCTGCTCTGAATCAGCATGCTAGCCCTGTCTTGCGATCTAGCTCAATTCACCCCTGTGCCTAAGTACAGTCTCAACAAGATGCAAGCATTGTAGGCTCTTGGTCTTGTTTAATATTCTTTCTTTGCAACAACTATATGCATTTATATGTTTATCCATCCAGCATGCCAAGAGGAGTTTGCAGTAAAACAGAGGCTGACAGGGTTACGCTTTTTACAAGAAATCTTCCTTAATTATTCTTTTTGTTCGGGTTGAGTGTGTCTAGGTGTATTCTCATGCTAAATAACCATGGTAGTTGTTTAACAATCACACATTGTCACCAGGACCTATTCAAAATGTTTGCTGCTGGATTACCCATCAAAATAATGACATCATATTAAGCATTGTACTTTTTAAATGAGAATTATTATCCTTTAAAGGGAAAAAAAGCTCGTTCTGCTACAGCCCATCCACAGGAAAGTCAGGGGTCAGTGTCAGCCACAGAACATTATCCCAGATTAGTAATTACTGGGCTTTCACCAAATATACTTTAGCAAGCTGAATGTTTCCCCCAAGGACTCCTGACTGGTCATTTATACTGTGCTGAGTCAGCATTGTTTGAATATTCCCTGATGGTGGTAAGATAAAAATGTAGCTGTGAGAGATGCATTACTCTGATACATGTGTTTATATGCAATGTTTTCCTGTTTTTGGCTGTGTGCCCTATAGGCAGTGTCAGACAAGGCTATCACCAACAGCAAAGTGAGAGTTCGACTACCGAGAGAACTAGATGCTGGATCGAACAACACCATTGTGTTCTGCATGCTTACCTGGCCTGAGGCAAATGGGGTTAGGGACTACACTTTTTTAATGTCAAATTTTGTAGAAAAAAATCTAAAGAGCTACTACTCTTGGGAATCCGCCTCCCTATATATACTGTGGTGTCTGTATGTATTCTGGTTGGCACAGCGCTTTACACAGCAAAGCCACTCCTTGGCCTGACCTGCAGTTCTTAACCATAGCTGTGGTCACCTGCAGAACTTACAGTGGACATTTCAGGCACATTCACCTTTGTTTAATGTTTATTGAGACTTAGATGACGGGGATAAAATGGGATGAATTTGGAATTGGCCTGATCGCTTGTGTTAGACACTGTATCCTCAATCAAGCTAGTGAGTAAAATGTTATCATAGCAAATACTAACAATGGCCAGATGTATTTAATGTAACATTTTTTTTTAAATCACAACATGTTGTATATATTTTACATAATTGGCAAATGTATTTTAAACTTATTTATTGTATTCTGCCATTGATTGCCACTTTAACCATGGAAGGACACATTATGTCAAGAGAGATGAATATATTTTATCAACGACCAACACTGTTGTATTAGTCATTAGATTTTGTCAAAAAGTTCTAAGCTGGTAGAACTACTATAAAAACAACTGGACACTGCATTTGTAGGCGCGTTTAGTCTTTGATACTAAGCTTTTTTTCTATTCCAGTGTTATATGGACATGAGTAATGTGGCATTCACAATGGACAGCCAGAGCTAAAACTCATTGTAATAGGAAAAAAATGATGTAGTTATAGGTGTGGTTTTTTTAGTGCGTCACTATGAAAAAGTTAAGGCCTCTCAGTGACCATTTTTATTTTTACAAATCTTGAACAATGACTGAGAGAAATCATAACCACAAAAGAGGAAGTGATGTCAATTTTGGAAAAATACAGTTTCCTCAAATGGTGCAACAAAGCATGCAATAGAAAAGAACAACTGCCACTTTGTTTTTGCTCTTTTGCTTCACTTTGCAAGAACATGCAAACCATGATTAGTTTTATAAGGTTTTTATGAAGAAGAGTGGGTACACTGATACTGATAGACAGATAATATCATGAAGAAGGTGACAGGGTGGCTTTTTCCTCTAAATACAGTAAAGGTATTTCAGGAAAGTGGTTACAATTTACACAATAACTGTCTTACCAAACTAACTCCCTGACTGTATGTTGTCCCGCAGACCATATGGGGAACTGAAGGTGTATTATATGAAAGCAGATTGTTTGGCCTGAGTGTGCGGGGCAAGAACATTTCAGGACTACAGGAATATGTCAACATCATAGTGAATCTTACTGAAAATGTAACTACACCTTTTTTACTCAAATCATTTACCATAACTGTAACTTTTGTAACCTTTCAGATTTGTATGTTTTGTCCGTTGAAATACTTAATACATAAAATATCAAATGCAAATGTAAATTTAGTATATTGTGTTACAGGAAAACAAAGAACCACGCTGTGTATTCTTTAACTTTACAACAGAGGGTGAGTATCCAGGCATCACATCTGTTATGAAAAATAACAACTTAGGCCTTTTTTTTTAATAAGGAAGTTGAAGTGTCAGGGTTTCACACATGTCCAGCAAAGTAAGTTGACAAATCACAATTCAAATGCGGAAGGATCATTTGTACAATGGATCTGTCTGTTTGGCTTACCAGAATTCAGCAGTGATGGCTGTCAAACGGTGTGGAAACGTGGTCAGGTCAACTGCTCCTGTGACCACCTCACATACTTTGGCGTACTGATGGTAGGCTCGACCCTCTTCATACAAGTAGAATTGTAGAGAGACAATCACAAAAAAATGTCAAACATTTATAAAAAATGTATATTCAGTGGAGCATCTATAAACTACTTTCACATATGTGTGATTTCTTGTTTATGGTAGCAATTTAAAAAAAATCTATATCTTTGGCTTGCCCTGATATTCTTACCTTAACCAATCTCACTCCTCAAATCGAAGTATCCTCATATAAAGTTTGGTGTACAGGATGTAAAAACAAGCTACTGTGACAAAATGGCTTTAAAGCCGGTAGTTTTTCCTGGAGTCTTGGCTGTAACATGATCCACTGTCCACTGTTTGACGCGGTTGTACTAGGGAATTTATGAGTATACCACAGCAAAGGATCCTAATTGATTTTCAGCTGAACTGAACTATGAATTCAATTCATACCAAGAAAATTCACAAAAAACAAAAATATATCCTAAAAAACACCCCAAAACAAACAAAAACAGTCATAGATCTAACACACAATGTAGTGTATATATAGTGGATACCCTTTTAACATGGCCTCCCCACCATCGGCTCTTTGACCAATCACAAAACATCTTAAATGTCTACAGTATACACTTTATGACTGCCTTGACCTGCCAAACATTTCTGTCAAAGGTACATTGTTATGAATTGTGATACTCTTCACTGCTGTGCGGCATCTCTCATTACTGCCGACTGTGTTGTTATTCTTGATGCTACCACTAAAACAGCACAAAAGTTCCACATTAAAAAATTATGCACATTATGACTTTAAGTAAAGATTTAAAGTATAAGTATAGTAGAAGAACTCATTATTATTTCATGTTTTATGTTTTATTATTCTGTTTATTACTAGATTAATTATTTAAAATAATTTGAATTTGTAACTCTGCATCATAATGTATTAATGTATCCTATAGTTACACTGCATGTTTTTATGTAAATCAGCTCTATCAAACAAATGTCACAAATGTAGTCTTTGTACTTTTTCCTCAGGTGTCTCCTTCTTTCTCACCTAAAGACCAGGAGATTCTGACATACATCACTCTGATTGGCTGTAGTCTTTCTCTTGTTACCCTGGTCATCACTGTTCTGCTCTTCATCACAAACAGGTATTTTTTTCTCCCCAGGTGAATGACTGTACTTCATCCCTCCTTACCTTCAGCTATCCTTCCTCTGACATGTGTTCAGCAGCAGCCGTTTGTCCTTGCTCCCTTCACTTTTTCAGTCAGCCTTCTTCTTCCTCACTTCTTTGACTTTTTCTTAATGCTCTTTCTTAAAGCCTTTGTCCATTATTCCCTCTGCTTTATTACTTTCCTTCTTTTAGTACATTTAAATGCAAAGTGCTCTACCACTTTTTCAACAGAGCTGGCAGGTATACATCAACCAGTAACTGCTGTCAGTATTGCAAGATGTAAATATCAGGGCAAGGACAGACATAATAAGAGGTTACATACAAAACAATTGGACATGGTAATAAATGAAATACATATTTGACATTCTCTTAAGAGATAAAATGAATCATTTATAAATGTATGCATCATGTGATACAGCTCAGAGTAGAGAAAGTAACAAATACAGGAAAGTAACCAAAAAGAAAATTACACCTGCATCTTTTTAATGTTCCTTGACCCTAACCTGTCCTTTGAGTCTTTCTCCACCTCCAATAACACATTTAAAAAGCTTTTTCGCATATGCAGTACAGATTTTTTTCATCATTTTTAAAATTTTTAAAGTATGAATAAAAATTCATATCATTTTTCAAGCTAAGCTGAGTGCCTTCTTCCTGGCCTCAAGCATAACATGCCCTGCAACATTTATCCTAGCAACAGGGAGCTCCACAAATCTCAATTTAAGGATAAATCCACTTTTTTTTAGCAACAGTGCATGCTGATAGCCACAACAGCCTTCAAGTATGGTGAAGCTCTGCTTTGAATTTCATTCAGTCAATTTTTACACCAAAAATTTCAGAGAAACGGTTTGTTATTTGTTCCTGAAAAATTTTAACTGATGGACTCTCCCACGTGATATGTAAGAAAGTCACCAAATGATTTAAATCGTACAGTTTACAGTAGATATATTCATTATATATTGCTGCTTTGGTGACAAGTCTGAACAGTGTGATACATGAAATTCAGGTAAATTTATGATTAAAGTTTTGAGAAGAACAGGAAACATTTCCCCAAACTCTGGTCCAGTCTATTTATGATTCAGAACAGTTCTTATTCCAAATCGTTATTACACCAATCAGAATTTGCGTGTGTTCTAATAAAGTAATATAAATAAATGAGACTTAACATTTAGGTAATTCTGAGCTCTGCCTCCTTTCTGATTACATTTTGTCTCTCCTGCTTTTAGTAAATGTCATCCTTTCATCCTTACTATCTTTCTCTCATCCATCCTTTATTTCTATGGAGTACTGAAACTGACAAAATCAAAAATAAATAAAAAGATGTGTCAATAAATATTTACAATGCATACATTTGATTATTCAGTCCAATACATTCAACACATTTATGTAGTGCTCCCTTAATTATTTATGTATTTATTTTTGATCTTGTCCGTTTCAGTCCTCCGTATTTTTCTTCTCCAACTCAGCGTGACTTAATTTCAGTGTTACCCAAATGATGATGAAAATTGCACATAATTCGGTGTTAACCACAGATCCTCTGTCTGACAGAAAAGTCAGAGCAGATGTTTCTATGAAGGTCCACATAAACCTGGCCATTGCCCTGATCTTCCTCAACCTGCACTTCCTCCCGAGCCAGACGGTGGCAGCACTGTCCTCCAATGGGCTTTGCCTTTACATGGCTCTTGCTCTTCACTACTCCCTGCTGGCCACTTTCAGCTGGATGGCCCTGGAGGGGTTCCACCTCTACCTTCTCTTAGTCAAAGTCTTCAACATCTACGTCAGGAAATACTTGCTCAAACTCAGCATGGTGGGATGGGGTGAGTAGAGTCGCCAAGGCCAGAGACCTAAATATCTATCAGTCAACAGACCTCATAGGCGACTGAGCCCCTTGCTTCATCCTTGTGTTTCAGGTGTCCCTGCAGTCATTGTATCCTTGGTGGTCATCATCGACAGAAGCTCTTATGGGCGTGTTCCTCTGGACTTAACTAACCCCAACAGCACTGAAATGTAACAGAGACAGGAGCAAATTTGCAAACATGTGCAATCTAGACCAATAATTAACTTAGCTGTTTTGCATCAGAGTGCATCAGAGTTCCTGTGTATTTGAATGCATTTGGAAATGATGCATAAACCCTGTTCCCAATTATAACTGTTAGAAGGGGTACATCCAGGGGAACTTTGTAGATTGATAAATGTTTAGTTGCCTGATTTTACATTTTAAATACAAAATTCATATTTGATTTTTCAGTGTATGAGATTGAATCCTTGGCTATACTCTCTCTCTTTCGCTCTCTCTGTTTGTAGATGCTATATAGGGAATACCACAGTGAAGATGGTGACTACAGTGGGAGTATTTGGCTTGGTGTTTGTCTTTAACGTGATCATGTTAGGGGTGACAGTGAGACGCATTGTGAGTCTCCGCCACTGCAAGGAGGTTCGAGTCAATCTGTACTCTTTGCATTCTGTTCTTCTTATCCTTAAAACTGATCTTTGAAAGAGAAGTCTGGTGATATTTTTCGTATTTCTTGCTGTTAACTTATCCCATGAAAACACCAGAACCAAAAATAAATTAATCCTACTAACAAATAGTGTGTGTGTGTGTGTGTGTGTGTGTGTGTGTGTGTGTGTGTGTGTGTGTTTAAGGCCTGATATGATTTATTCCAATGTGCCATAGTCCTCATCCCCTGTCACCATTTAACATTTAAAAAGCTATTGAAACAAATAATTGAGCCAACCCATTGATGTGCTGGGGGGCATTGGTCGGCTGTTCCAGGAGTCTTTTTAAAATTTGCATATTTGCAGCCTCTTTGTCAAGATTTACATCTTCAGTATGAACCAATGGAATTGAGGCTGAGTGCCACAAACACAGTAGGAATGTTGGAAATATGACCAACAGATTTTTTGTTTTGGTTTTTTCATGGGATTTGCGACAAAAAGAAAAATGTAGAATATCTTCTTTATTTTTGACTCATATTTAAAGGATACATTTCCCTTCGCCTTCCACATACACCGAGTTGTCCAATCTCTTTTTGCTTTTATGATGACTTTCATCATAAAATTTCTTCAGTCTCCCACACCAAATAACTAGTAGTATCTGATTGTCAACAACCTGCATTTTTGTGTCATTTTTGCAACTCAGTATGGGCAGAGTGACCGTGACAGAGCCAAGCGAGACATCTGCACCATGCTGGGAGTTACCACTCTGCTTGGCATTTCCTGGGGCCTGGTCTTCTTCTCATTTGGCCACCTGACCACTCCTGGCCTCTACTTCTTTTGCATCCTGAACTCACTTCAAGGTCTGAACAACCTGCCTCCACATGTTTATGTGGTGATTTTACTGTAAATAAAACGAGAAAGGTTATTGGTGGCATAAGTTAGTGACAGTCATATGAGCAAAGTTGGTCCTCTTCGTTCAAAACTTGTTCAGGATGAGGCACAATGGTGGGTAGCTTCCGTAACTGGAAGTTGAACATATTACGTTTTTTTGTTGATTTACATATTTATGCCAATATTACTTGATCGGGAACTGTATATTGTGTAAATGCTAGACCCTACATGCCAACTTGGGACTCTCCCACTGTGAATGGTTAATGGAAAAACATATTTGTGCAGCAGCATGAATACCTTCACAATACATGGTTGTAGTCACTAGATATTTATCCATGCCACAGGTTGAGGAGTTTTTCAAACTGATCAGATTACTCAAATGTCAAGAATAGATGGCTTAAGGCTGCAGGGAATCCATTAGCATAGCATATGGTATCAACACAATATTAAATAAATTTTACAAATTGTGGAGAACAGGGTGATTTTTTAAGGAACTTTAAAAAATCTTTTTTTATGGAATTGACACATGAACAGTTTTTTGCAGTATGCCCAATTAAAATATTTTTTCTCCAATGTCTCAAAGAATATTTTGACTTTAACTATGAGACAAAAAAAAAAAAAAAAAAACTCAGATTCTTATCAGTAGAGATGTCTCAGGTTTATACAACATTTTGCTCCAGTACTCCTCAAATCCCAGCAATCATTCAATAGGAACATTATTTTTGGGGTTGAATGCACTTTAGCTGAATGGGAGAATATTTGGAGAGACATTAAACAATTTCAAAATCAGTTAGAGGTAGAGTCATACAATTGAAAATCCTTCATAGAGTTTATATCACTCTATATCACTCCTGGACTTAAATGTTTCATATGTCTGTTGGCATGAAGGTGGAGAAGTGGGAACTTTGTATCGTATGCTGTGGCACTGCCCTGCAGTCAAGTCTTTTTGGTTTGAAATGTGTCATTTAACTAAAGTTATTATGAAGATAGATATTTCACCATGTCCAGTTACTTCCCTACTAGCGCACAGAGCAGCACAGCTCAAGACAAAAAAAGACAGAGAGACAATGGGCGTAGCCTTTTAGCTGCTAAAAGAATGATTTTGTCAAATAGGAAAACTTGCGAGCCAAAATGTTTCTCAATTGAAACATGGCTACTTGAGTATTTCAATCGTCTTGGTATGGAGCAAATAGCTGACACGTTAAATGACACTAATCTTAAGACCAAAGCCATTTGGAACCAGGTTTAGGAATGTGTCCCAGCATAAAAAATAATAATGTAATTCATTTCAGTGATGAGAAGTCCAGTACCTTTGTTTTGTTCTGAGGCATGTATCGGCCCTGTACAAGAGTGGACCTCGTGATGATGAAATGAATACTTTTATTTATTTATTGTAGTTAAGTGGTGTTGCATGACTATATATCCCCTTCTATGTTAAATGTTGTCAATGAATGTGTTAATGTCATGTTATGTTTTCTCTGTTGTTGCCCTTGGTGTTGGGTAGTGGTTTGGATTTGTGTGTGTTACTTTGTTATATATAAATGTAAAAGTGTAAATTTAAAAAAAAGAAAAAGAATAGATGGTGCATAATACTATAATATTCTATCTGTAGTGGATTTTGACCTGCCTGTTTGTGTACTGACAAACAGTGACATGAAGCAGTTGTTTATCAGTCATTTACATGTCCTCTAACACGTCTCTTGTCTCTTTCACTCCTTTGAATCAGGTTTCTTCATCTTCCTGTGGTTTTTGATGTCTTTGAGAAAGACTGGAAATCCACCCACTAAGACGAGCTCTGAAACACGTAGCACCAACAGCTAAGACTCAAGCCAACACACCAAGACATGTTTGGTTTTGTGTGTGCATGCATGTGTGTGATGGGGGGATTTTTACAGAAATACTGTCTAGTTTGCCGTTATTATTTATGCCTAAGATCATAATGTTTATATATAAAAAAAAATGTAGCAGAGAAGTAAAACTGCTAGTTAAAACAAAGTCATCCAGGTGACTCTAATATTAAATGTCAAATATTTTTATTATTGAAAGTTTCAGTGGGAATTTTTTTTTCATCAGTGTCATAACCAGGTGTGCTAATATAAACTTTGTCTTGAGGGGTTTATTAATACTCTCAACCTTAGGAGTTTGTCTTCTTCTTTATGTGCACAACTGTGTGAACCTGCAAAAAACAAGCAAAAAAATGTTATTTGAACAATGGACTGTCTTCGTGGAATTGACACACCCTGAGAATCCTTGCTCTTTATCTACAAAGAACACTCAGAAGATGTTAAGAGGTTGTCATTCATAACTTGTCTTAGCCCTCACCAAAATAAGTTTGCTATTGTACTCTGCATCCTCTAAACTTAAATGCCTAGTGCAAGTGTAACCTGTAATTGTGTAGATTCATCGCAAGATATCTGGACACTATCCAACACCATCCCTGAAGCGAATTCTAATGCAACATAAGTAATATGGTTAAGCATTTATACCTTTTTCCCATTTCAGGGAGTGTGACATGGGTCTTTACCATCTCATGCTTCTAGAGACAATGGTGCAGTAAGGAACGACAGTTCAGGTAGAGAGACAATGCATCAAGCAGTGGCTTGTCCAGAGGTGAAAAGGGAAACAGTAAATGGTGCAGATTTAATTTCCTAATTTAAAGCACCAGCCCAGTCACCAGCAGAAAAATATTACCATTATACATTTGTGCAAACCACAGATACATTACATTTCTATATTTTGTACTTGTCAACATTTCTGAAGTGTCATCATTGTTATTGCGTGCCAACTGTCATCAGGACTTGGATGGGATGGTGGATGATATGAAACCCCACTGCACACCACTGTTCGAGATCAATGTGCAACAGAACTGGTCATTTTTTAGGGCGACATCGACAGCATTTCCAGCTGTGATAGTGACAATACTTTTATTCAATACATATTTTTTTCCGACATATAACCAAGTAGTTTTGTGCCTAAACATAGCTACACATTAACTGCAGCATATTGAAATGTAAAAGAACACAGAGCTTAAACATATCCGCTACATAATATCATAAAAATGTTATTCATCCGTACTAAGAAATGTACAATGCCAACATTTATTCTGGTGATTGGGTTGAAGGCACACAATTGCTTTAATGCACTGCGTCCAGATGTGATATCTGATCTGACACTGACTGAGTGCTATAACAGAGCATATTTTCTTTGAGTGTAGATTCTGTCTGCCTACAGGAAATAGTCTATTGCGTATGTTGTATATTTGTGAACATTTTCATCATGTATATGTATTAAAACTTTAGTTGGCACTATATGTATCTTTCTGTATTGCTTAAAAGCTGTTCTTTTTAACCTTTACTAATTCACCAAAAGCTGATACACCAGCACTCCAGCAAACTTTACAATCTCGAGTGGTTTTCCAAACCATGAGGTTATTGTACATGATACCACCTCTCTGTTGACAGACCTGTTTTACTGTGGCAGTGGAATTTTGACTGTGACATCAGTTCTCAACATATAAACAAGAAACAAACTCACCTGAAGTAATTTCATTGCACTGATAAGAACATTTTTGCATTAAACAAACACATCTGACAGACCGAACACAAGCGCTACTGTATTTTACTGACCTACTAATCATGAGATAGCCCACACAGTAGAGTTCTTAGGTGTTTGTCTGGCTCATCCTGTGCACTTCAGAGAGAAGGAGAGGCCTGCTCTGCATCCACTGAGTAATGTAAGTTTTTATTAAAAATATTCTTCCTTGAATGAGGTGTACTTTGGGTATTGGTATGAGTGTATTGTGGAATTCTTGTATAAGTCTAAAGAACACATTTTGGTAAACGTAGTCAGTCAGTCATTTTCTGTATTTTGGTAAATGTAATCTAATTAAAAAAGTTAAACATTTAATTAATTTCATAGATATAGATATCTTGGCGGTGAATTTTAAACTTTCCTTTAGGTGCAGCTGAACAAAAGATTTTGGCCAGTAACATGATGAATCATAAAAGCCATGTTTGATTTATGTGTTTTGAGTTTTGAGGAGTTGGAGATGTAATTTCTGTTGTGTTACCATGAGGAGAGTCGAC
Organism: Plectropomus leopardus; assembly: GCF_026936395.1. Taxonomy (NCBI): domain Eukaryota; kingdom Metazoa; phylum Chordata; class Actinopteri; order Perciformes; family Serranidae; genus Plectropomus; species Plectropomus leopardus. The sequence continues at coordinate 38,390,509 of NC_142176.1, read as the reverse complement.
CCCATTTCTGTCCTTGTTATTTGGGACTGGACCTCACTGCTGTAAATGTATGTAATGAGTTAAAAAAATAAATAAATAAATAACAACAACAACAAAAAACTGTATTAATCTTTAAACAAAGTTAAATCATTTGATAAAGGGTCAACCTGCTTGTACCTTTTTACCACTGTTTGAATCTGGGGAGTTTAATATTTGTGGGTATTTGATCTCATAGAGAGCAACAAAGAAAGCAGGGGGTGGCATATGTAAAACTTTGTTCTATTCTGACTCTGACAAATGTGTATATATATATATATATATATATATATATATATATATATATATATTGAGTGTGAATTGACTCACAACTGTGATACAGTAAATATAATGTCTGCACTGAAATGTTAATTCTACTTTTTTATGTACTCCATCAGTCCTGATTCGGAGGAAGTAGCAGAATGGTGCCCTTACTGCTGTTACTACTGCTGCCTGAAGCGCTGTCTGACCAAGGTATACGGATGTCCGTTTATGTTATGTTATGCTCATCAAATAAAGAGTAATGCTAAGGTTTATAATATGTGGAAATAGATATGAATCGTCTATTTATTTATTTCTAGGATTTTTGCAACTGTGTTCCTGAAAACGAAAAAGGTCATTATTATTATTCAGTCAGTCAACAGCAGTAAAATAGCACACAGTCAGTTATCTAGCACAGCAGCACACAAAAGAATCAAGAAAGAGTTGGCTTGGTGGAGTTTTGAAAGAAAAAAAAACGATGGATAGTTTTATTAGAGACTATTATAGACTGCTGACATATTTATGGAGTGAAAATAAAAAAAAACAACGTTTTGGTCTAGCACACCTTTATCAAGTACAATGGCAGCATCAGAACATTCCCACGTGTATATATATATATATATATTAGTGCTGGGCCGTTAACGGCGTTAACGTGCTGCGTTAACGCGGGATTCTTATCACGTGATAAGCTATTCACTAAGTTGGGTCTATACAGTGAGCAAGGCACCAATTTCACTTTGTTGTTTAAGCGCGGATGTATACCTGGTCGAATTACGCGGAGGGGGCGTGAACAAGGCGGAAGCTGGTCTGCCTGAGTGACTGGTGGAAAAAGGAGAAGCAGAGACTGGAGTGATTGGCTCAAGCCCTGTCACAAAGCTACTGACTGTTAATGGTCTTCTTCATGACCTCTAATGTAGGCCCACAGTTCAATTAGGGTCATGTTATCAGAGGCTGCGCCCTCTGCTGTTCATTCCAGTTAGCAGGAAAAAGCTTTTTCCACATGGAGACAGAACCTGTGTTCCTAAATGTCTGTGTTTAACAAAATAAAAAAAAAGTTAAACACCAAAGTAAATCTTATGGAACATTATTTTTCTTTACCAAATATTATAGTAGAACAGCTTTCTCAAGCAGTTTGTGATGCATTTTCATCATTTAGATAGATGATGAAAAAAATTCAAATCTATAATTTTAATCTAGATTAATCTAGATTAACTACAGGATTGCAGTGAGATTAATCTAGATTAAAAAAATTAATCTATGCCCAGCACTAATATATATATATATATATATATATATATATATATATATATATATATATATATATATATATATATATATATATATATATATATATATATATATATATATATATATACACAAACAGAGACTGCCTTAAATCTTCCATCATCCAATCAGAGGACTGCTGAGAATGATGATCAGCTGCAACTGCTTTGTATCTTCAGCTGAAAAAAACAGACACAATTTTCACAAAATATCACAAGTTTCAAGCATCTTAACAAATGGAGCAAACAGAGTGAACATATCATTCAGCATCCATGCAATCCACAGAAAAATGACACTGACAAGAGGGGTTTATTTCTTTGGGTGTATACAGTCATTCTCCAGAATCACAGACTCCAGCTGTAAATAAAAGAAAAAGTCATCTTTCATGTCTTTGTTACTGAACATATGTAAGATAGTGTGAGTCTTATCTTGTATTCTGTTTCTGTGTTCAGTTTGCCTCAACATTTCAGATGGTGAAATTACCATTCGCATTAATGCTACTGACATTGTTGAGAAGCGACCTGGTAACCTGAATTGCTCGGTGGATAACTGTCCCTGCCACATTCAGTGCATGTTCAGCAACCTGACGGAGTTGCGCAATGTATCGTCTGTTTGCTTAGACTCTGAGGTGGAACATGGTCCTCAAATGGTGGAGTACAAAATAACAGACTGTAAGTACACTATCTCTGAAGCCCACTGATCAATCATGAAGCACATATTATCTTATTATCATATTATCATATCATATCATATTATCATGCAATACACCGAGTCGCTCTACTCATATTTATTATTTAACTTATACCTCCACACCCATGTACATAGCTGTATATAAGTCTATTTTTATTTTTTATTTCTATCTCGTACTTAATTCTGTAAAAAGCTTTTGTACTTTGCACTGAAGGAATGGAGAAGCTCTCCAATCTCGTTATACACTGTATAATGACAATAAAGAGCATTCTGATTCTGATTCTGATTCTGATCTTTGATGAGTTCAGAGATGTGTTGATTCATATTCACCCCCAACTGCCCTGTCTCCAAAAACGTCCAATTCCTCTCTCACTTCTCAGATAGCACTTGCAGTCTACACTTATGCACCAACATAAGCATCTTGCCAGCCATTGGTTCGCTGGAAAGTGACAGCTCTGACCAGTCAGGAATGAAGCGTCTCCTCCTCATAAGGAATTCATGTCAAAACCTCTTCAGTAGTGACTTTCAAGTCAAGAAAGCCTTTATAAGGTAAGAATCCAACTGCTGCAAGTATTTCTCTGTCTGCTGCTTTCTAGATTCAATGGGTTTCGTTCATGAGCAGGATGAATTTGAGTGTACACTGTTTACAGAAGAAAATTTATGTGTATTCTGACATTCATCAACATGTTAGTAGCTCCAATCTTCCCATAGTTATTGACAAAATCTGCACCTGCTTCTGAGTGCTAATAGTGCTTGTGTGTATAGGGAATGCACATAAATATCGCTTGTCATTGTAAGAAATTACACTTTTAATTTGTATTGTACTTGTTTATATTCCGTTTTGGCCCAGAGACCAATTAAAGACCCAGATTTATACTGTAAAAATAGACTTATATTGTATTACATTTATCATAAAATAAATTGTTTTAATATTACAATATGTATTACAAGCTAAGGGCTGGCGTGTTTCCTCTGACCAATCCTTCTTTTCCTTCTGTTAGTTTTTAATGTCATGCATGACAGTTTCGGTAAAGCAGGCTGCGCCCTTTGGTGCATCTAGTATGCACGGTGGTGGCGATGCAGTGACGATCACCACTCCCCGCTGCATGTTACGCACATCTCTCTCACTGCTGGGGAGGCAGAAGCAAACACTGCCAACCAAGTCACCTTGCAGCCCTCCTTCCTCTTTCTTTTGTTTTGCATCCATCTCTCGCATGCCTTTTTTTCCCCCTCTTCCCATCGGTTTTCCACATGCTTCACTTTCCCTCTCTTCCCCTCTTTTCTCGCTCTTTTCCTCTTGATTTAGGCCATTGAAACTCGATTGTGCAATTAAAGCCTGAAACAGCTCACACCAGTTTCATAAAAGAAAATGAAATAAACACTAAATCAACGAGAACCTGACCTAATTTAAGCCAGACGGAATAGTGAGAAATTACAGCCCGGCCAGGCCCGAACCAAGCAGTTTGGGTTGGGCCCAATTGGGATCAAGCAGAGAATCAGAGCTCTACTTTGATCTGTCCCTGTCACACCACTACCAACAGGAGAAAACAAAATAATTTTTATTTTTCTCTTTTTTACTCTCTTTTCTTTCTCTCCCTCTCTTTCTTTGTTTGCGACATGGGAATGTATGCTGATTGGTGACTTGTAGGAGTGTGCTGTCAATTTATAATTGATTGGCATTCATGAAGATACACACAAGCCTATGATTAAATACAAATTTCCTGAGGCGCCCATGTAAGTTTTAGGTACCATGGTGTTTTATGTGCCAATCTACTCCGAGATTTACTAACATTTTACAAGTGGGAACCACAGACTTCTTTGTTTCTCAGGAAAATATTGTTTTTATTGGTATTAATTGTACAGCTGTATATGATGTGTCATCATATACTGTAGCTGATTGTACTGAATGCTTTCTATTTGACTAAGTGACTCCTCGCTGCCCTCACTGACGTCTCTTCCCAAAACAATGTCTAATGATATGATCAACTGACCAATCAACAAACAGATTTTGAACACAGGACTGCCGCCTCCCTTTTCCTCATTTTGCCCAGGATGTATTTAAGAGATGTAAATATCCTGAATGATAGTATACCTTGATGAGTTTCGGGGTTTAGATTGAGCAGTCATGAGTGTGTTTAGACCCATTCAACAGGTCTGGATGACTTGTGAATTTTAATTGTATGAAAGTACACAAAAAAATTGTTTCAACATGCCACTTAGGATCTAATCTGTTTGAGGCCCATTGTCTTTCTGCAGAATGGAAAGACAGATGATCCATAAAATCATGGAAACATCCCACCCTGATTCTGGAGGTTTCATAAACTACGGCATGCAGGAATTGTCGCTGAATGTATTCAACATCAGTGAGGCTCAACTTGACTCCAGCAACTCCAGGATCCAGTTAGAGGCTCCACAGGTACTCAGGCTGGGATGGAGATGGTGCTGATGAATATAGAAAGAATCAGTAATGATGCTGAACTTGTTAATGTCTTTGTTACGTTAGGTTGACATGACATTTGATGGTGCTCAGTTCAAACAAACCTTGTTGACCAATGTTAACATAAATTCTGAGGATGTCTTTCTTGTACTGTGACAACCACAAACTGCACTGCGTAACCTTGTCTGCATTGTTAGCTGCTGCCCGAGAACATGTCATATATCCCTGACATTTGGCTGCCTGCACATGCTCTGCACAATATCCCAAAGGACGAGAGGATCATTGGTTTGGTCAGCTACACTCAACACAGCCAGTTCCAGGTATTTTCGTCATCTTGCATCATCGATTCAATAAACAGTCCTGACGCTCTCATGGATCCATTTAAAATGTTGTCATTAGCACAAATATTCATAGATTCTTTAATTATTCTGGGTGTGTAGTATGTAGCTGTGTGTGTATACAATATACTGTATGTGTTTCTTATAATGACTGTACTGAAACTGTTTCCTAGTTTGATAAGGAAAAAATCTCATCGATGGTTGTCAGGATAGAGCAGCTGGGCACAAAACACCTTCATAATCTGAGGACGCCAATCAAGATGACCTTCAGAATTCCTCCAAACACAGATATGGGAGTAAGTCTGATTTTGTATGGATGTTTTAATGTTTTTAATATCCATCTGCTTGGTTGTCAGCTAGTGCTGCATGTGATAAAGATGCAGATTTGGCAAATTTAGAGCCATATAGAAATGATTGACTTGGTCTGACTATATTTTGATGATGGCCCATGCAACCCCCATACCAGAAAAGAATGTTAGCACTGATTCTGTAAATCACGGATATGTTACATTCACACGTTATTATGTAGCGGATGCATTTAAACTTACACTGTTTTTTAATGTGTGTTGAGCTTTAGCCACAAAATGTAACATTTTTTTAACTATATTTTTGTGTTTTTACAGAATGAATCAAGGTTACAGTGTTACTATTTTGATGAAAATGGTAGGTTGTGGATCAGTTTTTTTGTTTACAGCCTGATAAACACCAAAGCCCTGGAAAAAATATTCCTCCTTATTGTTATTAACACTGACAAATTGGAGAGTACATAATCATGACCAAGGTGCATCATCATGTTTTACATTTATAACAGAAAATGATTTGTACACATTTGGAAGTTTCCTCAAGATAAGAAACACAGCAGAGAAAATCTATCATATATTTAACTTTGTGACAGGTAATATTTGCCTAATTATAATGTGTTGGGATGTTTAAAAAAAGTATTAAAAAATGTTTTTAAAAAACAATAGGGAATTAAATGTTTTTTGTTGATCTTGCTATTTAGAAAACCAACTTGTTTAGGCCTAATTAAGTTAACTAACAAATGTTCACGTTCCCAGATGGAAACACAGTTTGGAAAACAGATGGATGTGAGACCAGTGGTAACCAAACTGAGATCATTTGCAGCTGTGACCATGCAACACCTTTTGCTGTCCTGTTGGTAAGAAGATACATTTGATTTGACTGATTTGTCCCTGGTGATATTGCATGTACTGATTTACCACCTTTCATACAGGAAATAATACATTCAACAGAAGACAGTCATCTTTGACCAACTTTATTCAGTATTGGTACACTGCTGGTATTAACCCAATATGAGAAATACCTTTCTGACTATTTCCCAGATGGTTGTGAAAGTTAACATATAAATTGCAAATAGCTTTCACTATTCCATATTCTCTGCAGACGAGAGAGCCAGTTGCAGAAATCCACTGGGAGATCCTGTCATACATCAGTTACATAGGCTGCGGTCTGTCTGCATTCTTCACTGCTTTGTCCCTGGTGATATATGTTTTCAGTCGGTAGGTATACAAATATTACATGCATTCTCTACAGCTAGCTTTCAGACAGCTTTTTTAATCCTACCAGCCACTATTTTACAGGTGCCCACTTGCCCACTGGCTCTGACTAACTGGTGTATTATCCTATGTTCATACATCCATCAGGAAGAAGAGAGGTTCACTGTCAGAAATTTGCTGTGTATTGGAAGACTAATGATTTAAAAAACAAACAAAAAAAAACCAAAACATATTGAATAACACATTTCTGATAGCAACTCTCTTCTTCTTCTGGTGATCTTACCAGCTAAACAAACCCTGCCATACATAGTGGTCACTACAGTGGGCAGCTATTTAAAAGCCATTTTCTTGTTATGGGATTTTGTGCTGCAATTGCATATAAGCCACTCCAGTGGATCCTAGTGTGTCATGCCATACACTGCCACCCACTAGCAAGTCATTGTAAGTGCAAGATAAAGCTCTCAAAACCAAGATGGCTGATGGAATGAGAGAAATGTTGTGCAGCTCAGGAATATCTTGCCAATACTTCTATAACAGCAGACCCTTGCAGGTAATTTAGAATAACAGATCTGCTGATTGTGTTTTTGAGATCACATTTTTTTCATCAAGAAATGGCCCAAAATCCTGTCTAATTAACAAAAAGCACCTATCTTACCTGTGGTCTTGTCATATGTTCTCCTTTTGTCTCTTCCAGAAACCACAAATTGGATTACTCCATCTCTATCCATGTATCTCTGAGCGGGGCCTTGTTTCTGCTCAATACAACCTTCCTGCTGACCGAGTGGGGGGCCACAGTGAAGCTGGACTGGGTGTGCGTGTTTGTTGCAGCTCTCATGCATTACTCCCTGCTCTGCTGTTTCACCTGGATGGCCATAGAGGCACTTCACCTCTACCTGCTGCTGATAAAGGTGTTTAACACATACTTCAAACACTACCTGGTCAGACTGTCTCTGGCTGGATGGGGTGAGTGAAACATGAGCACTTACTGTTTTCACAACCTGCTGATGTGGTGAGATAACTACCATGATGACAGTAGTTAAGCCTATGACAGGATGTCCCAGGAGCATGTTTCAGTTTTTCAGGAACAGGAAATCTGCCAAGACTGTTTCACAGAGAGCTGTCTGAACTTGAGGCTGGCCAGTATAATATGAGTACAGCTGCCTCTGTGATGCTTTTCTTCATATTACTATTTAAAAAAGGGAAACAAAAACAAAAGGAGGAAAGAAATTGTGACAACAAAATTATTCTGATGATTGCTTTCTGTCATGAAGCTCCATCGTAGCATAACGAGAAATATGTTGACATGATGCCATATTATGTGTGCTTGATACATTAAAAGTCCATCAGGCCAATGTATCCTCGTGGAACAGTTGGTATGGTTTCTTACAAAAAAGCAGTTCATATAAAATCCTATAAATAAGTGTTCCATGAATAATGTTATTTCCTTAATGTAAAGTTCTGTTATTAATGTTAAGTTACTGAGATGAGGTTTAGGCATTAAAAGTTACTGTGGTTAGGTTTATGGCAAAACAAATATGTTGAGGACATACCTTAAAATGATGAGTTAACAAGTTCACATTGTTCATTGAACACCAGTGTCCTGGGGAAAGTCCCAAGGGAAAGCCCAGATTTTTGTGAACTGTCCACCACCCCAACCTGCCTGCTTACAGACCACTTCCTTGTTTATTCTCGTCAGAGCATTGGTCATGTGATCGCAGCCTTCCAAAGTATGTTTATGCAAGAATTATTGGCTCATGATTATGTGGGATATGTACAAATTTGGTTGCATTACTTTTCATTAGAAATTAGTTTATGAGAGCAGCCTGGTCAGGAGCATAATGCCTCTCTAATATCAGTAACACATTAACAATGTTAAACTGTGTGTGTGTGTGTGTGTGTGTGTGTGTGCGCGCGTGTAATTCTAAGGGATCCCTGGTGTAATCGTGGCGATCTCTTTGGGAGTGAAGGATTTCAAACAGTTTTATGGAGTTACACAAATGACCATGGCTGATACGAACCAAACTAATGCCATGTAAGTAAATTAATGGCTTTTGGCAAGACAACAGAAATGATCATTTTAACAATATGAATGCAAAGTTTTTTTCAAAAAAATACAATCTGATCTACCTCAATCACAGGGCATGTTAAAATGTGTAATTCTTATGCTTTGTACATGATCATACAATATTTGTGCATTTGTGTTGTGTGTGTTGGTTTGAGCCGTTTTGGTTTATCACAAAATGGTTCTTTTACTTGTGTTATTGTTTATACATACCAGATTTTTCTGCATATTAGAGACATATCATACAGCAGACATAATTTGCATGAAAAATACCTTTATAGGATAAGTGCTGTATATCACATTCAAAACTTTAATAATGTGGCTAATACAATGAAATGTGCCTTGTGCGGTCCTTGCCTCACCGTCGGCCATGCTTGTTAAAAAAAGGAGATGTGGCTCCACTACAGCTCACTTTAAATGATATGATACACTGTGATTGGCTTGTAAACATCCCATCAAATAGATCTGTGCATCTGGGTGGAGTCAGGTGGCAGTAATTTATATCTAGGCATCCTAGAAAAGTTATGTCCTTTGGAAAAAACAGAAGATCTAAAAAAGGATAAACTTCTATCAGATTTGTAGAAAAAGGAGCTTAAAATTATAATCTAGGTTGATTTGTTGACACCTGTGGTTAGTGGAGGTAACATCAAGCGCGGTTTATAGTTATGAGAAACAGTAACATGTGTGAAGACAATTTGAAAACCACAAGGGAATGGCGGACCCCGCCACTAACAAAAAAAAATATAAATATATATATAATGTAGAGTTGAGTGAACACATTAAATGGCTATTACTAAAAATACCAACAATTAATTGTTAAAAAACTCTTAGATTTTCTTTTTTTTATTGCAACTTTAAATGGGTTTGATGTTATTTTTTTATTGTTAAGAATTTATTATTGACCAATGAACTGTTTTCTATTATTATTATTATTATCATTGTCATTATCATTATTATTATTTTTAGTAGTTGTAGTATCATTGTGGTTGTTTTTATTATATACTGTAATTAGTTCCCTTCATTATCTGTTGTGAAAGTATATTCTGACAGTCCACTGGGTTACCCACAGCTGCTGGATCACAGATGACTCTTTCTTCTACTCATTGAACCTGGTGTATTTCGCCCTCATATTCATCTTCAACTCTGGCATCTTGGTGGCAGTGGCTTCTAACATCTGCAGGATGAGACAAGTGTTCAGGAACAACTCGAAGTTTGGAGCAGAGGCTGAGGGAACGAAATGGAAAGACTCTGAGAGGTTTAACGAGTCCTGCAAGAGTGGCCTTACTGTGATTGGTCTCACCTGCCTGATGGGGACCACCTGGGGCCTGGCCTTCCTGGGCTCAGGATATATCAACTACCCCATCCTCTACCTCTTCTGCATCCTCAACTCCACACAAGGTTTGCTGTCACTTCTGTGTTTATCTCTTTTTAAAGGGATAGTTCACCCGAAAATGAAAATTCAGTCATTATCTACTTACCCTTTTGTTGATGGAAAGTTTGGTGACATTTTATAGTCAGCAAAACACTGCTGGAGTAAATGGTGACCAGGATTCAAACAGTAAAAGAAAACAGTGCACACATGTATTTTTTTTTACATTTGATGAATGGTCACCATTGGCTTCAATTGTTTGGGAGAGGAGTGCAACGCCTTTTCCCTGTGAAATTCTGACAGTGTTTTGTGGACTATAAAACTTCGAGCAACATTCCATCAACATTAGGGTGAGAAGATAATGACAGAATTTACATTTTTTATTATTTTTGGCTATATGTTGACAGATTTGTCTTTATCAAAGATTCTCTTCTACCAGCTTGTAACCTCACTCAGTTTTACAATGTATGCGTCTTTTTATCAAGGTTTCTTTATTTTCCTGTGGATCTGCCTGTCAGCCAAGAAGCAGAGGAAGAGAAACATGGAGGACAGACTGACTTCAACACCTGTGAAGACTTCAGGAGTCAAATTTGATTAGACCCCCCTCTCCTGCCTTTGGTCCTGGTGAGAAAGCTGTGATAGCATAGTTGCGCTGGTAATCCCCTGCGTGTAACCACAGAATCTACTGCATGTAACCCTCCTCACATGTTAGGTTAAACATTTCTTAAAATGTTAACATTGTCCTTTGTAACTTTATTATTACCCTGAAATAAACATATATGTGTTATTATATTTATTGACTTATTATAGTTATTCCTCAGCTGCAGTGACAAAGCAGAGTTTGCAAAAGTGCAGATGTGAAAGACCCGGACAGTAATTGAAGCAGATTGGGTTTTTTCAGGAGGGGAACCTAGAGAGACGTGCTAAAAAGGAACATTTCAGACAGAGGGTTATTACAGGTTTGTTCGGGGTAGACAGTATGAGAAAAAAATATGTATTTTTTTGAGTATTCAAGCGTTTTAACATGTGGTAGAAACCCCCAAAACAAGTCCGAACCAGAAAATGAGCATAATAAGGAACCTTTAAGTGTATCTAAGTAAAGCTGTTTCTTTCATTATATTGTAAAATATTGTTCCTGTTATTTTTGAGTCTGAATATATCAAAATAGACCAACAGTTTTATGTTGCTACTAGCAAATCATTTACAGTATTCAGATGAATTTATAAATATGTGTGAATTGCATATGTGTGCTTCTAACTTTGGAGCAAATTAGGCAGTTGCTGTCTGAGTTTGACTTCCTCAGCAAGCTGTAAGTGTTAATACTTGTTTACTATTGTGACTTGACTCTTGCATAGTGGAAATAGCAACATTTGGAAACTTCCTCTTTTTTCAACACTCTTTTCTCTAATAGTGGATATTTAGTCATATTCATATCATTTGGTGGGTAAATGGTGGGTTTATTTCCTTTCTCAGTAATATTTTGTTACAATAAATCAACAGTGTGACCTGTCCTAAACAGATCAATAACATTTCACATCAAACTTAACATTAGCAATTTCAAAGAGTTGGGTCTTTACATCCCCTTTAAGAGGTGTCAGACGTGAATCACTTTTCGTCTGTGTGAGTAGTCCACCCCCATGCCGCCACCATGTGATATATGCAGATGTGAAACCTGCTGCTTATTCATCAGGCAAACCTCATGCAAGTAGAAAAACCCTGTGTGTTGAACAGTCACATCATAAAGTGCGACACGATGTGGATCTCTCTTTTGCTGGTCACACAGTGGTTTTCCACAACTCAAGCTGGTGGTGAGTTTTTCACTTTTTTATTGTGTTTTTATAGTTGTTTGCTAATGAGGCAAATGCAACTTAAACTGTTCATATACTAAGGTAGTAGCAAACCGAGAGAAAAATAAAGTCACTCATGGTTCTGTGCTACCTGGCATTAGAGACTCTTAGCCAAACTGTTATGCAACACTAAAACCCACAGTTTCCCTCAGTGAGTGGTGATCAAAATCTGCCCATGTGTCACGCATAAGATCCATATTATTCAGCTGTAAGTTTTTTCTCTGTATATTGTTCTACCTTTGACATTTTCACTCTCTTTCTCTGTCACTGACAGGCTGGTGTGAAAATGCCATCGATAACTGTCAAAAATATGGTGATGATGAGCCCTGGACGAGGTAACACATGGCCATACATTCTAAGCTCATGCTGAATATCGGTGAAACGTCCTTTTCTTAAACCAGTGAAGTGTGGTTGTCCCCTGCTGTGGAATGAATACTGGGAAAGCTTGGGCATGATTGCTAGACCCTACAACATAAAAAACAAAATTACAAAACTGAGCAAATTCATTATTTTAACTAACCATATTGTTGTGGGGGAGATATTTCTCATCTTCAGGTTGAACTAACTGTTCATGACTGCGCATTTATCTGGTTACACCACACTGTGTCTAAATGGCTGCATCAGCCAATGTGGTTTTCAGCTTCTTCAACCCATAAACTATTGTGTCATTAACCCTTTGAAATCCTGGCTCAACATCAGTTTTATTGTGCTGCATTCAGAAGCCTTTATAATCAATTAAACTTTTGAATTCTGTTCAAAAGAAGGTGGTAAATGTCCAAAAAATGAATTTATCATTGTCATCATTTTATATTTTTAATTATTTTACAAAATACTTTCCAAGTAAATTCCTTCTTGTTTTTAGTTTTGTTTTGTTTTTTGTTTTTTTATTTTTAGGTATTTTTTTGTATTTAACTTTTTATTTTGCTAATTTTGGGGCCATTTCTTCTTACTTATTGCCCTTTTCCCATGTTTTTCAAAGAAATCAAGCCAATTTGCTCAGATTTTGAATGGTTCAAATAATGTCAAAGTACAAAAGGCAACTTAGTTGTGTTGTTCACCGAAAATCAATACTTTTTTTTTTGTTTGTTTTGTTTGGATGCCTGAAATGCAGAAATGTGTTTACAGATGTTATGAGGACAGCATTGGGAGCTGTACCCTGAGATCCCGTGTCAAGACAGACTTCGTTGTTCTGCTGGTGAACTCGTCTCAAGAGGTGAGGACAAATTTTCAGCTAAGTGGCTTCCAGCTCTTGACTCATCTGATTCTCAAACAATTTGAAGCTTTGTAAGAACTGATTAAAAAAAAATTAATAAACATCCTGGGTCTTCAACAGGGGGGCCATGACCCCTGGGGGGGGGGTTCAAAGAGTTACTGTTGGGGGGCCGCCAACTAACCACTTGACAAATTAATTATATTATTTATTATTTTTAGTTTAAATGTATTTTTCTTAAGATAAAATGGGCCTGAAAATACCAGACCCCTGGAAGTGTGCCATTTTTTTATAGTAACCAAACAGTTGAATTAACAGTCTCAGGCCCGTCATGTGATGATATAAAACCTTTTTTGTTTTGTTTGTAACATTAATTACAGGATAACTGCTTCCCAATAATCACTGAGCAGCATCTTTTTTCCCACATATTTGCCAATTAGCTGTATTATTTCAAGTATATGGATATCTATGTGAGCCACAATATATACACACCTATGCTACAACTACATAGGTGGAATACAAGAGAAGACATGTAAATATCCAGTATAACCTTTAGTCTAACTCAGTTTTATACAATAAATGGCTTCCCTGCTCCATCTCTCTTGGAGCTAAAGAGTCCTTGATCTGAAAAATGTTTAAGACCCATGGTGTGCATCAGATATATAGGGTTCAATATGTTACAGCAGTTACGGTATGTTTTTCCTTATCACATGTATTCAGATAAATTAATCATCAAGTTAGTTTCCAGAAATCCAGGAACAGATAAATAGTTTACATCTTTTTTTTCTTTTAGTATGTTTTGTTGTTTACTACATACTTAATGCTTTTTTTTCCAGGCAGAAGTAAGTCCCACTGGTGATCACAGGGTTTACATCCCATCTTCAGCTCTCAAGAGAAGCACAAGAGCTAGGTCAACAGCGATGGTACGACTGGTGGTCACTGTGATCAACAGCACTTATTTCGAGGTCAGTACTTCCTCCAAAGGCTCAAAATTTAGGCCACAGGGCAACTCTAGGATGAGACAAAGTTGCCCCTTTTCAGTCTAAAGGATACAGAGGAGGATCTTCATAATTTTGCACACTGACATTGGCCTCCACATGACATAACTAAACCTAATGCATAATTACACAAGGCAGGATGTTGCTTTGCATGGATTTTCATACACTCACAGTAGCCATTGTGCACTATGAAAATGGAGTACAGGTTGATTGAGGAAGTTGATTTGCCTCTTTTTAATCACATTCCAGTATTAATGTCATGTGACCCCTCTGCCACTTGTATGTGTTTTTTGCACCTCAGAGAAAAGGACATGCGAGTCAGTTCATACCAGACCAGCCTGTCAGCCTGAATGGCATTGTAATGGGGGGTTGGGTTCTGGTTGTGAAGGCAGGGCACTCTCCTGTCCAGAACCTTCCAGAGCCCATCAAATTAACCTTCAAACACAACAAACAGGTAAAGTGACTAATGTGACTAATAGAAGAATGTATCAATCTGCTTCTCTCTTAAACTGACTACACTTTTGAATATGTTTCAGGTGGAAAATGGACAATGTGTGTTTTGGAAGGATTTGGAGGATGACAAAGGAACAGGTAGGCTACACTTGCAAGCCAGCAATCCTTTGGTTGTTAAATAAAAAGTCAGATTTATACATTGTACTGTATGTGTTTTTTTTGTTTTTTTTGTTTTTGTTTTTTTCAGCTGACTGGAGCAAGGATGGCTGTGAAACCTGGAATAACGGAGCTGAATTTATTTGCAGCTGCAACCACCTGAGCTTCTTTGCCGTGCTTGTGGTAAAATGAACTTTTTCTCTCATCAGCCAATCACCACCTAATGTAATAATACACCTTTAAAGATCATTGTCAAAAACACAAGAGTAAAACTGTAAGAGATGTATTAAACTCATTTGTTCGGCTGCTGAGAGAAAATCTGCATTATAACTCTTGATCAACAGTATGCTTGCTGACATTTTTGGCTCTCGTTAGAGTGTTTGAACATGCTGAGGGACTCCCTAAACTTGGTATTTTGCCAGAGGTGGTGCCTCACATCTTGTGTTGTGTGCTTGATGTGTCCTTCATTGACATTGTGTCATCTCGTCATTTTTTCATAAACTGGCTAAACCATAATCTCAGAAGTTGTAAATGACCCTAATCTTTGCAAGGACGAGGCATCAAATTCTGGGCTCTATGTATGAGTGGTCTCTGTGGGCCCTCCTCTCTCACACAATTTTTTAAATTATTTTTCTCAAAGCTAATTTGCTTTTTCCTTTTCTTTCACCGTTCTTTCCTTTTTTGGAGCCTCAATTTCCCTTTTCATTGGAAATCCGATTGGACTGCACATTTAATGTTCATCCGAAAGTTAGAATTCAGATGACTTTTACCTGACCTTTAAGGCAATAAATTCTTTTATTGACTATAATAATGTTAAACTTACAAGATGTGCACAACTAAATAGTGCTTAAACATATTGATCTATAGATGGACTAAATTATGTCAAAAATCTAGTCATATGGGAGGTTCTGATTCTGATATCAATATAGTATCTTGCATCAATAGATGCCAAAACAGGTTTACAAGGCAGACTATTAATTTCCATGTATGCAGGTGTGAGACTATAGAAATTTTGGAAAATCATGAATCGTTTATTCTGTATGCCAGCAAACTGACAAAAGAAAATGCTGATTAATGTCTGACACCCTAAGTTAAATGCAATTTGCACTTAAACTGCACATGAATATTTATTGTATCTTTTTCTGTTCCAGAACCCTGAAATATCAGTGGATGAAAGTGAGGCTATGAACCTTAGCTACATAACCTACTCTGGATCAGCACTCTCCATCTTCTTGTTGATTATCAGCTTGATCATCTACATATACCTACAGTAAGTTTTCAGTTTGACTTAAAATGATCACCCACAGGGAGGGAAATATATTACAAGAATATGGTTTAACAGAGATTATGTCATTTTATTTTTTATATTTATAATTGTGTTAATCGCCGGCCAACATTCCCATCTTTAAAAGGCTGTATTGGGCTGAGTTTTAAAGAGAGAGCAATGATACTGGTATCCTATGAAACTAGAAGACCAAAGGGATCCACCAACCATTTCATGCTAGCTGCTCACAAAGGGGGCCAGATAATGCTCCAAAGTTAGGATCATTTTTGGCGATGGAAAAATGGCATGGTCATTTCACAGGGTTCTCTTGACCTCTGATCTGAATGAAAATGAAAATTATAACTGTAAAGAAAAATAATTGAATTGAAAACGTGATTAAAAATGGGATTTATCACTATTAACTATTGAAATAATGCAATCAATCACAATTACAAGAATTAATTGTCTGAAGCCTTAATTTCTACAACATATGAGGTTTGGTTGGAGGTTCAGTTATCTTGGTGAAGATCTTGTAATTTTGTCATATTGACATGTTGACCAATTTAATCACAATGCTTCACTGTTTCAACTATCTGGTACATTTTGCTTGTCCAAGATATATAGATACAGTAAATACTTTTGTCACTCCTAGGGGAAACGCTTATGTCTCACAGAGTGTGTGTCTTAAAGTGTTGCAGTTTTGTTGCCATGACTGCAAAGATTGCAACGATGGTTGTCTGGGGTTATAGAGGTTTGTCATGAGGTATTGCAAGTCAGATGATTTCTGTGGTTGATCCAACTTCCTATCCGGAGGTAGACTTAGAAACGGAAAGAACAGAGATATGTTCATACAAGTATCAATGAAACCTATCTGATATCACCCATACGTACATGTTCTTTTGTTAGAATTGTAGCCCACAGCTGTCTTCACACAATGGTGCTTGATACTCAACATCAAACAACAAATTGGCCAAACACTAAAGTTTTAACAAACTGTCATGACTGAAAGTGAAACACCACGTCACCAGTTTTTTCTGATGTCATGCTGAACTTACAGAGAACTTTAAATTCCAAATACAACCAGTATAGCACTAGAACTTAAGACGTTACTATGCCTGTAGGTTGGTTAACCTACATCTGAAACCTCTCTCCCCACACCTTACTCACATCAGAACTGGGATATATGCATTCATTATTTCTGTAATCCAACCTGACAATATGACAAGTATGCTTCTCTTTCAAGATCTCTTGTTTCATTTGAAGGAGTTTTTCTCTTGGTTGCTGCAAGTAGAAAAAACTCTCACCCTCCCAGGGTGAGTGCTATGTTCAGAATTCTTAAAAGCAACTCAATAAACAGTTAATAACTGAATGTCCACACAGAATTTAGAATTTTGAATCCAAACCTTTTAGTGAATCTTTTCAAGCAAGCAATGAGCAGTTACAGAGCTCTGGATCAGAAATGCCTCTCCCTAGCCGATAACATCAGCTAGTCAGCCTGCATTCTGACAACCTGTCTTTCCCTGATCCAGTCTTTTACACTATTTACAATGAGGAAATGTGAATGAAAGTAGAATCATCTTCTGGTTGGTTCCCCTCATTATCTGGCTCCCCTTTCAGCGCGGCATCGTCTTTGGATTGGTCAACTTCAAGGACAATCCCTAATTAGGAATTGTTTTTCTCTTCTGGGTGTCCTGTTGAACAAAATCACAGATACCACACATCCACGCCCTTTTGACCCACATCCATTCCGCACATCTCCTCCTCTTATCTCCACATATCAAGTTCTCTTCACGTCATGCTCCCACTCTCACAACTGACCCTCAAGGTTAGATTATCATCCAGGACACTGATTATGCAGAAATATATCTTCTCTCTTATCCTATTTGAACATCATGTTTCATCTTTCTTTAAGGGGTGAACATGAACACTGAATCATATACTTACATACTCCAACACATTGTTAACACAACTACTTCTGACACTTTTTGTCAGTACAATATACTGAAGGCATTGTGGCACAGTAGCCAGAGAGTCTGCACTGAGTGAACAAGACATTATTAAATCAGCAGCTAAAACAACATCAAAACTGTTTGGGTGAGAAGTGGGAGTCAGCTGGGTTGAGATGACTTCAGGTCAGAAATGGTTAGATATAGTACTGTATCAATTCAAAAATTGGGGGAAAAAAAAGTTTGTGCTCTATGTTCATACAAAGTATGGATAGATTACATTTGCACATGAGTTTGTAGCAGATACCATGAAAGTTAGTGTTATGCTGTGGTGAGTATGGTAATTGGGTTTAGGCACAAATCCACTTGGTTATGGTTGGAAAAAGATCATTTTTGGGCTTAAAATGCCATATGTTTGGTGGCCAAACAGCAGGTGCAGGTCAAGGCAAAACACCCAGGTTGCTAGGAAACTCCAAAATGTGTTGGCAAAAATGGTACAGGTACAGGTAGAAACGCCTTGAAAGGTCACCAAAAAACAATCAGTGTTGCTGTTTGTTGGTCTTGAACAGTGGTCTGCAGCACCTGGGTGTCACGCCATCCACAGGTCAAGAAACATTACGTATATGTAAATGTATGAAATATACAAATGGTACATATCCATGGTTTGCGGAATGTACAATGTCAACATTTTCTTCTGGTGACTGGGCTAACTGTATCTAATAAAAAGCCCATACCAACATAATCATGATATGCCATTTCCCTTTCAGACGACGACGTCCAGAGAAAGCCATCAGTGTGCATTTGCAACTGACGGGAGCGCTGCTGTGCCTCCACCTCAGCTTCCTGCTGTGCAGCTTCTGGGTGTGGCAGCTGAAGGATAATGAAGAAGATTGGGTTTGCCAAGGTCTTGGTCTCTTGTTACACTGGTCCCTGCAGGCCACCTTCAGTTGGACAGCTCTGGAAGGATTCCACCTCTACCTTCTCCTAGTGCGAGTCTTTAACATCTATGTCAGGAGATACCTGCTCAAACTCAGTCTGGTGGGATGGGGTGAGTGGAACCTGGTTGACATGCTGTGTCTGTCAAATGTAGGTGGTGTAAAGGTGTATTAATCTGCTCTCTTTCAGGATGCTGTTAAAGGAGAGCTGCTGGGATGGCGATTATTTGGCCAACTCAAAAGCATCTCCCTGGTTCTCTTGTCAAAATGGCAATGCTTTTTTTTTCTCCATTCTACTTTGGGATTATTGCTGAAAGCTATGTGGCAAACAGTTGATGACAGTCACACGTTTTGTTCAGCAAAACAGTCTCAACAAATGAACACCACTCTCAGGATTTTTGAATCATCAAAGCAATTCACAGGAGTAAAGAGCTAAAACAGGCTACAAGTAAACTTTACCCCGATGGCTTGACTTAAACAGCATCATCACTAAGCTTTGATTTAAAAGCTTCCAACATAACTACAATTGGAAGAAAATAGTTTGCAACTGTGCAAGTATAAACACAAGAAGACTGTAAAGGTGGACTGGTGAGATAATATTTCAGTACAGTCTCATTTAGCCACTTGTTAGCAATTGCCTTTCTGAAGACACATTAAAGCTTTAAAAATTGAGAAATTATTGTGGGGGAAAGGAAGTGCAAAAATATTAATTCATGTGTGGGTTTTAGGACTAATTTCTGCACCCCTCTATAAGTCTAAAATTGAGCCATATCAAATGTCTGTGTTTAAACAGCTTAGTGGAACTACACTTTTCACAAAGGGTTTTCTTCTAAACTCTCAATTCTTTTTTCTTTCTTTCTTTCTTTTTTTCTTAAATATGAGAAAATTAGTGAATCCTTTTTTTGTTTTTGTTGTTGAGTTAGTTAGAATTGCACAAAAAGGTACTTTTTTCAAAATAATTTTTTAAAGCTAAAAGACAATTTGATAATAAAATAATTTTAAAAAATTGCAAAGTCGTACAGAATTTAAGAAGAAAAAACTTCATCACGTTTTGGCTCCAAAATCAGTTATTAATATAAGGATTAGTTCATTTGTTCACTTGTCCCTTTAAAGTCACTCCTTCAAAGAGTCAAAGTCAAAGGGAACCACGAGTTATTTTTGTCATAGCCCCCCCGCAGGCTAACCACCATGGCTGTGACTTACTTTTCGTCTGAATGTCGGTGTTACACAGAAAAAGCTGCAATAAAAGGGGGCTAATCACCATGGCTGTGACTTACTTTTCGTCTGAATGTCGGTGTTACACAGAAAAAGCTGCAATATAAGGGGGGTAATCACCATGGCTGTGACTTACTTTTCGTCTGAATGTCGGTGTTACACAGAAAAAGCTGCAATATAAGGGGGGGTAATCACCATGGCTGTGACTTACTTTTCGTCTGAATGTCGGTGTTACACAGAAAAAGCTGCAATATAAGGGGGGTAATCACCATGGCTGTGACTTACTTTTCGTCTGAATGTCGGTGTTACACAGAAAAAGCTGCAATATAAGGGGGGGCTAACCACCATGGCTGTGACTTACTTTTCGTCTGAATGTCGGTGTTACACAGAAAAAGCTGCCATAATGGGGGTCTGCAGGGATGCAAAAATCACAGGTTTCAAAATATTTTAAAACCATATCACAAATTTTTAAATGTTTAACATAATCTGCTTTTGGCCTTTGTTTTTGATAAAATAATATTAGAAAGCGAGAACAGAAGTGATCTGTTCTTCTGTCTGTGCTCATGCAAGCATATTGAACTGCAGTCGGAGCATGTCAAAGTAACTTCTGCATCTGTCTTGTCTTCACGTAGGTCTTCCAACAATGATTGCAGTGGTTTGTGGGATTTTGGGTGTTTATGGCAAATACAGTCTGCCGTCGAAGGATGCCAACGTCACCAGTTCAACAATGCAGATGTAAGAACTGTTATAAATGCTCAACCACACAGGAGGTTTGAATTCTTAGTAATCACATACTGCTTTATTCCTTGTAGGTAATTTACTTTAAAGTGAACTTGATCAAAATAGAAAAAAGCCTTTAATAATTTTAATAATAATAATTCTTTAATAATAATAATAATGATATATATATATATATATATATATATATATATATATATATATATATATTTTACACCCTGCAGGTGCTGGATAAGCAGCCAATCCCAACAAAGGCTTTTGATCAGCTACATCACAACTGTGGCTTTCCCATGCCTGGTGATCCTGTGTAATTCCTGCATGCTAGGGCTGGTGGTGTTTAAGCTCTGGCAGGTGCGAGCAGGTAGTGGAGGCACTGGAAGCAGCAATAGCTGGAAGAAAATGAACAAAGAGAAAGGGATCAAGTTATGGAAGGACTGTGCCACTGTGCTGGGACTCAGCTGTATGCTGGGTTTACCCTGGGTGCTATTGAGCACCACCTACATCTCCATCCTTGGGATCTACATATTCACCATACTTAACTCCCTGCAGGGTCAGTATGTGCACGATCCAAATATAAAGTATTCACTGTGATTTTATGATTTTCTGAGGGAAGTCATAGCCTTTCTTTTCTTCTTTGTAGGTTTATTTATGTTCCTGTGGTCCGTGGCTTTGATCTACAAGTCTCGATCTGACAATAACTCCTTAACCAGAGACCCCTCCTCTCAGAAAGTGATGACTACAAGTTTCAATAACTGATATTCATCCCTGAAACTATTATCCATTACCTATATTAGGTATTTACTGGACTTTGAACTCGAGTCAGTTTTTAGATGATAACTAACGATACCCTCATCAGCTGATGTCTTGCAACTTCCTCAAAGAAAGATTGCATGGGCAAACATGAACAGTAACCCTTTTTTAAGTATTTATTGTCATTATGATTCTTGCGGTGACAGGATCATTATGGACAGGAAAAGATTATCAGTGTTGAATCACTGAAAAAGAAAAAGAAAAAAAACTTTGTGTCCTTTGAGCATAATAATACATGTCATGATAAGGAGGACAACATCAGCTCCATACACTTCAAGACACAGTGGTTTGCACGTATTTGTCACATTTGTTGCAGAAACTGTACCTGGAGACCAAAACACAAAATTTCACAAAACAATGTAATAATAAGCACAAAGTATGAAGAACAAGGTGTATTGAGGAAATGACAAAAAGTCCAGAACAGATAGCTAGACTTGTGCTGCATTGACCCATAAGAAGGAACACCGATAGCATGCATTGTAAACTCTTACAGCTACCAGTAGAGAAAAGGCTTGTCCGAAGCACAGCCACACTCTTCAGTAATAGCAATTATTCTGCAAAACCCAAGTTTTTAGACAGTCAAATTACCAAATTTGGTAACTGTCATTTCACCAAAACAGCATGCCATATCATGTTATCTTACCCCAAATCTAGTGCTTTAAAAAGGACAGTCATTTATCATGCCATCAGTGTTTGTAATAGCTGCCCCTTTACACCAATAGTAGATCCCTATTTAGACGTCATTTAGGATTGCATTATTAAGCAGCTGATCAAAGGTCACAACTTGCTCTTGGTCTCTGGTTTAGCCTTTGAGGCTAATACATGGACTGATCACAAGCTTCTGCTTTCCTCTGTGAACTTCTACAACCACTTCATGTAACATAAACCAAAGTGCATAAGCAATGGAATTAAGGTAGAACAGATATGATGTTGTATATAGCGTCTTTTGTGATCAATGGTGCATCACAAACACACCTGTGTATATATTGAGATGATTTCAATATGATGTACTGGATTTTGGACCCCAGGAGGATTAGATGGTGTCATTGGCATCTGCTAAAGGGGCCCAGTTTAATATATACATCAGCAAGTTATTTTTTTTCCCCAGTATGTCAAAATGTATTGTCTGAATTCTTCTTTATAATGGTAATTTTCCCCATTGATTGTATACACAAACAGAATCAAATATCCTTTATTAAACTCAGACTACTGCAATTTACTAAAATGTCCCAATCACACCAGACAATCCAAAGTATACAAATAAATAACATGTAACCAGCTTTTACATGTATTATAGAGACACTTTTTTCGCTTTAGAACATCGACTTTAACAAGGACAAGGGTAAAGCCATATGTGATGCACATTCAACTCAGATGTAGCAGTGGCAGATGTGCGCCATCTGATGGCTATTCAGGGTCCTAGGTTTTACCTTGGACCATGGGTTCAACCATAAAGAAACGTGAAGCGTTTCCATATATATACATAATGTTTTATAAGTATTAATATCAGTGTAAAACAGATGTATTATATGCTACTTTTTTTCTTGCAAGAACATTTATTACAACATATGGAAATACAATACAAGTTTTTTTTATATATATAATTATAAAAAAAATACTAATAAAAATAACAATTATTATAATTATTGTTGTTCTTGCTCTTCTTCTTCTTCTTCTTCTTATTATTATTATTATTAGTAGTAGTAGTATTAGTATTATTATTAGTAGTAGTAGTAGTAGTAGGAGTATGTTTTTTTTTTTCACCATGCTCCGCCTTGCTGCGACGTTTGTGGTACCCGGAAATAAAGGCGGAGCTTTTCAGCCCCCCCCCCCTCCGCCAGACAAACCAGACAAACAGAGAGACAGAGAGACAACATGGACCCGAACACGACTATTCTGCGAGTCAAGAGAAAACGGGGGACCGACCCCGCGGATGCGTTGTTGCTGGCGTGTAAACGTATCCGACCAGAGACGGCCCAGAGCTCGGGCGAAACGGTACCGGAGCCAAATGAAGCCGAGGTGGAAAACTCTGTCTTCAAACTCGTGGCGACCGTAGCGACACAGGTGAGAGGCCCGCTGCTACAGGCTAAAGCTAACCAAGCGCTGCGGGCTAACGTCACGTAGCTGGCGGTGGAAATGGCAAAAAAAAAAAACTAAGCTAGAGTGTCGTTACAAACTTATCAATTAAGTAAATTCGGCTGGCTGATCGCAAGTTTAATTCAATCACTTATACAGATGGTAGTTGTTTGAAAACAAAGCGCCTGCTGTGCTAATTGTTGTTAGCATTATACTCTGTTTAGGCAACGCTGTTAGCTAACATTAGCCGTACATCGACTACACTTATAATAGCAATTGTTAGCTCATTTTGTTGACGTTGAACGTAGTTGTGACGTGTTGCAGCCCTCGGAAACTATGACCTCATCCCAAATCAAAGCCGTCATGGCTTTATTATGTCAATGTGTTTGATACACAATGCAAAAAAAAAGATTATTCTTTCACGCAAGCTAATTAGCTTAGCTGGTAAACATGCTGGTATAACCCATAGACTGCATTTACATCTTAAATTACAATCTATGGTATATTTCTATTACGTATTTTACACCATTTTGGATATTATGTAAAGTAATGTTATAAATGAACATTTTTTTCTTGCTTTTTAGTTAAATGCTATATAATGCTTCATATAATAGCTTAATGTTCATCTGCTTACTGCTACACTAAAGAGAGAGCAAGTGTTGATGTGGTGAGGATTGGATTTGACTTGGTAATGTTTGGATAGATTCCTTTTCTAAACATTTATTTATTAATTTTATAGAGCAGTATGAGAAAATAATAGAACACCAAAAGCAAATGCACAAACAACAGTAAAAAAAACAACTGTAAAAAAGCAAAAAAGACAAAACCAAACAAAGAAAAATAAACAATAGCAAAAAAAGAGGACAATGGTGGTGACACAGACTAGAAAAAAAATAATAGTAATAAAAAAGACACACGTTATCACTTGAGTTACAGGTTATTGAAACATTGATACGTTTAATCTATTAATCTAATTAATCTAAACCATTAACCTTCAATTGTACTATCAGAGTAATGACTAGTTGCCATTTTTTCTGAAAGAGTTTCTCCCAAGTTGACAACATTAATCTTATTTTCTCCAAATGTACATCATTTACTAATTCCTTCAGCCACATATCAAATGTTGGGGGCTTCTTATATTTCCAAAACTGTTGCAGCAATTTTCTCACTATCAGTGTGGACAGAGAGATGATCTGAGCTTCATTCATGCTTGACTCAACCACCTTTAGTGCAGTGAGAGGGACGGGGGGGAATCTTTCTTAAAAGCCTTGGGGAAAAGTAAAATAGATGACCCTAAAAAATTTTCAACATGTGGCATTGAAAAAAATGCTGAGACAGAGACAGAGTACTGTCATCTTTTTAACACACTGAGGGGTGATGTATCTTTAGATATTTATTGTAATCTAGTAAGAGAGAAATGCAATGTACAACTTTGAATTGCATCAGTGTATGCATAGCATTTATTGAACTGCTGTGAATGTTCTCAATACAAGTTTTTTTTTTTTTTTTGGAAAAGGCAGTTTCAAATAACATTACTGCAAAATAGCATACAGAGAGAGCTGAACACAACTATTGCAGTACATTTGGCATTGCAGTTCTTCTACAATTAAGCTCTCATTTAACTCTTCCAATATTTTTTCTTTTTTTTTTTTTAAATTAACATATTATATACAAAACAACATGGGGAGCTTTCACGTTGGAGAGGTACAAAGGGGAAAGAAAAAAGGCTAGAAAAAGAGGTTTAAGCCATTTTCTTGTAATAGCTTTTTTACTTGCCATCAGAAGAATTTGTAATAGTTTTTTGTCATTAATGTTGCATTCATCAAATGAAATATCACCCATGTAAAATATATCACTACATGGAATATTAACTCCAAATAAGTTACTTATGTGTTTAGCAATTTCCTGCCAATAAAGTTTGATAATCGGTCAGTTCCAAAAATATGATAATGGTTGGCGTTGTTTATCCCACATAGACTCCAGGAACTGGTACCACTTGCTGTTGTCTCTTTTGCACTGGGAATATACAATACACAATACACGTTTTTCATACTTTATCTGTTATTTCAATACCTAATTCTTCCTGCCAGTTTTCCTGAAATGACTTAGAAGGACTCTGTTGTTAAATGCCAAATTCCCCACAAATTCTAGATGTGAGCCAAATGTCTTCTCATGTAGGTGCCTCATAAATTCTCGTCTTTGTCATCATCCCCAGGATGCTCCTGTTCAGACTCAGGTGCGACAGGCTTTGGCTCGGCCTCGTATGGCCCACGCTCTGCGCCCCTCTGCTGCCAGTTCACACCGGATAATTGGGGACCTGCGAAGCACTAAGTGGAGCACCCGGAGGGAGGAACGCTACAGGATACTCTCTAGCCACCGGACAGGCCTCTCAAGCCAAGCTGAGCGGCAAAGTCCCCAAACAGAAAATTATGAAGGCAGAGAGGAAACTGGGAAAGAGCAGGACAAATGTCTGGGTCTTGGTGCAATCCAGGTGGTTGATCTCCTACACGAGGATGCAGAGGACCAGGACAAAACCTCTGGCAAGGTGAGTTGAGTGTTATTGTAGCTGGTAAGAGATGAGTATTCTTTTTTTTTTCTGTAATGGTATTAATTACCATATTGCCTACTGAAAATGAATGGTCTACTTTATCACTACCACCACTTTTGGAGGATAAAACAAGAGTTTGCTACACTTAAAAAAAAAAAAAAAGAAAATTACCCGTCAGTCGAGTAACAGTGTACAACAAATGAACGGGGCAGAGCAAACGAAATGGTGTAAAGTCTGATGACATTTTACTTGAGTTGCTTACAGGAGACAGCATTGGTTAAAAACCTGCCAATCGAGCTGAAAATACATTTGCAGAAATGTGACACCTCACCACAGTCAGCTCCCAGTTCCATCTTCATCCATTGGCAGTATGTTGTCCCTAGCCATACTGAGCTCATATAAAACTGCTGTGAACAAACTAAGAACAAAAGCTTACTGTATCGAACAGTTCTGCTATCTCAGCCTTGTGTTCTAAAGGTCCAGTGTGTAAGATTAAGGGAGATTAAGTGGCATCTCGTGGTAAGGATTGCAGATGGCATCGTACTGAAACTTGCTAATGCCTTCTAACACCTGCTAATGTGGGCTCACTTTTTTTCTCTGATAATTAAAGATCCAGATGTTAAGGAGGTTTTGACCGGGAGAGGAATTATCCACAGAGGTCTTTATCTCTCCAAAACAGACATGGTGATTTTGAAACTGTAAAAAAAATGAGAAAAATGAGTGTTTTTCCAAAGGTGCTCAACATAGAGGGGCTAGAAGTGGCTGATGCAAAACTGCAAATGGCCCTACCTAGATTTGGCGTTTGGTTTTTCCCTTCAGGGCTAATATAGTTATGACAGTGCAACATGGAGATCTCTGTAAACTCTTCAGTTAATGAAAACACAACAGTTATTTTCAGATTATTAAGGGGTTATAACCCCTTAAATCCTACACACTGGACCTTTAAAAATCTGAGACTAAACAGCCCCACCCCTCCTCTACCAAAAGTACCTGCTAAGCAATAATTCCTTTGACACTTTTTTCTGCCCTGAATAAGGTCTTTTTTGCTAAGTAATCAAAAGGAACAGATGAGCAATACCAATGAAAAGTATCAATTCAATTATATTATAATTGCCATCTTGACAAGAGTGGAATTCATAATTCAAGTTTTTTTCTGTAAAAGATGATTATCTGTAAGTCAGCTGGGATATTTTTATAGCTGTGCAACACAGGAAAGTCTTCTCTGGAGAAGTACAGAGAGGAACAGGAGTACCAGAATCTGAGAATACGTATTGCATCACAATCTAATGGTGATACAGCGCTCTATCCTACCACTGAATACGTGATAGTTATATTTTGTTGAGGGTCAGCGCGGCAAAGGAGGGAATGGGCTATACCAAAGTTAGTGTAGCATCAGGTTTCCTAACACTACCCAAAACACTGCAGATTTATGACGTGTTGTCCTTTTGTGTTGCTGGTGTTATTGTCATTCCATAAAATTATTTTGCAACTGCAGTGAGCGTTAATGAAATTTTCATTCACCTTTGCTTAAGGTAGCCTCCAACTCTGAGTGTTTCCTGTCTGCCAGTGCAATGTTCAATTTCTAAACCTTCCCTCCTCAAAGTAAAACAGAAATCTAGCTAGAACCACGTATGTAATGAATAACATTTTTTATTGCCTGTGTTACCAAAGTTTCCAACAATAACAACAGTAAGTAGTGAATAGCTTATTAACCCTTAGGGACTGTTTGGTACATTTTAGATGCTTTGCATTCTTCATTTTTTGATAATTTTGGCTGTGTTCTTGCATATGGCGTAAATTTTGGCAAGACTGTATTTTTATTTAATCTTGGAATTTCCATTTCAGCTCCTACAATAAGTCTAAAATACACTGTGTAAACAAAACTGTTACATTCATACTGTTAAGTGCAAAACCATTGCACCATTGAAACCCATTCAAACTGCAATTTTTGATCCCACAGCTACCAAAGCATTAAAAACATAAACTGTATTATTTCTGGGTGTCATTCTGAGCTTTTGCCCTGGAATTTATCATTTTTACTATTTTCCAGCTGATGGCGTCACTTTTACCATATTCAGCATATGGAGAAAAATTGTGGTATTTCCACCAGGTGCACCGTCACAATCAATGTTGCTGTAAATCAATAACATATCCCAGACTGTGGTAATATGTTGGTAAAATGTTTTTTTTTCCCATCAAAAATCATGGTGGCAAAAACCTGTCAATTAAAGGTTTAAAACTCTGAACATTGAATGAATATTTAATATTTGCGATTACCATTAACGACTGATGTTGGTTAAAAATTAATTAATTAGTGAAAGTAGTAAATCATATTAATGTATACTATATTTTTTCAAAGCTTGATTTTGATTGTGCGCGCGGAGCAATACAAGTCTGTGAAATATTAAAGCAGATCCTAAGGGTTCATTCACAGTCGGAATATTGTTTGAATGCGAAAGATAGATGTGCAGCTCTGACATGAGGTGTACAAATTATGTCAGTTTAGCTTGATATTGCATAATGTATTAAATCGTTTTGTTAAATTCTTAGAGAGTTATGATTCAATGCATCAGTCAGAATTGCTAATATGATCTCTCACTCTCTTTTTGTTAAGATGCTGTCCCCAGACCCAGAAGTGATCCTGTGTAACAGCACCAAGATGCTGCGAGAGCGCCTGAGCATAAGTGGAGAGAGACTGGGCGAAGAGCACCGGGAGCAGGATGATGACTACGTCTACGATCTTTACTACCAGGAAACGGTCACACCAGGGTGGATCCAGGACATCCTGTCTGTCAGGGCCTACGCTGATGAGGGAGAACTGGTGTGTGTGGATGGATGGACGGACAGATGAATGAGTGCTGGAATCGGAGTGAGTGAATGAAGACATGGGTGAAGTAGAAAGTACACATGGATATAGCTTCACATCCGTTATGTGCTAACTACCTGTAAAACTGTTAAAAAATCAGCGAGTGTCAGCTGACAGGAGGTGGTTTTGACTAAGTTATATCTTTTTGCCTACCTTTACATTTTGGCTTTGCTGTTCAGCTTATATTTCATATTTAATTAACTCAAAGCAGTGGTGCTGGATCAAATACTACTTTAGGCCAGTCAGCACCAGATACAATTTCCTATCGGTCTATAGAACGCAGCATTCAGTACCACTTCCTCTAATCGAATTAATTTGGCTAAAACTTTCCCAAGAAGTACCTTATTTATTATTACAAATATTTCTCTGAGGACAATAAAACAATAATTAACAAACAAAAACAAGGCTTTCACATAAATGGGTTATTGTTTGTCCCAGGTGCCCGACCTTGTGGTTCATGAAGAGGAGGTGTATGAAGATGAGGATGATGAAAACGAGGAAGGCAACTGGAGGAATGACTACCCTGATGAGGAAAGTGATGAAGACGGCAGTGACAGAGAGGAGCGCTATGGAGGTGCGTATTCATGTATGTATTATTGTGTTGGTACAGGATTGTGAGTACACTTTCTGTTATCTGATGCAGCCCCTGTTAATAACCCTAAGGGACTGTTTGGTGCATTTGACCCGCCTCTCATTTTACATTTTTCAGTAATTTTGGCTGTGTTCATGCATGTAACATACATTTTAGTGTAGCGGTTTAAATAGGGGACTTACTAATTAATTAGCAATTAATTAAAATTATTAATTAATTAATAAATCAATACCAGAATACGTAACTATGACTCATAATGCAAAATTATGACTCAGAAACATGAATTGGTATAGAAGATGAAGTGGAGTAATGAGACTCAACTTCAGCTATCAGGAACAATAAGTTTACATTAAAAATTAGAGTTTAAAACCTCAGAGCACCACCCATTAAGATAGAAATTTTAATAGCCTGTTTTAACTTATTAATCAATCTAGTCTCTTAATTTGAAATTTGCTACAGAGTTCTTTTTCCATGTATACAAGGACCTGACATTATACACACACATCACAAGATCGTGTGTTTTTATAAATTAAAGGTTTATTAAACTACTCACTAAGGGCAAAACTACTCCTAAAACTACAAATGACTGAGTTTAAGAGTAAGTATGGATAGATGATGAAACAGTGAATACAACAAAGACACAAAGTGAATAAAATGACTAAATGAACAACAAACTCATAAATGAAGTGACAATAAAAATGAGGGGATGAAAACCAGTGAGGAACTGAATTAGGTGTGACATCTGGACTTGATCAGGTGCACTGAAATAGTGCAAGATGATCAAGCAGATGAAAAGTTAAGATTAAAGAAAAGGCAATGTCAAGCATCAGCAGCAGAGAGGAAACCTATCCCATAAAACACTGAAGGAAAAGATAAAGAAGAGGCCTGATCAGAGAATAACCCATAATTGTATTAATGGAAGATCCTAACCTCAGTCTAACACTTCCTGTGTGTCCCTATCATTTAAGAGCATCAACCCCATAATAGCACAGGAAAGATCGTTTCACCTTCCTCAGAAGTATTGATGCCAGGGAAACAGTTTGTTCTGGAACGTTGCAGTGTGGCCTTTGTGAGAACGGGCACCTCGGTTACGCCTGTGCGGTTCTGGTGGCCGGCCTCGGTCGGTTTGAACGTGCTGTGTATAACTTCATAACTTTTCTAACCTTATGTATTTTAACACTACTTTATTTAACTTTATTATATGGCAGTAGTTAGCTTATTAAACTTTTTAGTAACTGCTATTTAATTAATAGTTATGTATTTTAGTAGTCCACAATAGTTTACAGGCGATTTGAAAATATCATGATCTATTTTGTATATCATGATATAGCCTAAAATACTATAATGTTATTTTAAAGCCAAATTGTACAACACATACAGAGGTAGCGTTACTTCATTCTCTCATTCTCTCTTTGCATACAGCAAATAGTGGTTTTCTGATATAATAATGTTCTGAATGTTGAATACAGAATCTTTAAAATTCATTGGTGGGCAAGGAAGGAAAAACAGTTAATTTTGTTCACTGATAAATGCTATCTAGACTAGCTTTATTACTGTAAATGAAACCCAAGAACACGGACATTGCTAACTGAGATGGCTTGTCTTTGCAGGATACTGGGAGGAGGAGCACTCATATAGCCGGAGGAGCTGGGATCGCTACCAGAGGGAAGTGCTGCATGAGCTGGGCTGCCATGGTGAACATGACAACGAGGATGATGATGATGATGGAGACAAATATGATTCTGATTGATTTATCCCTAAACCCCCACCTGTCAGTGGATCTTCCCAACGCCCTCTCCTCAAATGACACCATACTCCAAAGACCTCTGTGTAGGTGAGAGCACACGGAAATAACTGCTACAATCACATAATGGAAAAAAAGGTATACTTAAGAAAAAATCCCATGTTAAGGTGTAGCAATTTACGTGTAGCACTCATCAGATATGACGAAATTGACTGAGAACATCCAGTTCTGAAGTAAACACCTGTAGCAAAATGTTAAAAATAGTTACATTTTATGTGCCAGTGTATCAAAAATGTCAGTCATGAGGCACATCAGCCATAAAAGGCTCAGAAAATTGCACTGATATCATCTATTGGTATACACCATTTTAGGTTGAGATCCATTCCTGTCTCTACTACACAGATGGTGAAGGAGTAGGTGTTATTTGCCAAAGGACCCAGAGTGTCTTTTCTCTCTTTTTTTTTTTAAAACTGTGGTGGAGTGAATTTGTGCGTGGGTGTTTGTTCAATGTGGATGTGTGTTAAAAATGTTGCACATTAGTGTGATATGCCTTGTATGCTTTGTGTTGTTAACACTTCTGTTAGTGAGACATCTTGGACCGCGTGTGGTTGCAATTTAGGGTGCATTTTGTGCATGGTAATGTGTGTAGGTATAACTGTGTGTTAGATTTTTGCATAATGTGAAAGCGTGATGCATACGTTTTGTTGTGTGCGTGCCAGTTCGGCTCTGAAGTTGCTCTTTGAAGTTCAGATTGTTTTTCTTGGATGCTTGTCGAATTTTACTTTTTGTAAATATGTAGATGTGTATAAAAAGAAAGCTTTCAAAATAAAATTGAGGTCTGGATTAAAGTTGCTAGCTCCATTGAGTGTGTGCTGTACCCTTTATTAAGCCTTTGAAACCTGAGCACATTGGCTTAAATTCTTTCAAAAGCATGGAAAGAAGGCAATTAACAGCATAAAAGCCTATTAAGACATTCCTTAGCATAGTTTGTTTTAAAAATGGCCAAAAACACCAAAATATAGCATGCTAGAAAATGAGCGAAAAAGCAAGGCTATAGTATGGCAAAAATATCAAAATGTGACATGTCACAAAAACAGCTAAAAACAGCATAAAAGAACCTGCTGAGACACGCCATCGTATAGTTTGTTTTAAAAAGGGTTAAAAACACCATGAAAAAGCATGTTGAAAAAATGAGCGAAAAAGAAAGGCTATAGTATGGCAAAAATGTCAAAATATGACATCTAACAAAAACGGATGAAAACACCTCAAAATAGCATAAAAGAACGTATTGAGACACGCCATAGCATAGTTTGTTTTAAAAACGGCCATAAACACTAAAATATAGCATGTTGAAAAAATGAACGAAAAAGCAAGGCTATAGTATGGCAAAAATGTCAAAATATGACATTTCACAAAAACAGCTGAAAACACCTCAAAACAGCATAAAAGAGCCTGCTGAGACATGCCATAGCATAGTTTATTTTAAAAACGGCCAAAAACACCATAAAAAAGCATGTTGAAAAAATGAGCGAAAAGGCAAGGCTATAGTATGGCAAAAATGTCAAAATATGAGATGTCCCAAAAACAGCTGAAAACACCTCAAAGCAGCATAGTTTGTTGTATTGAGACACGCCATAGCATAGTTTGTTTTAAAAACGGCCATAAACACCAAAATATAGCATGTTGAAAAAATAAGCGAATAAGCAAGGCTATAGTATGGCAAAAATGTCAAAATATGACATGTCCCAAAAATAGATGAAAACACCTCAAAACAGCATAAAAGAGCCTGCTGAGACACGCCATAGCATAGTTTGTTTTAAAAACGGCCAAAAACACCATAAAAAAGCATGTTGAAAAAATGAGCGAAAAGGCAAGGCTGTCAAAAATGTCAAAATATGAGATGTCCCAAAAACAGCTGAAAACAACTCAAAGCAGCATTAAAGAGCCTCTTAAGACACGTCATCATATAGTTTGTTTTAAGAACGGCTAAAAACACCATAAAAAAGCATGTTGAAAAAATGAGCGAAAAGGCAAGGCTATAGTATGGCAAAAATGTCAAAATATGACATGTCCCAAAAAAGTTGAAAACACCTCAAAACAGCACAAAAGAGCGTATTAAGACATGCCATAGCATAGTTTGTATAAAAAACGGCCAAAAACACCATAAAAAAGCATGTTGAAAAAATGAGTGAAAAGGCAAGGCTATAGTATGGCAAAAATGTCAAAATATGACATGTCCCAAAAAAGTTGAAAACACCTCAAAACAGCACAAAAGAGCGTATTAAGACATGCCATAGCATAGTTTGTATAAAAAAATGGCCAAAAATACCAAAATATAGCATGTTGAAAAAATGAGCGAAAAGGCACGCTATAGTATGGCAAAAATTTCAAATTATGACATGTCCCAAAAAAGGTGAAAACACTTCAAAACAGCATAAAAGAGCCTATTAAGACATGCCATAGCATAGTTTGTATTAAAAATGGCCAAAAACACCATAAAAAAGCATGTTGAAAAAATGAGTGAAAAGGCAAGGCTATAGTATGGCAAAATGTCAAAATATGAGATGTCCCAAAAACAGCTGAAAACACCTCAAAGCAGCGTAAAAGAGCCTGCTGAGAAAGGCCATAGCATAGTTTGTATTAAAAATGGTCAAACGAACCATAAAAAAGGATGTTGAAAAATTGAGCGAAAAGGCAAGTCTATAGTATGGCAAAAATGTCAAAATAGGACATCTGACAAAAACGTATGAAAACACCTCAAAACAGCATAAAAGAGCCTGCTGAGACACGCCATAGCATAGTTTGTATTAAAAATTGCCAAAAACACCATAAAAAAGGATGTTGAAAAATGAGTGAAAAGGCAAGGCTATAGTATGGCAAAAATGTCAAAATATGACATGTCCCAAAAATAGATGAAAACACCTCAAAACAGCATAATAGAGTCTGCTGAGACACGCCATAGCATAGTTTGTATTAAAAATGGTCAAACAAACCATAAAAAAGCATGTTGAAAAAATGAGCGAAAAGGCAAGGCTATAGTATGTCAAAAAATGTCAAAATATGACATCTAACAAAAACGGATGAAAACGCCTCAAAACAGCATAAAAGAGCGTATTGAGACATGCCATAGCATAGTTTGTTTTAAAATGGCCAAAATACCAAAATATAGCATGTTGAAAAAATGAGTGAAAAGGCAAGGCTATAGTATGGCAAAAATGTCAAAATATGAGATGTCCCAAAAACAGCTGAAAACAACTCAAAGCAGCATAAAAGAGCCTCTTAAGACACGTCATCATATAGTTTGTTTTAAAAACGGCCAAGAACACCACAAAATAGCATGTTGAAAAAATGAGTGAAAAAGCAAGGCTATAGTATGGCAAAAATGTCAAAATATGAGGTGTCCCAAAAAAGGTGAAAACACTTCAAAACAGCATAAAAGAGCGTATTAAGACACGCCATAGCATAGTTTGTATAAAAAATGGTCAAACTAACCATAAAAAAGGATGTTGAAAAATTGAGCGAAAAGGCAAGGCTATAGAATGGCAAAAATGTCAAAATATGACATGTCCCAAAACGGATGAAAACACTTCAAAACAGCATAAAAGAGCGTATTGAGACACGCCATAGCATAGTTTGTTTTAAAATTGCCAAAAACACCATAAAAAGCATGTTGAAAAATGAGTGAAAAGGCAAGGCTATAGTATGGCAAAAATGTCAAAATATGACATGTCCCAAAAATAGATGAAAACACCTCAAAACAGCATAATAGAGCGTATTGAGACACGCCATAGCATAGTTTGTTTTAAAAACGGCCATAAACACCAAAATATAGCATGTTGAAAAAATAAGCGAAAAAGCAAGGCTATAGTATGGCAAAAATGTCAAAATATGACATGCAAAAAAAACAGCTAAAAACAGCATAAAAGAGCCTGCTGAGACACGCCATCGTATAGTTTGTTTTAAAAAGGGTTAAAAACACCATAAAAAAGCATGTTGAAAAAATGAGCGAAAAAGAAAGGCTATAGTATGGAAAAAATTTCAAAATGAGACGTTCCAAAAACAGCTGAAAACACCTCAAAACAGTATAAAAGAGCCTTTTAAGACACGCCATAGCATAGTTTGTTTTAAAAACGGCCAAAAACACCATAAAAATGCATGTTGAAAAAATGAGTGAAAAGGCAAGGCTATAGTATGGCAAAAATGTCAAAATATGACATGTCCCAAAAACAGCTGAAAACAACTCAAAGCAGCATTAAAGAGCTTCTTAAGACACGCCATCATATAGTTTGTTTTAAAAATTGCCAAAAACACCATAAAAAAGCATGTTGAAAAATGAATGAAAAGGCAAGGCTATAGTATGGCAAAAATGTCAAAATATGAGATGTCCCAAAAACAGCTGAAAACACCTCAAAGCAGCGTAAAAGAGCCTGCTGAGACAGGCCATAGCATAGTTTGTATTAAAAATGGTCAAACGAACCATAAAAAAGCATGTTGAAAAATTGAGCGAAAAGGCAAGTCTATAGTATGGCAAAAATGTCAAAATAGGACATCTGACAAAAACGTATGAAAACACCTCAAAACAGCATAAAAGAGCCTGCTGAGACACGCCATAGCATAGTTTGTATTAAAAATTGCCAAAAACACCATAAAAAAGGATGTTGAAAAATGAGTGAAAAGGCAAGGCTATAGTATGGCAAAAATGTCAAAATATGACATGTCCCAAAAATAGATGAAAACACCTCAAAACAGCATAATAGAGTCTGCTGAGACACGCCATAGCATAGTTTGTATTAAAAATGGTCAAACAAACCATAAAAAAGCATGTTGAAAAAATGAGCGAAAAGGCAAGGCTATAGTATGTCAAAAAATGTCAAAATATGACATCTAACAAAAACGGATGAAAACGCCTCAAAACAGCATAAAAGAGTGTATTGAGACATGCCATAGCATAGTTTGTTTTAAAAATGGCCAAAAATACCAAAATATAGCATGTTGAAAAAATGAGTGAAAAGGCAAGGCTATAGTATGGCAAAAATGTCAAAATATGACATGTCCCAAAAATAGATGAAAACACCTCAAAACAGCATAATAGAGCGTATTGAGACACGCCATAGCATAGTTTGTTTTAAAAACGGCCATAAACACCAAAATATAGCATGTTGAAAAAATAAGCGAAAAAGCAAGGCTATAGTATGGCAAAAATGTCAAAATATGACATGCAAAAAAAAAACAGCTAAAAACAGCATAAAAGAGCCTGCTGAGACACGCCATCGTATAGTTTGTTTTAAAAAGGGTTAAAAACACCATAAAAAAGCATGTTGAAAAAATGAGCGAAAAGGCAAGGCTGTCAAAAATGTCAAAATATGAGATGTCCCAAAAACAGCTGAAAACAACTCAAAGCAGCATTAAAGAGCCTCTTAAGACACGTCATCATATAGTTTGTTTTAAGAACGGCTAAAAACACCATAAAAAAGCATGTTGAAAAAATGAGCGAAAAGGCAAGGCTATAGTATGGCAAAAATGTCAAAATATGACATGTCCCAAAAACGGATGAAAACACCTCAAAACAGCATAAAAGAGCATATTGAGACATGCCATAGCATAGTTTGCATAAAAATGGCCAAAAATACCAAAATATAGCATGTTGAAAAAATGAGCGAAACGGCAAGGCTATAGTATGGCAAAAATGTCAAAATATGACATCTAACAAAAACGGATGAAAACACCTCAAAACAGCATAAAAGAGCCT
This sequence comes from Plectropomus leopardus, assembly GCF_026936395.1. NCBI lineage: Eukaryota > Metazoa > Chordata > Actinopteri > Perciformes > Serranidae > Plectropomus > Plectropomus leopardus. The sequence continues at coordinate 38,353,389 of NC_142176.1, read as the reverse complement.
GCTGAGACACGCCATCGTATAGTTTGTTTTAAAAAGGGTTAAAAACACCATAAAAAAGCATGTTGAAAAATGAGTGAAAAGGCAAGGCTATAGTATGGCAAAAATTTCAAATTATGACATGTCCCAAAAAAGGTGAAAACACTTCAAAACAGCATAAAAGAGCCTATTAAGACATGCCATAGCATAGTTTGTATTAAAAATGGCCAAAAACACCATAAAAAAGCATGTTGAAAAAATGAGTGAAAAGGCAAGGCTATAGTATGGCAAAAATGTCAAAATATGAGATGTCCCAAAAACAGCTGAAAACACCTCAAAGCAGCGTAAAAGAGCCTGCTGAGAAAGGCCATAGCATAGTTTGTATTAAAAATGGTCAAACGAACCATAAAAAAGGATGTTGAAAAATTGAGCGAAAAGGCAAGTCTATAGTATGGCAAAAATGTCAAAATAGGACATCTGACAAAAACGTATGAAAACACCTCAAAACAGCATAAAAGAGCCTGCTGAGACACGCCATAGCATAGTTTGTATTAAAAATTGCCAAAAACACCATAAAAAAGGATGTTGAAAAATGAGTGAAAAGGCAAGGCTATAGTATGGCAAAAATGTCAAAATATGACATGTCCCAAAAATAGATGAAAACACCTCAAAACAGCATAATAGAGTCTGCTGAGACACGCCATAGCATAGTTTGTATTAAAAATGGTCAAACAAACCATAAAAAAGCATGTTGAAAAAATGAGCGAAAAGGCAAGGCTATAGTATGTCAAAAAATGTCAAAATATGACATCTAACAAAAACGGATGAAAACGCCTCAAAACAGCATAAAAGAGTGTATTGAGACATGCCATAGCATAGTTTGTTTTAAAAATGGCCAAAAATACCAAAATATAGCATGTTGAAAAAATGAGTGAAAAGGCAAGGCTATAGTATGGCAAAAATGTCAAAATATGAGATGTCCCAAAAACAGCTGAAAACAACTCAAAGCAGCATAAAAGAGCCTCTTAAGACACGTCATCATATAGTTTGTTTTAAAAACGGCCAAGAACACCACAAAATAGCATGTTGAAAAAATGAGTGAAAAAGCAAGGCTATAGTATGGCAAAAATGTCAAAATATGAGGTGTCCCAAAAAAGGTGAAAACACTTCAAAACAGCATAAAAGAGCGTATTAAGACACGCCATAGCATAGTTTGTATAAAAAATGGTCAAACTAACCATAAAAAAGGATGTTGAAAAATTGAGCGAAAAGGCAAGGCTATAGAATGGCAAAAATGTCAAAATATGACATGTCCCAAAAACGGATGAAAACACCTCAAAACAGCATAAAAGAGCGTATTGAGACACGCCATAGCATAGTTTGTTTTAAAAATTGCCAAAAACACCATAAAAAAGCATGTTGAAAAATGAGTGAAAAGGCAAGGCTATAGTATGGCAAAAATGTCAAAATATGACATGTCCCAAAAATAGATGAAAACACCTCAAAACAGCATAATAGAGCGTATTGAGACACGCCATAGCATAGTTTGTTTTAAAAACGGCCATAAACACCAAAATATAGCATGTTGAAAAAATAAGCGAAAAAGCAAGGCTATAGTATGGCAAAAATGTCAAAATATGACATGCAAAAAAAAACAGCTAAAAACAGCATAAAAGAGGCTGCTGAGACACGCCATCGTATAGTTTGTTTTAAAAAGGGTTAAAAACACCATAAAAAAGCATGTTGAAAAAATGAGCGAAAAAGAAAGGCTATAGTATGGAAAAAATTTCAAAATGAGACGTTCCAAAAACAGCTGAAAACACCTCAAAACAGTATAAAAGAGCCTATTAAGACACGCCATAGCATAGTTTGTTTTAAAAACGGCCAAAAACACCATAAAAAAGCATGTTGAAAAAATGAGTGAAAAGGCAAGGCTGTCAAAAATGTCAAAATATGAGATGTCCCAAAAACAGCTGAAAACAACTCAAAGCAGCATTAAAGAGCTTCTTAAGACACGTCATCATATAGTTTGTTTTAAGAACGGCCAAAAACACCATAAAAAAGCATGTTGAAAAATGAATGAAAAGGCAAGGCTATAGTATGGCAAAAATGTCAAAATATGAGATGTCCCAAAAACAGCTGAAAACACCTCAAAACAGCATAAAAGAGCGTATTAAGATACGCCATAGCATAGTTTGTATTAAAAATGGTCAAACGAACCATAAAAAAGCATGTTGAAAAAATGAGCGAAAAGGCAAGGCTATAGTATGGCAAAAATGTCAAAATATGACATCTAACAAAAACGTATGAAAACACCTCAAAACAGCATAAAAGAGCCTGCTGAGACACGCCATAGCATAGTTTGTATTAAAAATTGCCAAAAACACCATAAAAAAGGATGTTGAAAAATGAGTGAAAAGGCAAGGCTATAGTATGGCAAAAATGTCAAAATATGACATGTCCCAAAAATAGATGAAAACACCTCAAAACAGCATAATAGAGTCTGCTGAGACACGCCATAGCATAGTTTGTATTAAAAATGGTCAAACAAACCATAAAAAAGCATGTTGAAAAAATGAGCGAAAAGGCAAGGCTATAGTATGTCAAAAAATGTCAAAATATGACATCTAACAAAAACGGATGAAAACGCCTCAAAACAGCATAAAAGAGTGTATTGAGACATGCCATAGCATAGTTTGTTTTAAAAATGGCCAAAAATACCAAAATATAGCATGTTGAAAAAATGAGTGAAAAGGCAAGGCTATAGTATGGCAAAAATGTCAAAATATGAGATGTCCCAAAAAAGGTGAAAACACTTCAAAACAGCATAAAAGAGCGTATTAAGACACGCCATAGCATAGTTTGTTTTAAAAACGGCCACAAACACCAAAATATAGCATGTTGAAAAAATAAGCGAAAAAGCAAGGCTATAGTATGGCAAAAATGTCAAAATATGACATGCAAAAAAACCAGCTAAAAACAGCATAAAAGAGCCTGCTGAGACACGCCATCGTATAGTTTGTTTTAAAAAGGGTTAAAAACACCATAAAAAAGCATGTTGAAAAAATGATCGAAAAAGCAAGGCTATAGTATGGCAAAAATGTCAAAATATGACATGTCCCAAAAACGGATGAAAACACCTCAAAACAGCATAAAACAGCATAAGACATATAGGTTTGTTTTAAAAGCATAGTTTGTTTTAAAATAAAAACACCATAAAATAGCATGTTGAAAAAATGAGTGAAAAGGCAAGGCTATAGTATGGCAAAAATGTCAAAATATGACATGTCCCAAAAACGGATGAAAACACCTCAAAACAGCATAAAAGAAGCGATTGAGACATAGCATAGTTTGTATTAAAATGGTCAAAGCTAACCATAAAAATAGCATGTTGAAAAATGAAAAAGGCAAGGCTATAGTATGGCAAAAATGTCAAAATATGACATCTAACAAAAACGGATGAAAACACCTCAAAACAGCATAAAAGAGCGTATTGAGACATGCCATAGCATAGTTTGTTTTAAAAACGGCCAAAAACACCATAAAAATGCATGTTGAAAAAATGAGTGAAAAGGCAAGGCTATAGTATGGCAAAAATGTCAAAATATGACATGTCCCAAAAACGGATGAAAACACCTCAAAACAGCATAAAAGAGCCTGCTGAGACACGCCATCGTATAGTTTGTTTTAAAATGGCCAAAAAAACCAAAAAATAGCATGTTGAAAAAATGAGCGAAAAGGCAAGGCTATAGTATGGCAAAAATGTCAAAATATGACATGTCCCAAAAACGGATGAAAACACCTCAAAACAGCATAAAAGAGCTGCTGAGACACGCCATAGCATAGTTTGTTTTAAAATGGCCAAAAACACCATAAATATAGCATGTTGAAAAAATGAAAAAGCAAGGCTATAGTATGGCAAAATGTCAAAATATGACATGCAAAAAAAGGATGAAAACACTAAAAACAGCATAAAAGAGGCTGCTGAGACACGCCATAGCATAGTTTGTTTTAAAATTAAAAACACCATAAAAAGCATGTTGAAAAAATGATCGAAAAGGCAAGGCTATAGTATGGCAAAATGTCAAAATATGACATCTAACAAAACGGATGAAAACACCTCAAAACAGCATAAAGAGCCTTTGAAGACATGCCATAGCATAGTTTGTTTTAAAATGGCCAAAAACACCAAAAAATAGCATGTTGAAAAAATGAGTGAAAAGGCAAAGGCTATAGTATGGCAAAATGTCAAAATATGACATGTCAACAAAACGGATGAAAACACTCAAAACAGCATAAAAGAGCTGAGACAGGCCATAGCATAGTTTGTTTTAAAAACGGCCAAAAACACCATAAAAAAGCATGTTGAAAAAATGAGCGAAAAGGCAAGGCTATAGTATGGCAAAAATGTCAAAATATGAGATGTCCCAAAAAAGGTGAAAACACTTCAAAACAGCATAAAAGAGCCTGCTGAGACACGCCATAGCATAGTTTGTATAAAAAATGGTCAAACTAACCACAAAATAGCATGTTGAAAAATGAGCGAAAAGGCAAGTCTATAGTATGGCAAAAATGTCAAAATATGACATGTCCCAAAAATAGATGAAAACACCTCAAAACAGCATAAAAGAGCCTGCTGAGACAGGCCATAGCATGGTTTGTTTTAAAAATTGCCAAAAATACCATAAAAAAGCATGTTGAAAAATGAGTGGAAAGGCAAGGCTATAGTATGGCAAAAATGTCAAAATATGACATGTCCCAAAAACAGCTGAAAACGCCTCAAAACAGCATAAAAGAGCGTATTGAGACATGCCATAGCGTAGTTTGTTTTAAAAATGGCCAAAAATACCAAAATATAGCATGTTGAAAAAATGAGTAAAAAGGCAAGGCTATAGTATGGCAAAAATGTCAAAATATGACATGCAAAAAAAAAACAGCTAAAAACAGCATAAAAGAGCCTGCTGAGACACGCCATAGCATAGTTTGTTTTAAAAACGGCCAAAAACACCATAAAAAAGCATGTTGAAAAAATAAGCGAAAAAGCAAGGCTATAGTATGGCAAAAATGTCAAAATAGGACATGTCACAAAAACAGCTGAAAACACCTCAAAACAGCATAAAAGAGCGTATTGAGACATGCCATAGCATAGTTTGTTTTAAAAACGGCCAAAAACACCATAAAAAGCATGTTGAAAAATAAGCGAAAAAGGCAAGGCTATAGTATGGCAAAAATGTCAAAATATGACATGCAAAAACGGATGAAAACACCTCAAAACAGCATAAAAGAGTGTTGAGACACGCCATAGCATAGTTTGTTTTAAAAGGTTAAAAACACCATAAAAAAGCATGTTGAAAAATGATCGAAAAAGCAAGGCTATAGTATGGCAAAATGTCAAAATATGACATCTACAAAAAGGATGAAAACACCTCAAAACAGCATAAAAGAGCCTGCTGAGACACGCCATAACATAGTTTGTTTTAAAAGGCCAAAAAACACCATAAAAAGCATGTTGAAAAAATGAGCGAAAAGGCAAGGCTATAGTATGGCAAAAATGTCAAAATATGACATCTAACAAAAACGGATGAAAACGCCTCAAAACAGCATAAAAGAGCGTATTGAGACACGCCATAACATAGTTTGTTTTAAAAATTGCCAAAAACACCATAAAAAAGCATGTTGAAAAATGAGTGAAAAGGCAAGGCTATAGTATGTCAAAAAATGTCAAAATATGAGATGTCCCAAAAACAGCTGAAAACACCTCAAAACAGCATAATAGAGCGTATTGAGACATGCCATAGCATAGTTTGTTTTAAAAACGGCCAAAAACACCATAAAAAAGCATGTTGAAAAAATGAGCGAAAAGGCAAGGCTATAGTATGGCAAAAATGTCAAAATAGGACATGTCACAAAAACAGCTGAAAACACCTCAAAACAGCATAATAGAGCGTATTGAGACATGCCATAGCATAGTTTGTTTTAAAAACGGCCAAAAATACCAAAATATAGCATGTTGAAAAAATAAGCGAAAAGGCAAGGCTATAGAATGGCAAAAATGTCAAAATATGACATGTCAAAAAACAGCTGAAAACACCTCAAAACAGCATAAAGAGCTGCTGAGACATGCCATAGCATAGTTTGTTTTAAAAGGCCAAAAACACCATAAAAAAGCATGTTGAAAAAATGAGCGAAAAGGCAAGGCTATAGTATGGCAAAAATGTCAAAATATGACATGTCCCAAAAACGGATGAAAACACCTCAAAACAGCATAAAAGAGCGTATTGAGACACGCCATAGCATAGTTTGTTTTAAAAACGGCCAAAAACACCATAAAAAAGCATGTTGAAAAAATGAGTGAAAAGGCAAGGCTATAGTATGGCAAAAATGTCAAAATATGACATCTAACAAAAACGGATGAAAACGCCTCAAAACAGCATAAAAGAGCGTATTGAGACACGCCATAACATAGTTTGTTTTAAAAATGGCCAAAAACACCATAAAAAAGCATGTTGAAAAAATGAGCGAAAAGGCAAAGCTGTCAAAAATGTCAAAATATGAGATGTCCCAAAAACAGCTGAAAACAACTCAAAACAGCACAAAAGAGTGTATTAAGACATGCCATAGCATAGTTTGTATAAAAAAATGGCCAAAAATACCAAAATATAGCATGTTGAAAAAATGAGCGAAAAGGCAAGGCTATAGTATGGCAAAAATGTCAAAATATGAGATGTCCCAAAAAAGGTGAAAACACTTCAAAACAGCATAAAAGAGCGTATTAAGACACGCCATAGCATAGTTTGTATTAAAAATGGCCAAAAACACCATAAAAAAGCATGTTGAAAAAATGAGTGAAAAGGCAAGGCTATAGTATGGCAAAAATGTCAAAATAGGACATCTGACAAAAACGTATGAAAACACCTCAAAACAGCATAAAAGAGCCTGCTGAGACACGCCATAGCATAGTTTGTATTAAAAATTGCCAAAAACACCATAAAAAAGCATGTTGAAAAATGAGTGAAAAGGCAAGGCTATAGTATGGCAAAAATGTCAAAATATGACATGTCCCAAAAATAGATGAAAACACCTCAAAACAGCATAATAGAGTCTGCTGAGACACGCCATAGCATAGTTTGTTTTAAAAATTGCCAAAAACACCATAAAAAAGCATGTTGAAAAATGAGTGAAAAGGCAAGGCTATAGTATGTCAAAAAATGTCAAAATATGACATCTAACAAAAACGGATGAAAACGCCTCAAAACAGCATAAAAGAGCGTATTGAGACATGCCATAGCGTAGTTTGTTTTAAAAATGGCCAAAAATACCAAAATATAGCATGTTGAAAAAATGAGTGAAAAGGCAAGGCTATAGTATGGCAAAAATGTCAAAATAAGACATGTCCCAAAAACGGATGAAAACACCTCAAAACAGCATAAAAGAGCCTGCTGAGACACGCCATAGCATAGTTTGTTTTAAAAACGGCCAAAAACACCATAAAAAAGCATGTTGAAAAATGAGTGAAAAGGCAAGGCTATAGTATGGCAAAAATGTCAAAATATGAGATGTCCCAAAAAAGGTGAAAATACTTCAAAACAGCATAAAAGAGCGTATTAAGACACGCCATAGCATAGTTTGTATAAAAAAATGGTCAAACTAACCATAAAAAAGGATGTTGAAAAATTGAGCGAAAAGGCAAGGCTATAGTATGGCAAAAATGTCAAAATATGACATCTAACAAAAACGGATGAAAACACCTCAAAACAGCATAAAAGAGCGTATTGAGACACGCCATAACATAGTTTGTTTTAAAAATTGCCAAAAACACCATAAAAAAGCATGTTGAAAAATGAGTGAAAAGGCAAGGCTATAGTATGGCAAAAATGTCAAAATATGAGATGTCCCAAAAACAGCTGAAAACACCTCAAAGCAGCATAAAAGAGCCTGCTGGGACACGCCATAGCATAGTTTGTATTAAAAATTGCCAAATACACCATAAAAAAGCATGTTGAAAAATGAGCGAAAAGGCAAGGCTATAGTATGGCAAAAATGTCAAAATATGACATGTCCCAAAAACGGATGAAAACACCTCAAAACAGCATAAAAGAGCGTATTAAGATACGCCATAGCATAGTTTGTATAAAAAATGGCCAAAAATACCAAAATATAGCATGTTGAAAAAATGAGCGAAAAGGCACGCTATAGTATGGCAAAAATTTCAAATTATGACATGTCCCAAAAAAGGTGAAAACACTTCAAAACAGCATAAAAGAGCCTATTAAGACATGCCATGGCATAGTTTGTATTAAAAACGGCCAAAAACACCATAAAAAAGCATGTTGAAAAAATGAGTGAAAAAGCAAGGCTATAGTATGGCAAAAATGTCAAAATATGAGGTGTCCCAAAAAAGGTGAAAACACTTCAAAACAGCATAAAAGAGCGTATTAAGACACGCCATAGCATAGTTTGTATAAAAAATGGTCAAACTAACCATAAAAAAGGATGTTGAAAAATTGAGCGAAAAGGCAAGGCTTTTGTATGGCAAAAATGTCAAAATATGACATCTAACAAAAACGGATGAAAACACCTCAAAACAGCATAAAAGAGCCTGCTGAGACACGCCATAGCATAGTTTGTTTTAAAAACGGCCATAAACACCAAAATATAGCATGTTGAAAAAATAAGCGAAAAAGCAAGGCTATAGTATGGCAAAAATGTCAAAATATGACATGCAAAAAAAACCAGCTAAAAACAGCATAAAAGAGCCTGCTGAGACACGCCATCGTATAGTTTGTTTTAAAAAGGGTTAAAAACACCATAAAAAAGCATGTTGAAAAAATGACCGAAAAAGCAAGGCTATAGTCTGGCAAAAATGTCAAAATATGAGGTGTCCCAAAAAAGGTGAAAACACTTCAAAACAGCATAAAAGAGCGTATTGAGACACGCCATAGCATAGTTTGTTTTAAAAACGGCCAAAAACACCATAAAAAAGCATGTTGAAAAAATGAGCGAAAAGGCAAGGCTATAGTATGGCAAAAATGTCAAAATATGAGGTGTCCCAAAAAAGGTGAAAACACTTCAAAACAGCATAAAAGAGCGTATTAAGACACGCCATAGCATAGTTTGTATAAAAAATGGTCAAACTAACCATAAAAAAGGATGTTGAAAAATTGAGCGAAAAGGCAAGGCTATAGAATGGCAAAAATGTCAAAATATGACATCTAACAAAAACGGATGAAAACACCTCAAAACAGCATAAAAGAGCGTATTGAGACATGCCATAGCATAGTTTGTTTTAAAAACGGCCATAAACACCAAAATATAGCATGTTGAAAAAATAAGCTAAAAAGCAAGGCTATAGTATGGCAAAAATGTCAAAATATGACATGCAAAAAAACCCAGCTAAAAACAGCATAAAAGAGCCTGCTGAGACACGCCATCGTATAGTTTGTTTTAAAAAGGGTTAAAAACACCATAAAAAAGCATGTTGAAAAAATGATCGAAAAAGCAAGGCTATAGTATGGCAAAAATGTCAAAATAGGACATTTCACAAAAACAGCTGAAAACACCTCAAAACAGCATAAAAGAGCCTTTTAAGACACGCCATAGCATAGTTTGTTTTAAAAACGGCCAAAAACACCATAAAAATGCATGTTGAAAAAATGAGTGAAAAGGCAAGGCTATAGTATGGCAAAAATGTCAAAATATGACATGTCCCAAAAATAGATGAAAACACCTCAAAACAGCATAATAGAGTCTGCTGAGACACGCCATAGCATAGTTTGTATTAAAAATGGTCAAACGAACCATAAAAAAGCATGTTGAAAAAATGAGCGAAAAGGCAAGGCTATAGTATGGCAAAAATGTCAAAATATGACATCTAACAAAAACGGATGAAAACACCTCAAAACAGCATAATAGAGCGTATTGAGACATGCCATAGCATAGTTTGTTTTAAAAACGGCCATAAACACCAAAATATAGCATGTTGAAAAAATAAGCGAAAAAGCAAGGCTATAGTGTGGCAAAAATGTCAAAATATGACATGCAAAAAAAACCAGCTAAAAACAGCATAAAAGAGCCTGCTGAGACACGCCATAGCATAGTTTATTTTAAAAACGGCCAAAAACACCATAAAAAAGCATGTTGAAAAAATGAGCGAAAAGGCAAGGCTATAGTATGGCAAAAATGTCAAAATATGAGATGTACCAAAAACAGCTGAAAACACCTCAAAGCAGCATAGTTTGTCGTATTGAGACACGCCATAGCATAGTTTGTTTTAAAAACGGCCATAAACACCAAAATATAGCATGTTGAAAAAATAAGCGAATAAGCAAGGCTATAGTATGGCAAAAATGTCAAAATATGACATGTCCCAAAAATAGATGAAAACACCTCAAAACAGCATAAAAGAGTCTGCTGAGACACGCCATAGCATAGTTTGTATTAAAAATGGTCAAACAAACCATAAAAGAGCATGTTGAAAAAATGAGCGAAAAGGCAAGGCTATAGTATGGCAAAAATGTCAAAATATGAGGTGTCCCAAAAAAGGTGAAAACACTTCAAAACAGCATAAAAGAGCGTATTAAGACACGCCATAGCATAGTTTGTATAAAAAATGGTCAAACTAACCATAAAAAAGGATGTTGAAAAATTGAGCATAAGGCAAGGCTATAGTATGGCAAAAATTTCAAAATGAGACGTTCCAAAAACAGCTGAAAACACCTCAAAACAGTATAAAAGAGCCTATTAAGACACGCCATAGCATAGTTTGTTTTAAAAACGACCAAAAACACCATAAAAAAGCATGTTGAAAAAATGAGTGAAAAGGCAAGGCTGTCAAAAATGTCAAAATATGACATGTACCAAAAACAGCTGAAAACACCTCAAAACAGCATATAAGAGCCTTTTTAGACACGCCATAGCATAGTTTGTTTTAAAAATGGCCAAAAACACCATAAAAAAGCATGTTGAAAAAATGAGTGAAAAGGCAAGGCTATAGTATGGCAAAAATGTCAAAATATGACATGTCCCAAAAAAGTTGAAAACACCTCAAAACAGCACAAAAGAGCGTATTAAGACACGCCATAGCATAGTTTGTATAAAAAATGGCCAAAAATACCAAAATATAGCATGTTGAAAAAATGAGCGAAAAGGCATGCTATAGTATGGCAAAAATTTCAAATTATGACATGTCCCAAAAAAGGTGAAAACACTTCAAAACAGCATAAAAGAGCCTATTAAGACATGCCATAGCATAGTTTGTTTTAAAAACGGCCAAAAACACCATAAAAAAGCATGTTGAAAAAATGAGTGAAAAGGCAAGGCTATAGTATGGCAAAAATGTCAAAATATGACATCTAACAAAAACGGATGAAAACGCCTCAAAACAGCATAAAAGAGCGTATTGAGACATGCCATAGCGTAGTTTGTTTTAAAAACGGCCAAAAATACCAAAATATAGCATGTTGAAAAAATGAGCGAAAAGGCAAGGCTATAGTATGGCAAAAATGTCAAAATATGACATGTCCCAAAAACGGATGAAAACACCTCAAAACAGCATAAAAGAGCGTATTAAGATACGCCATAGCATAGTTTGTATTAAAAATGGTCAAACGAACCATAAAAAAGCATGTTGAAAAAATGAGCGAAAAGGCAAGGCTATAGAATGGCAAAAATGTCAAAATATGACATCTAACAAAAACGGATGAAAACACCTCAAAACAGCATAAAAGAGCGTATTGAGACATGCCATAGCATAGTTTGTTTTAAAAACGGCCATAAACACCAAAATATAGCATGTTGAAAAAATAAGCGAAAAAGCAAGGCTATAGTATGGCAAAAATGTCAAAATATGACATGCAAAAAAAACCAGCTAAAAACAGCATAAAAGAGGCTGCTGAGACACGCCATCGTATAGTTTGTTTTAAAAAGGGTTAAAAACACCATAAAAAAGCATGTTGAAAAAATGAGTGAAAAGGCAAGGCTATAGTATGGCAAAAATGTCAAAATATGACATGTCCCAAAAATAGATGAAAACACCTCAAAACAGCATAATAGAGTCTGCTGAGACACGCCATAGCATAGTTTGTATTAAAAATGGTCAAACGAACCATAAAAAAGCATGTTGAAAAAATGAGCGAAAAGGCAAGGCTATAGTATGGCAAAAATGTCAAAATATGACATCTAACAAAAACGGATGAAAACGCCTCAAAACAGCATAAAAGAGCGTATTGAGACATGCCATAGCGTAGTTTGTTTTAAAAATGGCCAAAAATACCAAAATATAGCATGTTGAAAAAATGAGCGAAAAGGCAAGGCTATAGTATGGCAAAAATGTCAAAATATGACATGTCCCAAAAACGGATGAAAACACCTCAAAACAGCATAAAAGAGCCTGCTGAGACACGCCATAGCATAGTTTGTTTTAAAAACGGCCAAAAACACCATAAAAAAGCATGTTGAAAAAATGAGCGAAAAGGCAAGGCTATAGTATGGCAAAAATGTCAAAATATGAGATGTCCCAAAAAAGGTGAAAACACTTCAAAACAGCATAAAAGAGCGTATTAAGACACGCCATAGCATAGTTTGTATAAAAAATGGTCAAACTAACCATAAAAAAGGATGTTGAAAAATTGAGCGAAAAGGCAAGGCTATAGAATGGCAAAAATGTCAAAATATGACATCTAACAAAAACGGATGAAAACACCTCAAAACAGCATAAAAGAGCGTATTGAGACATGCCATAGCATAGTTTGTTTTAAAAACGGCCATAAACACCAAAATATAGCATGTTGAAAAAATAAGCGAAAAAGCAAGGCTATAGTATGGCAAAAATGTCAAAATATGACATGCAAAAAAAACCAGCTAAAAACAGCATAAAAGAGGCTGCTGAGACACGCCATCGTATAGTTTGTTTTAAAAAGGGTTAAAAACACCATAAAAAAGCATGTTGAAAAAATGAGCGAAAAAGAAAGGCTATAGTATGGCAAAAATTTCAAAATGAGACGTTCCAAAAACAGCTGAAAACACCTCAAAACAGTATAAAAGAGCCTATTAAGACACACCATAGCATAGTTTGTTTTAAAAATGGCCAAAAACACCATAAAAAAGCATGTTGAAAAAATGAGTGAAAAGGCAAGGCTGTCAAAAATGTCAAAATATGACATGTCCCAAAAAAGGTGAAAACACCTCAAAACAGCATAAAAGAGCCTTTTAAGACACGCCATAGCATAGTTTGTTTTAAAAACGGCCAAAAACACCATAAAAAAGCATGTTGAAAAAATGAGCGAAAAGGCAAGGCTATAGTATGGCAAAAATGTCAAAATATGACATGTCCCAAAAATAGATGAAAACACCTCAAAACAGCATAATAGAGTCTGCTGAGACACGCCATAGTTTGTATTAAAAATGGTCAAACAAACCATAAAAAAGCATGTTGAAAAAATGAGCGAAAAGGCAAACATGGCAAAAATGTCAAAATATGACATCTAACAAAAACGGATGAAAACGCCTCAAAACAGCATAAAAGAGCATATTGAGACATGCCATAGCATAGTTTGCATAAAAATGGCCAAAAATACCAAAATATAGCATGTTGAAAAAATGAGCGAAACGGCAAGGCTATGGTATTGCATGAATGTCAAAATATGACATGTCCCAAAAACAAATGAAAACACCTCAAAACATTATAAAAGAGCGTGTTAAGACACGCCATAGCTTAGTTTGTATAAAAAATGGCCCAAAACACCAAAATATAGCATGTTGAAAAAATAAGCGAAAAAGCAAGGCTATAGTATGGCAAAAATGTCAAAATATGACATGTAACAAAAACAGCTGAAAACACCTCAAAAACAGCATAAAAGAGCCTGCTGAGACACGCCATCATATAGTTTGTTTTAAAAAGGGTTAAAAACACCTTAAAAAAGCATGTTGAAAAAATGAGCGAAAAGGCAAGGCTATTGTATGGCAAAAATGTCAAAATATGACATGTCCCAAAAACAAATGAAAACCCCTCTAAACAGCATAAAAGAGTGTATTAAGGCACGCCATAGCATAGTTTGTTTTAAAAACGGCCAAAAACACCATGTTGAAAAAATTAACAAAACAGCAAGAATATAGTATGGCAAAAATGTCTTTTACATGTCCCAAAAACAGCTAAAAACACCTCAAAACGGCATAAAATAGCGTGCTGTGGCACGCCATAGCATTAAAACGTGCAAAAATGGTGAAAAACACGATAATATAACATGTAAAATGTCATATTTTGACATTTTTGCCATATAACATATAACAACTTATTACAGTTTGCAGAGACTGGCCATAGCATAACATGTTGAAAACAGGGCCAAAAGAAAGGCCAAAAACTCATTATATAGCATGTTGAAAAAATTGCAAAAAAATGCATACTATAGAATGGTGAAAAAATTCTAATTTTGAGATGTCCCAAAAATTACTGAAAACTACTTATTATAGCTCATAGAGACGCACCACAGTATAGCACGTTGAAAAAAGGGCCAAAACCAGGTCAAAAAGTCATGATATAGCGTGTTAAAAAAATGGCCAAAACTGCATACTATAGTTTGGCGAAAAATCTCAAATTTAGACATGCCCCAAAAGTGGCATAAAACCTCTTATTATAGGTCATTGGGATGCGCCATAGCATAGCACATTAGAAAAAAAACAGCCAAAAAAGGTTAAAAATGGCCTTAAACTACATATTATATTATGAAAAAAATGTCAAATTTTGACATGTCCCAAAAATGGCTGAAAACAGCTTCTTATAGCTCATGGTGATGCACCATAGCATAATATTTTGAAAAAAGGGCAAAAAAGGCCAAGAAGTCACCGTAATATGCCATAATATAGCAATAATATAATATAGCAATTCAAAAAAATGACCAAAAAAGCAAGGCTATAGTATGGCAAAAAATGTCAAAATTTGACATGTCCTCAAAACAGCTGAAAACACGTCAAAATAGCATAAAATAGCATGCTGAGACAAGCCATAGCATTAAAACAGACAAAAATGTTAAAAAAAAAACACCATAATATAGCATGAGGAAAAAATGGCCAAAAAGCGTACACTATCGCAGGGCGAAAAATTTAAAATTTTGACATGTCCCAAAAATGGCTGAAAACCACTTGTTACAATTCGTAGAGATGGGTCATGGCATAGCATGTTCAAAAAAGGGCCAGAAATTCATCATATAGCATGTTGAACAAATGGCCAAAAAACAGATAGAATGGCGAAATATTTTAATTTTGAGATGTCCCAACAAAGACTGAAAACTACTTATTATAGCTCATGCGGATGTGCCATAGCATGGCATGTTGAAAAAATGGCCAAAAGAAGGCCAAAAACTCATTATATAGCATTTTGATAAAATGGCAAAAACCACATACTATGTTAATATGACAAATCTGAAAGTTTGACATGTCCCAAAAATGGCTGTAAGTGGCTTATTGTAGCTCGTAGAGACGTGCCATAGCATAGCATTTTGAAAAAAAGGGCCAAAAGAAGACCAAAAACTCATTATATAGCATGCTGAAAACATGGTCAAAAATTACATGATAGTATGGCAAAAATTCTCAGTTTTTTCCAGAAAATGGCTGAAAACTGCTTATTATAGCTCTTAGAGACACACTATATATATAGCCAAAAAAGGGCCAAAAAGTCATCATATAGCATGTTGAAAAAATGGCCAAAAACCGCTTACTATAGTAAGGTGAAAATTTTCAAATTGACTGCAAACTACTTATTATAGCTCATAGAGATGTGCAATAGGATAGCATGTTGAAAAAAAGTTCCAAAAGAAGGCCATAAACTCATTATATAGCATGTTGAAAAAATGGCGAAAAATCTTAATTTTTGTAATGTCCCAAAAATGACTGAAAACCACTGATTATAGCTCATAGAGATGTGCCATTGCATAGCATATTGAAAAAAGGCCCAAAAAAGGGTAAAAAGTAATATTATAGCATGTTGAAAAACGACAAAAAAAAGTCATATAGTATGACCTGTCCAAAACCAGCTGAAAACCACATAAAACAGCCTGCTGAGACATGTCATATCACAATATATCATGTAAAAAAATGACTGAAAATGCCATACTATAGTAATAGTACTATAGTATGCTACAGAATGTCTTCAAAAATATTAAAAATTGTCATACAATAGTATGTCATCAAAAATAGTCTAATAAGAGTTTTATATGTCATCCAAAAAAGCATTAAAAAATATTTTTAATAGGGTATGTCACCCAAAAAAGCAGGATGTAATATGGATGTAATATAATTGTTTGTCTTCCAAAATACTATCAAAATGTATAATATGCCATTCAAAATAGCATAAAAGTGTCTGAGTACAGCATGAAGTATAAAAAAGTACAAAAAAAGTTAAAGTATAGTATATCATCCAAAACAGCATAAATCCTTCACAGTAAATAATTTTGTCCAAATAATATAAACACATCATAGTGCAGTATGTTGTCCAAAACAGCATAAAAAATCATAAAAATCATATTATAACATCATAGTATGTTGTCCAAAGTAGCATGAAATTGGCATAGTAAAGTATGTCATTTAAAATATCATAAAAAAGTAATAGTATAGTGTACTGTCCAAAATAACATCAAAACATTCCTAATATTACTTGTCCTCCAAAACAGAATACAACAGTCATAGTACAATACCTTATCCAAATTAGCATTAATTCATAGTATAATTTTTCATCACAAAAAGCATAATGTAGTACAGTGAGTCATCCAAAAAAATGAAATAAAAATGTCATTGTACAGTATGTTGTCTAAAATAACATGAAAAAAAATATATGTTATTGAAAAATAGCATAAAAAAATTGAAGCATAGCATGTCATCCAAAATAGCAGAAAAACCTTCATTTTATAGTATATCATCCAAAACAACATGAAAGAGTCATAGTGTATTATGTACAAAGTAGCATTAACAAGTCATCAAATATGCCATCCAAAATATTGTAAAATAGTCAAAGTATTGTATGTTGTCCAAAATAGAATAAAATTGTATACTTCATTATTTCATTCAAAATAACATGAAAGAGTCATAATATAGTACACTGTCCAAAAAATAGTCATAGTATAGTATTACATCCAAAATATTGCAAAGTGTCATAATACAGTATGTGGCCACTTTGAGGAAAACTGATATATTTTTACAATTAATATTCATTTGCACAAACACGATACATGATACACTGGTGGTTTTGTAACTCAGCATCTGTCATCAGGACAGCCAAGGTGACACACATCTATCAACACACACACACACACACACACACACACACACACACACACACAAAGAGAGAGACCTTGACTGTTAAGCCATATTGTCTCTTTCTTTAATCATGGCTAAATAAATGTACAACATAAGATAATAAAAGCAGATCACTTTGTAGAGGTACATGTAGCACAGAAGAGTTTTATTGAGCCTTGTAATTTGAATAAATTGACACAATACCTTACGGAGGAAAAATTCAAATGTTATGGCAACATGGTGGGATACATGGCAGGTGCATTTACTATTTCAGCTTATGAAACAAAAACTGGAGTATTTTTGATGGTGTTTAAAGAGATTCTTTTTGTAGTTTTAACTCTTAAGTTGTTGTTTTCTTTTTCCTTAACTGCCATTGAAAACAATGAACAGTCAGTTAATATTGCAGAACAGTGTGGCCAAACTGGAAATGTTAAACTGTCATTCCAGAGGCTTAAAATTATCATATTTTGAGTGAAATTATCGTATGCCTGTCACAGTCACCAGAACCAATAGGTTTAATTTATAACTTTAGTAAACAAGTATTTAAATGAGTCTCTGACACATCTACAAATCTACCCATACCTACTGCCAGAGAAGCAATTTCTTAGTCCACACGTCTCAGCCCACAGCTGACGTCAGTTTCTTTCTTTTTTTTTTTTCTTCAGCATGCTGATATAGTATACAAGTGAAAGGGAGCATGTAAGGAGGTCGTGTGAGAAGTGATGCATAAACACAGATGTAGGAGCCAGGGAATTAGTTCAAATGAGACGCATAAACAAAATTAAGTGCTTATTGTAAGTGTCGCAATGGTCAAATTATCGCACATTACAGCAATGTTGGAATTATTGATCGTACATAGTACAGAGGGCAAAATTATCATGCAAATACAATATCTATTATACATCTGGTAACACTGTTGCAGATCGCCTTGAGAGAGGGTTTCACCTGACACAAATGCACATATGAATGAAGATTCACCATACAACATCAGAAGACACATAGCTTCCCATGTGTACACACTTGAACATAAGCATGCACATGTCAAGTGTGTAGTGTGACTAAGAAATTTTAAATGTGATAAGAACTGGTGAAATCTACAGGGGAGTTCTGCTGACTCAAAACAACATGCAGAAAATCGATATGTTTTACAACAAATTTCCTCACGACTGATGAAATGGAAGGTTTAAAGCAAAGTTAAACAAATGAAAACAACTTAAAATGAGTCCAGGTACTTAGACTATGTAAAATGTCCCAGTATCAAAAGTCCAGTGTTCTCCCAGCGGAGGGCAGTCCTATCAGCCTGTAGCTTTAGCACACAGATGGTCCTCAGTCCCTCAAGCATGTGGTGTCCTCAACTGGTAAAAACAGAATAAAACACTAATCAGCACTCATCTGTCTCTGCCTCCTCTTTACATTCAGGTGTTAATATAGCATTACTTTAGTTTTAGCTAAAAAAGGTGAGCCAAAATAATTTAATTACTTCATTCAAAAAAACAAACCACATATTCACACCAATAAAGCAAAGAAAAAAGGCAACTAAACACGACAACCAAACGAGTCGAATAATCATGCAGATAAATCAATGCCAAACCAATGTAAAACAAAGAATCAAAACACACACACAAAAATGACTCTTTACTTATTTATAAGGTTATTTAGTTTTTGTCAATCTCTGATGCTGTCAGTATCACTGTCAGGACTCTGGGCAATCTCCTCATGCTTTCACATTCACCAGCATAAAAACATAAAAGATGGACTTAACTGTCCCTCTCCTTGTTAGCGGCCTGCTGTGGTGGCGTGCATGTGCATCAAGTCCTTTCAGTTCAAATAATAAATCCTTCAAAAGCACAGGAAGTTCCCACAATCAGACAGTGCCACCACCAGGACCAATCATTCCCTCATGCACAGACATACTCCATCACCTTGTGACATGTACATAAACATAAGCATTACTAACATGCATAAATACATACAAAATACACATATCCAGACATACACGTACTTACACATACATATGCATGCATCCACAAAAAATTAAACATCACAATAATACAAACAAGTTTCAAGTTTATCAATAACTGATGCATATCTCCTTTTATAACATAACAAATACATTTTGTAGCACTTTTGGGCACCAATCCATTGCTTAACTAAATGAAAAAAAAAAAAGCTTGGTTCCACTTTCAAGCTGCACCCCCCCGACCCACCCACTCACCCCCAACTCATGAATAACAGCTCAGTCTAATACATTTTAATTTTAGCTCCCATTGATTGTAGTCCTACAGTTACATCAGGCTTTACTGTCACTAAGCAGCTTATTATGGATGTTTTATGCGCAGTAACACATGCATACTTTTAGGTCATGATGATGATATATAAATGTCTGACATGGTCATATTATCCAAAATAAAACTAGACTTTGCCATAACTGTGCACCCAATACAGTTTTCAAGAATTGAAGCTGTTTTTTTGCTATTTCCTGGGATTTGGAACTATTTTCCCTTAAACAAGCTTTACATGTGAAATCATAGTATGGAATCATTTATTAATATGTAATGCATGTACATGGGAATGTTTGAGATTAACAACAGGGTGAACAGATCCCTCCAGTCACACACTCCTCTGCCTGTGTCTAAGGAGGAAACTGTAGGCAGATTTAGGAGAGATTAATATGAATATCCAAACACGGCTAGACACTTCCCAGGCAACTGTTGTCTTCCTGAGGTAATTTAATCTTCTTCACCACCCAGGGCAGGACCCCAGGAAGGGTTAATGCTTTCTGCACATTGACAAAGGAGGACAGGAGGAGATGAAGAAAAAAAGGTGGAGAAAGATTTGGAGGAGGACATGGAAGATGAGATGTAGAAGGAGGAAATGTGCAAGAAGGTGGCAGAAGTGCAGTATGACAGAAAGATGATGCAAGCTGACAGAACATTTGAAGGAGTAGGAGCAGGAAATGAGAAAAGAAAGAGGAGGAGGATGTGAAGGACATCCATGTCCAACCTCCTACGGTGTATATAGCACAGCAGCAGCAGTGGGTCCAGACTAGAGACGATGGGAAATCTGCAAGGAGACTGGGGGAAGTACCACAGCCCCTGACCTTGTCAGAGAGAAACCCCTCATAGCGGGAGGTTGACAGAGAGGAATTGGGGGTGTGGGACAGGAGCGAATTCAAGGCAGACAGAATCCTGGAAAGAAACCTGGTCCGATCAGGGAGGATGTGGTTTTAACACAGTAAATTTACAATTAAGAGAAGTGAAAGAAGGCATGAGACAAGGAGGTTGTTTAACTCTTTGAACCCTGGGCAAATGGGCTTCATTTCTTTCAAAAACAAAGAATGAAGGCAATGATCACCTTAACAAAATAGATCCAAAATCAGCATGAAATGTTTTTGAAAGACTATCAAACCAATTTCCTCAATTAGTTCAAAGGTAAATTGTGAAAGGCATCTGAACACAGCACAAGAAAAGTGATGTCAATCCAGGTTTTAAAGGGTTAATATTATAGCAGAGTGTAACAAAAATTATTGCCAGGCTATGTGCTATTGCTTTGTTGGAGGATTATTTAATTGCCTACTTTTTTCACAGAATGAATTCGTCTTTTCCGTATTCATCTAAATAAAAGTCAAGTCACTTAAACAGCTCATGTCTTCTGGAATATTTACAGTAAATGTCGTGCTTCTGAAATCACTGTGCTTGAGATGCTTTTGGCAGTGATTATTGATACCGTTAATGTAATTATAGCCAAGAAAATATCAGCCTATTAGCTGCCTTCTGTACTTCTTTCCTCTTAGATTTTTACACTCTGCAGAATTTATCAAAGACGTATCAGATCAAACAGCATCAGTCAGTCTGGGAATATAAACTCGTCTAGTCGTTTTCTTAGATTTCTCCTTCATAAAGAGACATGTTGGCTCCAAACATGCTGTCAGTTTCAGTGTAATCAAAGTCATACAGATTTTAAAAAAACAAAAACAAATGTGAGTTCAAAAACATGTTTTTGGACACATGATGGCTTTATATGAGCACCAAATAACACAAAGTGGAGCATTTTGCAATTGGTGGACACCAGAATGGGGCTAAGTTGAGAGTGAGTATCAGGGCTTCAGTGCCCAAACAAAGTCTTTGTTGCTCAATGTCTGCTGGATGTCTAAATCGGCAACATTTCAACTTTAAAAGGTGAGTGTATAGTCTGTCAATGTTGTGTGTCTGTGGCTATAAAAATGAATACCTAATGGTTACATTGAAGCTACTTTTGCAGTTGTTGGCTGTTGCTCCCTCGCTAAACACTGAATCAATTTCTAAAATTGTTGCTTCCATTAATCACTTAGACACAAAATTGTAGGAAAATAGGGCCCAGGTTGAAAGATATCATTATTTCTCTTTAACACAGGATTTGCCTTTCCTCCTTCGTGCTGTGCTACTTACCATCCTTACAGCAAAACCGACAAAGCAGCAGTTTCACATGCTGTGACAAACAGCTTAAAACACAGAGTACACATATATTATGCCTTTAGAGAAATAGTACGAGAAAACAACACAGCAACAAGCCTTACACATTGCAATGTCTTTATTCAAAAGTCTTTTTTCTAAAAGAAGTGAGAAATTCTGATATATATATATATATATATATATATATATATATATATATATATTTATATCACATATGGCAATATTCCACTATACCTTACAGATTTGTTTTAAGAATGTGCACAAAGTCCCACTCTGAAACATACTCACTAATGTTGAAGTTTAGACAACAAAGCAGGAAATTATTACTTTTTGGACAAGATTTAAAGATGGGCAAAACTGATATTTTATACAGTTGTGTCTGTAGTCCAGGTAAACCTGCATACAGTGTGAGTGGTGCTGAAACAAGGGACCTTGTTTACCACCCCGCCCTGACCATGCAGCAAGTCCACCCTATAAATCAGTCTCACCCTGGGGCAGGACAGGCTGTCTGCTGAGCTATCTGTCTTCCACAACACCCACTAGGAGGGCAACGTGCTGCTTCAAACGGCGTCACATCTGCTGGTGTCATGTTGATGCTTGACCAACACCGTCAGCTGATCATAGCTCTTTTACCTTCACTTCCTTTCTTATCCACGTCATCCTTATCTCTGTCTGTCAGTTCATCCATCTGTCTGGACCTGACTGATCATCTGTCTCTCTGCCTCTCTGCCTGGCTCCTTCTCTGCCATATGTATATTTATATTTAAAATAAGATGAGATAACATTGTATGAATCCCTATGGAGAAATTTAGTCAAGCTGTGGCAAAAATAACAGCGGGAGACAAAAAAGCAAACATTTCTAAGAGAAATAATCAGCTGCCAGTTATTATGCTCTCATACACAACCATTCCTTGATCACATGAATATTATACAGGCACTTAGGCTCTGACCGCTGAAGTCCTTTTGTGACTGATTTGTTGATATTGGATTTAAAATGTGTTTTCACAGTACTTAAGCGTCAATGAGACCATCAAACAAATGCCTGAGACATAAATGTGTTGCGTGTGCTTTTCTGCAGCACACCTGACCTCTAATACTGCACACAAAGGCAGATAAAAAACATCAAAGTGATCAATAAAATACCACATAAATGTCTTCTTTTTATTTATGGTTTACTTCACAGCACTACCAAGTCACGCCACAGGATGGGGATAGACAGCAACAAATTGAACAGACACAGATGTAATAACTGCACTAGTTCATTGTACTGAATATTGCATGTTCTCATACAATTATACCACAAAAAGCAAATTTTGATAGGTTCAATATCATAGACATAAAGAAAGGCAGACAAAGACACAAAATGTATGTTGTAAGAAATCGTTTAACTAAGGCTGAACATTTGAATATTGCTGAGGCTCTGTTCCAATAAACGCACAAGTTCATGGTCAAAATTAAGTTAAGACCTCTCCTGTGAATACAAGAAAATAAACTGGACATCACATTCATAAAGACACCTGGCAAATACTTGCTGTACACCGAGGCCTCCACCTCCAAGTAAAGGATCTCCTTTCTTCTGCTGCAAACTTTTCTCATCAATACCACAATTTGTCAGCATATACACAAATAATATTATTAAACACATGAAAAAAAAAAAAACTTTGTCTTTTTAAATATATCTATCAACCATTTATGCTCAATACACAGTTAAAGTTGATTTCAACTTGCATGAAAACAAGACTAAGACAGACCCACTCACTAACATGGGCACGCCATACCCCTTTGCCACTAAAATTAACGCATGCATGCAAGCTTTTCAAACAATAGCAAACCTGCTAAAAATAGGCTATAAATTGCTTTTCCATTGCCAGTAGAGCAGAACTGTGTACATGCTACTGCAGCAGGTGAGTGTGCCTTTGTCTGCGTGTGGGTTGTATTGGTGTGTTCATTCGATGTCAGACAGGTTAGGGAACAGGTAGACAGTAGAAAGCAGCATGGACAGAGGTCTGTGAAAACTTAATGGTGATGTCTTACTTATTCAGTCTCTCTTTCAAACTCAATATAGACTAATATAAATCTATGTTTGAGTGCTGCTTAGGTAGAGATGGAGGGTAATTAGTGTTGACACACCACTGAATCTGCTGGTGAAAGAGTTGAAATTAGCACGTTCACCCGGGTGTTGTGTTCTGATAAATGCCGATCGAAGCCAGAGGTGATAAATACCTGCGACTACTGCAGAGTCATTTGACCCGGGAGTGGATGCCGATTATATACTTTCCCAATGTATTAAAAAGCCAGATGTTAGTGGGTGTTGGCAGGGGTTTTTTTTGTGCAAGGGGAGCGATGCCTTATAAAGCTATGGGGAAATATCTGCTCATTTCACATTTCTTTATGAAGCTGTTTGTGAAGATGTTTCCCCTTTACCCTATATTTCGAGATAATCTATCATTTCTTTTCTACAAATATTCAAATAATAAAATTAATAACACAATTAACCAATATTTAAACATGAGTATTTTCCCTGACATATTTTACAATACACTTTTATTCTTTGTAATGATGTTTGAAAGTGTTGTATGTACATCATTGATTATATACAATAGGGAAAAAATGGTGGACTCTCTAGCAAGGATCCAACTGACAAGATTATTTTGTATAAATCAAAATGACTTCAACTTTGAGAGTACCAACATTACAGGTGGTGTGTCCCAGGGCTCACTCCTTGGCCTCCTGCTATTTAAGTTTGTAAATGCTTCCACTTTAGTATAATCATGCTCAGTTATGGCAATTGTAAGCTTCCAGTGTTATACATATAATATCTAACTTTCAGATTAAATGTAAATGTAAACTGTAAATCTGGCATCAACACATGGATGGCCAAAAAAACTATCTAAATGATAAGACTTTACAATAGTCAAGACAGATCAAAGATAACTTCTTATTTTTTCTTAAAGTTATTTCTATATCCATTATATTTTTCAAATTAGAAATAAAGAGTATTCTATCATCAGACATTTTTTTCTGTTGACAATGCTTCAAAGCTAACATTTATTAATAACTAGTCATTGTCACTGCTAGTAAGCCCTCGCTGGCTCTCTGGGAAACTATAATTGCACCGGAATTAGTACCTCAAATTGCTGCAAGGAGGATTATAAGATGGAGAGGAGTGCACAAGCAGTTTTCAAAAATCAGAAGTCTTTTCTCTTCCTTTAAAATGTAAATAAAATGTTTGAAATTAGTAAAACACAGTACTGTTTCTGTTCATCAGATAAAAGGCCTTAGCAGACTGAGAGGATCACAGCTTTTTAATGTTCCTTCAGATACTCTTTGTTCAGATCGTACTGTTCACTTTCTAATCTGTTGTTTAATTAGTTACAGCAAGTCCCCCAAGTGCGTGTGTGTGTTTTATGTCCATGTGTGGCCACTGTGACATTTTTTGTGGACAGGCAAATGGCAAGCCATGGATTATAGGCAATGACTAATAATTAATTGCTCTGGTCTGTAAATGTTTGGCAGAAGCCTCTCCGCCCCATCTTCTCTTACATGCAATACCAAGTTAAGCCCCAATATCCTGACATTCACAAGGCTAAAGTCTGCCAGACCTGGGTAACAACAAATGTTTAAAATGGTGAACAAAAGAACACATTTTATTTTTTTTCAGTACTGCATAGAAGAGTTTTACCAAGTAGTTGATTAGCCTACTTATAGTAAAAAAATAAAAAAAAATACAAATAAACAAAATCACAGGAGGTGTGAGCTCGACATAGTGTAGAGAGGGTGAAACCTAGTGCAGGACACCGTTGGCTGCTCTGCCAGCCCTTTAATGAATTCCTTTATACTATATTCAGAGTGTATCTACAATCCTTTTTACACTGCCTCTTCAAGGTAGGAATTTCACTCTGTTACACCGCCTCGCCATTCTGTTAATATAGTAAAATTGTGTAATGGGTGGACAGAGTGGTTTGCTTTGACAACCAGCAGGATAAGACCATGAGCGGCACTGGTGTAACATTTTGTCGACATGCTATGCGTGCAACCACCAAAGTAGGAGATTCAAAAAGTGGCTGTTAGCAGAAAGCAGCTAACTAAAAGATGTCTGCAAATTGGGAAAATAATGACACCAGGGAGCCCCTTACCTTGATGACAACACTATAAGAGAGACAATATATAAGTGAGACAATATAAGAGAGACAATATATTACAATTATTTCCACGTCATGCCATTGTTAATGTTTATTTAGCACTATGTCATACAAGAGGCTGACACTGTTGTGTTAAACATCACGCACGTCAAGCCTTTTTCGATTCTGTGATACTGGCATACTGTCTAAACTCACACATAAGCAGCATGATCCCGCTATTGTTTGGTTGAGTGTAAAAATACAAAGATGGCATGAAGAAGGGACTTCTTGGCAGTCCTATAGCACTATTGCTGTTTAAAAAGTGCCTATGATTCAGAGGTTGTCTGCATACGGCACTCAACATGGAGGTAGCTGAGTCAATGGTGCTAGCAGCTAATAGTGCTAACACTGTGGACAGTGCTGAACAATGGCAACATTGCCGATAAAGCTAACGTGTTAAATGGGGGAATCGGAGGATGGGTGCTGTGCTTTCAAGACACCACCATCAAGATATCAGCAGTAACCGTTGTATGAGGGCAATACAGAGAGGCAGTAATACTTACTAAATGTTCTGACGTCTTAAACATGGTTCCAGATATCATTTTGTCAACTAAGGAATTATGTTACATGATATCCTTTTTTCTGGCAGTGAATGCAGTATGTGTAGAGTTGAGAAATAAACTCCACAGTCAAATCAAACTGATGTTTTCTTCATTAAAATGTGTGATAAGTGACTAATAAACCGATGCTCCTCTCTCCTTGGTGAATACAGAGGAATGAGAAAATAAACCACATTTGCATCTCTTGCTTGCCTGAACGTTTTAAGTGCTTTAATTTCCTGGTCCTGTGCACCCTGAGAATTGTCTGCTGCTAATTGGTTCTTTAGTGTGTATCAAAAGCCTAGCTGCTGTATGCATGCTCTAATAACAGCTTCATTATACGCTGGTTCTTTGCAGTGCACTTTTGTTGGTTTACAAAGCACTGTTTGCCAACAAGGGTGGCCTTGAGGCAGCAGGAATGCTATGAATAACTGATTAAAGAGCCATGTTTACACTCAGGTTGTACAGCTGCCCGTACATTGCCAACAATGTGCAGCTTTTGAATGAAACAAAAGTACAAAAATGTCAATACCATGTGGGAGGATTTTAATTTGGTGCTATCCTTCTCTGCCAATTAGAATTTATTTGATCTAATGGACTGTTTATTGAGAAGGTTGTTTTATTTGGTCCATACAAAGAATCCTGTGACATTAGGGCCATACATTTGGTTTTGTTGCTTGTTTGGTTGCTTGTTTGGTTTTAAGGGGGAAAAAACATCTTTAAAGTTACCAAGGTACATTGTTAAATAATGAGTTGTGCTTTCTCTGTGACTTAAGTTTGATGAAAACATAGTTGTCAAGCCCTGCAAGGGTGTTTGTTTTGAGTACTTGCTCATGCATACATTGATAAAAGGTTCAGCATGACTCACTTCTGTAAGTCTACACTTAGTTTTTGTGAGTGATCAGCATACCAAGCAGGAAATATCAAACACATACAGCTTACAGGAATCTCAGTTCATCAGCTGGCAGTTTACATACTTGAAACAAGATGTAGCCCACTAACATTATGCATGAACAGTGATGAAAATAGCAACAGAAATGGTAGTAAGATGTAGAGTGTCCTCACGCAGCCATTTGCCTGCACACATGGGTGCCAAGAAATCATGACTCTTTCTTTCTTTAAAAGCCAGAGTTGGCAACCTTTCTAAACTTGTTGTCATATGTGCTGAAACTGTAAATATATCCTGACAGCTGTAAATGAGATAGATAATATGCAAAAAAAAAAAAAAAAGAAAAGGCCCACCTCTTCCTTAGAGTGCTCCAAATGGTATTTGCAAGAATCCACCACGCCTGAACAAAAACAACCAATTAGAGCTGAGAAGTCTCTAATGCAACTGTCAGCTCTCAAACTAGGCAGTTCTGATTTAATGAGAATCAGATTGTGTTATTGCAGAAATGTTTTAAATTTAGTTACATTTCCCTAATTTGTGAAGATGTTGCAACTTAAGTATGACAAGTTCAATTAAATCAAGTTTAGCAACTTCAGTAAAGTCCACTGTGGTATATATCTGAATACTGCTGGTTGCAAACAAGTGACCCTCTTTGTCTACTTATGAAGTTTTAGGGATCCTTATGTCTCAGCTGTTTACACTCCAGGAAACCGTTATGGTAATGTCAACAAATGCACATGGTAGGATGACACAGCAGAGTCTTTATGTCTACACAACAGCAAATGGTAACCAACGCAGACCGTCATGATGGTTAGGATTAGGCAACAAAGTCACGGATGGTTAGGCTTAGGCAAAAGAGGCACATGGTGTAGAAAACTCCGGACACCCACCAGCGTATAATAACAACAGCACCGGTTCTGTCCGAGAACGTTCTCATCTGATTTTGGCGCCACACTTATACACTGAATGCACTGACAGAACAGAGCTATTTGACGAGTTGGAAGTAAGAACGGCCGAAATATTTACATTATCTTGAACGCGTTAACAAAAAGGAACTTCCAGATCTCCTAACTTAATCATTGGCAAAATCCTTTGTGATGATCAAGTTAAGTCAGACTAACTTGGTTTACTGAAATAATTTCTGAATTTTGAGTAAATTTAATAATTAGATTTTTAAAAAAGTAAGCATAAATTAACATTAATAGTTATATTAACTTTCCTTTTTCAAGGCAAACGATTTCCAAGATAAATTTTAAGTAAAATCAACTTGACAGATTTTACAGTGCAGGAGGAGTCAGAAAAACATGATTTTCTTCACATATTATCTGTCTCATATGCTGTCAGGATGTAGTGACAGTTTCATTCAATATGATAAAAACATATTTTTATAAAAGTTTCCAAATGCAGCTTTAATGAGCAACTTCACAGATGATGTTTTTGCTGTTGGGTGCGGTCAGAGGCGCAAGTCTTGAATCTACATGGTGCAGTAAAATACTTCTTTTCAGACGCTAAATAATGACCTAATGGCTCAAATTGTTATCACTTGAAGAATCATTTCGAATGTGTATGTAATGCTTTGTTCTTCTTTCTGGCCATGACGTGAGGTGCAACTTTGACTTTAGCCATTACGCACAATTACCACACAATCCAGTGCTCATCCCAGGGTCTTGGAAAAGACTCACACATATTGTCACAAACTGAGAGGCTGGTGGAAAATCTCACAGGATCTGTACAAGTTACAGAATTTAATGTGTTTCTTCTCACTCATGTTTTTTTTTTTATGTTTCCTAGTCAGTCAGAGCACAGAAAAGAGTTGCATGGGTTTTGTTCTGTTGAGGTTCTGGCACCTTCTCTGATTTGTAATAAAACCACACATTCCCCAATTTTAGAACGCATGTATTTGTCTCCCCATTACATTAAAGTAGGAGAGGACTTTTATTTTGATAAAATTAAACTGGAAATTACACATTTACACTATAAATCAAGCAGAAAAGGTACACATTGGTGCATACAAAAAAATGACCAGAATCCAGGAAATTTAAGGTGTGTGTAAGATTTAGCTGTGAACTGTAGATCGGATCCAGTTGAAACTTTAGAATTCCTTCGGTCTTCACTGTTCAGGTCTTTATCAGGAGCCTTATTATCCACAAAGGTCTCTTTCTCTCCAAAACAAACGTGCGATTTTAACTGGTAAAAAACACATAATAAATTAGTTTCATGTTACAAATCATGTATTTCCTATACACTTTAACATGCCACTACTGGCTGCTCGTCCAACACATGTTAATATGCGTTTAGACATTCAGGGGGGTTTCACCTGAGCTGAATTTTTAAAAAACAAATGGACGAGGTGATTCAAAGTGATAGAAACACTGAACGAAGCGGTTTCACACTACAAAGCAGTGTAATGCGGGCACTTCTCTTGGCAGTTGTGCTTCTTACTTCTGTGAGCAATGCAAAAATATGAAATGCGAATGGCTGTATATGGAGTCAACGTATTTGTCCGTTCTAGGCTACTGTAGAGCATGGAAAACACAACAGTTCTTATCAAAGATCTTCTATTTCACTACATCAAGGAGCGTGAACTTCACAAAGGAAACTCCAGCTGACCAAATGAAAAGTAACAGCCAACTCACTAATGGTGTAAACTCTAAACTTACACAAAGATGACATTAACCGGCATAAACCATCATGACACATTATAAACACTGACAGAAAGTGACATTTGCGTGTTTGAACATATAACAGCAAACTGAACTACAAACTAAAAACTACTCAATCCAGATCTAGGCACGATGGGAAATTGTGAAAGTGATTGGAACGACAGTGAAAATGTTGTTTTTTAAAGGACAATACGTTGTGACTTGTGAAAATGATGTCTCTCTTTTTTTTCATACATTTACTTTTGGACTTTACCTTGCTTTTGGGTTATTGAACGTTTTTGCCATCTACTGGCATCATTCATCAGCTGTGCACATGACAGAGCTACTAGGATAAAAATACAGGTAAAGACTGCAGATGTAATAGCTAAATCTGTTTATCTTAACATGTCTATTATATGTCTTTTTGTCTTTAGAGGGGACGTCTAGATTTCGGTAAGTTAAGGTACGTAAGTAAGTACGTAAGTACTTTTGTTATCTATTTAAAGGTTTTAATGTTTTTGGTTTTTTTTAAATATATATATTTAAGTAATATTCTAACCATAAATGGGCTAAAGCTTGGGGTTGATGTTTAAATGATTGATATTGCTCAGTGGGACTGGACCTGTTTGATGCTCAAAACGTTTTATTTCATGCGTACTCAGGAATGGTTTGCATCATGTGTGAACCAAAACCAAAATAAAACAACAGCAGCCATGATGCAAAGGTCGACTCTATTACATGGGTTTGAGATCTTTCGACTGGCATAGTTTCTACACTGTCGTGACAACTTGGGTACGGAACAACATAACTAATGTGAAAGCTGAGCGGCAGGGGAGTGAAACAGAGCGGGAAATCATATTTAGGCACGATACAGACTGAGCGTACCTTATATTGTACAAAAACGCCCAAACTGAAGTAACATCGCTCCAGCTTTTGCTCTGATGTTTTCATTTCTACACAACGTGAATACTGGCTATGTGTATGAATGTGTATTGGGATGTTTACATGCATGTGTGTGTGCCAAAAATACGCAGCACAGATCAGACTGCAGCAGGGTAAATGTTGGAGACTGTATGTGTTTCAGTGTCTGAGATGATGTAAACTGTATGGTTTGATGCTTGGCGCTGGTGTGTGGGAGGATGTGAGCGGACACGCTTGCCAGAGCACCCTCAATCCATGTAACCTCTCACTGTTGGCCCTCCACCTTCAGCAGAACTTTTACATCGAGTATCTGCTCTACGCTCTCCAGCCAAGGACTTTGCAAAGGCTCATTATCGTATCCGCTCTCCGGTAAAGAAAATTAGTGAAAGACCCGGGGCAAGGGATACGAGTCTGGGCGTAAGCACTCCCACTGAACAGATTGATCGTTAAAAAACCAGGCTGTAAAACAGAGTGTAAACAGTCATTACCTCAGGCGATGATTGAGTCATAATATTCACAGGGATTTGAAGAGATATTAGGTGGAAGTCTGGCATATTTAGAGTCAATCCCTGGTTACAGTGAAAACAAATCTGTAAAAATTTGTAAACTCTGTGCTGTGCACACACACAAATGCACACACTACAAAGTGTTCACCATCAAGACCCTGCATGTCCTGATGTATACAGTAATTTAATATGGGTTGCTGCAGGCGGCAGCTTAGTTGAAAGGAAGAGCGCTGATTTGAAAGAAAAGTCCCCATCCTGTTGAGATGTTATGAGCGTCGCGAGCTACATGGTAAACTTGAAACTTGATCTTATAAATTACACAAACACGGGCTGATTTTTGAGAGGGAGTCAAAGGCTGAGCTCAGCGTCTTTACTTCCTCACGATAAAGACTGTGAAGTTAAAGATTAGGCATAAAGGATCGGGCTGAACACATCACTGCTGCTACACGAAAAAAACAAAGAAACAAAACAGTAATCTATCATGACATCAACAATAAACTTTTTACACAAATTATACTAAAAACCGTTTTCCTATCAGCTATTAAAAGCTTTACACACCATTATTAGTGTGATTTACCAGCAGTCAAAGACTTTCACAATGTTAAAAAAAACAGCAGTATTTGTACACAAACAGATGTAATTACTGAATTATTATATTTTTTTCATGTATAATAATAGAAAATGAATGAAATATTTATAGAATTGTTTAGAAATAGAATATTATGATATATCATATCATTAAATATAACTGTGATATAAAATCATTATTGTGGTGGTTAAAAAAAATAAAATAGAAATACTATGTAAACCTTTGCATATGCATAAACTTTTTAATAGGACTGTATGGGGTCTCCAAATTCCAGATAAAAAAAATATGAATAAAAATATATAAGTAGTGTCTCCAGGTATTCCTTTCAGGATGCAAACAGTCCCAACAACCTTTACCAATAGGGTGACCTGTATGTAGTCTGGGAGACATGGACTGAAATAGGACAGTGTTTAAAAAGAGTTCAGTAGTCCTTCAAGGTGTTAAGTAATCAGTGTTGGGGAAGTTACTCAAAAAAAGTAATTAGTTACTTATTACTAGTTACTTCTGTAAATTGTAATGAAATTACTTTACTAGTTACTGCATTTGAAAAGTAACTTCACTACTTATTACTTTACTTTCCCATTTCTTAATTTACCAAGTAGATACAGGACAGCAGTTGAAAGGAGCCTGTCGCCTGGGCATAGAGTGCATTTCACTCGAATATTTTTGTCCTTTCGAGCTATAAACTGAAAGTAGTGGGAATATCGCCACTGGCCGAACCCCCCAGTCTCCGTCTCCGTCTCCATTTCCCTCTCTCCTGTTCGTACCGGCAGCAACGTCACTCGCCCCTCTCTATGCAGCACGCGTCGCGCACGCACACAGACAGCAGCCGCAGCACGCACATAATTCCTGCGTCACTTAAACAGACAGACACAGCACAGGCAAACACGGCCTAGGTAACGCAGGAAAGCGCGTTCCTGTAGTCTAGTAAAGTAGTGTAGTTACCGATATTTTTAGAGTAATGCGTTACTTTACTTCGTTACCCCAAAAAGTAATATCGTTACAGTAATTCGTTACTTTGTAACTCGTTACCCCCAACACTGTAAGTAATAGTGACCTTGACCTTTGACCACCAAAATCGAATCAGTTTATCCATGAGTCCAAGTGGATTTGAAAAAACATGTAAAAAAAAACCCTGAGATATCGTGTTCATGAGAATGGGAAAGACGAGAGTTCACAGTGACCTTGACCTTTGACCACCAAAATCTAATCACTTCATCACTGAGTCCAAGTGGATGTTCGTTCCAAATTCAAGGAAATTCCCTCAAGTGTTCCTGAGATATCACATTCATCAGAATGGGATGGCCGTACATCCACACAGATGGTCAAACATCCTGAAAACCGAATGCCTCCAGCCACTGCTGTTGCTGGTGCGGAGGCGTAAAAATGTTATGGTTCTCGTAGACCTTTTTTTCTACAGCAGACAGTGTAAATAATGACTGAAACTAACAGCTTCCATCATTAATATTATTAATTACTACTGTGCCTTGAAAAAGCCTATTGGCCTAATGCCCGTTGGC
This sequence comes from Plectropomus leopardus, assembly GCF_026936395.1. NCBI lineage: Eukaryota > Metazoa > Chordata > Actinopteri > Perciformes > Serranidae > Plectropomus > Plectropomus leopardus. The sequence continues at coordinate 38,319,892 of NC_142176.1, read as the reverse complement.
ATCAAAAATCCATTAAAACTGATTAGGTGGAAAAGCAGAAGATAGTATTCTCGTCTCTTTGTAATCTTTGCTACTCACCTACATTAAATGTATAAAATGTAAAATATTTTTAAGGCTAACAGTCTGTAGTGGTGTGCATCCTTGGCATGTAAACAAGCATCAGGCCTGGGATGATGTCACGTCTAGAGCTGTAAGAGTGTGTCATTTTGCCTCCACACTGTGAACTCAAACAAAACGAGAGATGGGGAGATTCAGCTGGGCAACAGAATGGCCACTCATTCACTTCAATCAGGGCGGAAAATCGAGAGACAAGAGACCCCTTCCCTGCTGGACACACACACATGCACGAATGTCCACCCTTACACACATACACACACACACACAAACACACACTTGCACACTGAGTATGACTGGCTTCCTGTGGCCCTGGCAGCAGTTGAAAGTGGTCGGTGGGATCAGACGAAACGAGTCGGGGCTTCTATTGTAACAGATGACTAGAAGAGCCATGTCACCACTATGAAGCTCCCCGCCACTCCGCTGAAGGATGGGCGGGGCTTGTCAGAGGATGAGCTCATGTGCGTGGTGGTTGCTCTTGTTATTTACTGCTGGTGTTTGGTTGCGCTGACATGCAGCTTCTTTGTGGACAGCAGTACAGATCAGAAACCATGAAACGTCTGTAAAGCCACCGATGTATCTGTCACAGTCAGGAGCTATTACTGTCAAGATTGCCTCATCCTTTAGAACTCAGAGGCTGCTGTTGTTCTCAGCTCAGAGATACATACTGCCGCCTCAACTAATGAAATACTTTATGTTGAGCTAAGGCAGTTTCCAGCTCCAAGTATGTCTGTCACTTCCAGAAAAATTGAAAACCAACTTTGCTGTGCATGAAATGACTAGATATACAATTTATGTCTACTCCATGAGTCCAGTAACTGCCAAATTAACAAAACTCAAAAGCTGTTATATTGGATATTCTTGTAGTAACAATGGATAAGTGCCATATAATGTAAAAAGTGGGGCTCAAAGAGAAGAGCACACCAAGTGTTACCATTCAGTTGCAGTTCTCCCTCAGCTCTTTAAAAAGTTTTCACTTTTTCTAGCTGTTTCTAGATCCAGGCAGCTGTTAACACTGAAACATGCTCCGATTAACCCACTGCACACTACCTGCCCAGCACCATACACCTGACAGAGAAGGTTGAGGAAGAGCCGGTGAACATTTTCAGGAAAGTGTAAAATATATTTTCCTCAGTAGTTGGTAGAGACTAAATCAGCAGCAAGACAATGAGTATCTGACATGCACTGGTTGCAAATTAATGACAGTATTATTTTGCTTGTCATTTCAATGTGTAACTTTTCCTTACACATTCACAACATAAAACCTTATAAGGTGATGCAATGTAAATGTTATGTTTGCAGTTGTTGCAGTGCCTCCAAACAAGGGTTGGAGTCACACTTACGATAACTTACTATAGTATACTATACATCACCTTAAGTTGTCCACACTAACAATGGCATCACATTTTTATCCACATCATCACATATTGCAGCTTTGTTAGTGGAATCCCGCGTCTGAATATTATGTCTTTGGTATCCTTTATCGTATCTTTACGTTCCGGGATGCTGCTACTGTGATACAGCACATGGTTATGTTTTGACAACAAAAGCGCATGGCCACCAATGCTGAGACATCAACACGGAGGAGGTACATTGTAAGGTGTAGATAAAATCATCACATTTACACAGTAGGCAACCCTCGACTCATCCACCTCCGCTCCCGCCCACCCTATCTGTGCCCTTGCACTCCTTATATAACGTCATTACTGGTAGCATTTCAACCCGATGCCGTCCCTCCACATTTCATGTTCACGCAATAGGTTTTGTCCAGCCACGTTCTCAACTGACACTGCCATGCACATATCGTTGCAGACACAGCAGGTGCTGTCCATCCATCCAAGGGTGTATAATAACACTGCGACTGGTTCTATCCACCTGCATTCTTACCTGACACCGTCTAGTGGCTTTTCGCCCTCACCAGTGCCAGCTGGGATAAGCTCCAGGCCCTGCAACCCTGCACCAGGTTAAGCAGCTACAGATAATAAGTGTTTGAATGAATAAATGATTATACAAAAAGTAGTTCCGACCAAGAAATTTGATTGGTCCACAAGACATTTAGCATGTGGTCAAACATGCATGAAAGCACACCTTCCTCATCACTAAAAGAATTACTCTGCCATTTTTTTAATCACTGCTCTTGCAGAAATCAAATGATTATTGTACCATTTCAAGCAGGGGGACAAGGGGCATTTTAGAACAGTATCATTGAACATCAATTCCACTACATCGAAGAGTGGAAACTTTACAGATTAAAATACAGCTACCCAAATGAAAAGTAACAGTAAAACCCAACACAAAGATAACATTAACCAGCATAAATCACAAAGTTCTGAGCAGACACATTAGAAACACTGACAAAAACCTACATTTGCAAGTATGAACACATAACAGCAAACTTTCTCTGCAAACTAAAAACTGCTTGGTCTAGATCTAGGCATGATGGGAATATAAAAGTTATTGGGATCGAAAGGCTAAATGCCATCAAGAAGCAGAATAAAGCAGAATATTTTCTTTGCAAGCACCTCGGTCCTAACCGCATCACTGTTGTGTTCAAATGACGTTACAGCGCACCCTGTCATGAAATAATGCCTAAATGAATGAATGAAGGAATTCACTGTAACTGCTTTTGATATGGATGCAGATGCAGTGATTCATGCATTAATAAGTCAAAAGGAACAATATACAGTATATGATAAATAATCTTGTCAAAGCAACAGCTGTCCTCTGTGAGCTGTTTGTGTTGAAAACAATGGTAGCCTGTGACTACTGAAAGGTGAGAGTGATAAAGATAGCTTCTGGCTTCTTCATAGATGACTTTAGATGCTTGATATGGTGATAAAAAATATAAAATCACTGTTTTGTCTTTATGCCATAGATACAGTAGCTTGCAGCTATTCTTGCTCTTTCTCTGGTCACAGGGCTCTTAAAGCAACAGTAATAATGAGCGATTGTTAGAGCGATGGCTATATTACCTCCATTATTCACTCATGAAAGATTATGATGAGGAGACCTCTGCTTTCTGTTGGCTTGGCTGTAGTGTGTATGAATGAGCCTCAGTTCTCTGTGTCTTTGACGTTGATATTAAATCACTTTCAGCCCAAACCACCCGAGGGATGAAACCTCCCACAAAGTAGGAAACCTTTAAATCCTCAATGTTTTTCTTCAACGATAACTCATTGAACATCCTCTGAATTCCCCTTAAATCTCTATTAAAATGTGTCAGATTTTATGTCCATGTACTTTACACCGACAAGGGCGAAAGGCAAAGTAATGACTGGATGAAAAAGGGTCAATGTCATGTTTAACACAGTATTTAAATGTTCATGAGTCTTTTGGTGTCTCGGTGCTGGTATTAAACTGGGAGTGAATTGGCTATTGGAATCTTAAGTGAGAACTCATCTGTTAAGTGGGCCTTTACAGTTGCCTTGGCTCAGAGTGTTACAGTGATTTACAGATGAAAAAAAGACACAATTCTCTTGCTCACAACATGACTTTTAGATGTGCTCTCCAGCTGAGACGCAAACAGCTTATATCATATGAGACAAATATCTTCCCTAACTGTGAAAACCACCAATTTAAAATAATGTGCTCTAAATACAATGATAAACGCATGACTCAGTTTTTCTTCTTCCTCTGTCAAGCAGTGATTTTATGCAGTTCAAAGGCTTTTCAGGTGCTATAACACTGCAGAGTGGTTTTCTACATCTCAAAATTTTTAGGATTACACGGCAAACATGCAAGGGGGTTGTGAGACTCAGAAATATTTATCCATAGCCATTTCTCATTCTGAACTCATAAAATGTCATGGCCCTGGCAGTGTTAAGCATCTCTCACATGCTCATGGAACGCTGCTGGTCAGAGCTGGCTGCTATGATACTAAACGTCAGCAAATGGCCAGAAGGCACCTGCCATGTCTGCTCGATACATGCACAGGCGACGTCACTTGAGAAAACAGTTTTTTTCTTCTACACCTTTCCATGTGACTTTTTCCCCTAAACCTAACCATACGTGCCACCACGTGCATTTGTTGACATCGTAGTGGAGGCCTCCCGGAACGTAAATAGCAGATACAGAATAATACCTAACTTAACATACACAGAAGTCCAATGACAAAGCAGCGACATGACGAGTTGGGATGAGAACATGTTGGATCGTGAGGTAATGGGATGTCACAAAATTTTCTACCAGTAATCTGTGCTTGTGTACATTTGATTGGAGAAAAAAACGTCACATCGTGTTGACGGAACAAATGCAGGAAAAATGATTTTGCTGAACATGATGTTCTCATGCACCCGCTTGTACATCTTCCTACCAAAAGTGACATACCAAAATTCGTACATATCCTTCAATTTTTGTGTGATCTACATTTTATGGACAGCATGTGATCAAATGCATTAACAGGAGTGGAGAATAAAAAGAAAGCCTTTGTGTAAGGTGGAAGGTTCAGGTTGTGGATGGGACACAAAACACAGGACTTTCTCCACAAGACCTATTCCTAATCCTTATGGCATTGACTTTACATAAGTCATTTAATGCCACTGTATACACTGTGCTGGGCTACCCTATACACAACATCTACATTTTGAATAAGGCACTGGAATGGAACAGAAAAACTGTTTTCAAATGTGTTGACATTGGTGTAGATATGAAGCTGAGTTGTCCATGGACAAGTTTGGAGGCTTCTGCACACACAATACCAGCTTAATGGTAAAATAGTTCTGAGAATATCAACTTCATGTAATTATTGTATTTTTCATGCACCAAACACATAGCCACTATAATTAAAATTCAAAAAGGAGGTGTGTTATTTATGGGGAGATAGATTATCATTTATTCTGAACCTTAGAATTCTTTCATCATTAATATCCTCAGGAAGTAAAAATCCGCTGCCATCTTTTGCAAAGACTTTATCAATAGGGCAAAGGCTTGATCTGACAGCAGTTTATTACGGTGTTTTGAGCACCTCTAGGTGTTTTCTCTGGCCGTGCTCCATTTGGTCTTGCTGGCACGCCACATGTATCAGCAAGAGTGGAAAAGTGCTGAATCTCTATGAGCCTATGATCAAAGAGCGGCAGGTAATGTGGCTTGAGCTGTGGGAACACAGCCTGCTCAGGATGACTTGAACAAAGGTGCGCGAGAAACAGCGGCTACATAAGAAGTCGCTCACCGCCACTTCTAAATGGCAAAGTCAGCACAGTAATCTTTCCATTTGGACCCAGCCATGCGGAGCCAAATGGAAAATATACCAGTTCTCATTGTTTACCGTACCGTTGGTAAGCTAACAGTTGGCGCTTTGTTTTCTTGCCGCACAAGCCTTCAATTCAGGTTGGTAATTTGTGAACACCATGTCCATCCTGCACAAGACAGCTCTGTACCGCTTTCGCGTTTGAAGTCTTTCTCAGTGTCAACGCCAAGCTCCATCAGCGACCTGTCCTAGAACAGGAGCTAAAGTGTCAGTGCCTGCCAACTTCGCCCATCATGTCACGTGATGCTGCACACGACAAATGATGCATCACACAATCATGTTACTAGCACAACCAAGAAAAGCATTTATTTTGGATGCAAAAACAATATATCATGTAAGAGTCCCATGATTGATTTTGATCTTGTTTTCTTCATATATGTTGGAGCACAGCATCTCGTTCCATTGTTTCATTGACACAAAAACAAGCTCTTCAGATTTATGGCCTCAGGATTGACTTTGCCCACAAAACAGGGTGTTTCCCTGCAACCAGAGAGATGAAGATGAATAACACTTGTTGCCTGTTGCTGCTCAAGCTTTTTGGTCTGCTGCTAGATTCATTTTGCTTACCCCGGGGTTACATGCAGATCATGGAGGATCTGTGTGTATTGCATTTTTTGTTCTAGAATCTGTCTGCAAATGACATTGCAGCAACCTCGCGTGCACCTGTTGATAGTTTAGTTTTGCTTTTATGTCATAATTGCACAAAAAATACTCCTCTTGATTCACTTTGCTTCATCACTGACTTTAAGAGACCTCTCTGAGGTTGCCGACCCTAAAAAACCTTGAGCTTTAGCTTTTGTTAACTCAGCAGGCTTGAGACCACATAGTGAAAAGACTGCATGGTGCAGCAATATCCTGCTCTGTATTGTGTAGGTTGAGTAGGGTCAGGGACAATGAAGCTGGTGTGTGTGCGTGTGTGTGTGTGTGTGTGTGTGTGTGTGTGTGTGTGTGTGTGTGTGTGTGTGTGTACAATCCCATTTGAAATGATCTCACCTCTCTTCAGGTCACTTCATCATTGAGGCCCTCCATCTTTTGTCCTCTCTTCTCTCTCGCTGTATTTCCTTCTGTGTTTTCCTTTCATTGAAAAAGCAAATTGGCTTTTCCCCTAACACACACACACACACACCAAATGCACACACACACGCACAGTGAGAAGAGAGGAGATAGAAAAGTCAACATCGCCGGCAATAATCCAGTGCTGTCCCCTTGGAGGACGGGGTGTCAGGGGTTTGTCTTTGCCCATTGTCCGGCCGTGGAGGCCAGAGACAGGGGAGGCTTTCCAGCTTCTGCCCCCAGACAATGGGGCCCTTGGAGGGGGCCAGGACTGACAAAGTACAACAAGAGCCTGGGTTCAGATAGATGGGGTCAGAGGGGTCATTTAACTTCACACCTCGATTTGTTTGACTTTTGGTTTTGGCTGTCAGAACATGATCACTTTTCATGGAATCCAGTCTGAAGTTGTCTCTCCACAGTGCCCCAGTATAACTTGTTTAGACTAGCAAAGGGTTTTGCTTAATACAGCACTTTCTCAATTCTCAAATTGTGCTCGTCTTGCCAGAGAGACACCATTTAACATAAAATAAATGACCTCCTTGTGGTTCAAAGTTCTCTTATGCTCTCGGCCTTCTTTCTACTTTGTGGCACATTTTACAAACAAGCAATACATATTTATAAATACATCAAAGGGTGGCCTTTCCACCCTCGGCCCGTCACAGAAGCCACAAATTGAGATCCATGCGCAGAAGTCAGAGGATGAGATTATCCCCAGAAAGACAAGTTCTAAATACAGCAGGCCAATGTGCCTTTCCCCCGTCGCGCCCTGGTGAACCTGCTGGTTTTGCTGCTCCTGGCCACTTGGTGTATTTTTACAAGAGATGTTTATCCTCAAAATGCAGCTTGAGCTGTAATTTTGGGTAGTTCATCCGTCTCTGTGTCTGTCTGTTGCTCTCTGGGGGAGGAAAGAGTTTGTGGCTGCTGACCACTAGTACAGACTGGGGCCGAGCTGCTTGTACAGCTTCTCCTCCGGTTAAAACAGTAACACCCCTGCAACATGCACCTCTGACCTGGTTCAAACACTGCCTCTGTTCGCTGGCTACTGAAGAACAACTACATCTTATTAATGTTTCATTTGAAATTATGCGTTGAAGGCTGCAATTAAAAAAAAAAAAAATGAATTTCAGTCAAAAAGCATATAGTTTCCCAATGACTCATGGAGCATGAGTCACCTGTCTTCAAACAACTTTGAAGTCCAGCGGAATTATGCTCAATTAATAACTATAGTGACTACAGACAAAATAAATAACAAAATTAGATTTAATTTCAGCACATATTGATCCTTTTAGGGCAATATTATTAACTTTTTATATGATATTTTTGCAGCGCAGACTACTGCTGTGCCTTAGAAGCAGGCCTTATTACCAAACCAATCACCAGAAGAAAAGAAAACACTGGCATTTTACATTTCTGCACATCAGTGGTATGTTGTGTTTGCATGTCATTATGTAGTAAATAGATGGGAACGTTTAAACAATGCTGTGGTTAATGTCTGGTTAGGTTGAGGCACAAAAATCTCTTGGTTATGGTTACAAAAAAAGACCACGTTTTGGGAGTGTAGTCCTGGCAGGAAAGCAGTGATTCCTCGGAAAAGCAACCACTTTTCATGACACTATCCCCACTGGAAACACAGTGATGGGTCCCTACAGAAAACCCATGTTTGGAGTTTAAAAAGTATTTGGGATTCGTGCCACAATTGCTACTAGAAATGCTGCGATGTGATGTTAAAAAAACACTGGAAACACTGAGATGTGTCGCTTAAAAACAGCAATGTTTATTGCTGCAAATGCCATTGGAAATGCTGTGATGACTCATTAAAAGACACCCAGGTTTGTTGGCGCAAATGCTGAAAATACCAAATTGTTTTACTAAAAATAAAACCAGGATTGTAGGTGCAAATGCCACAGGAAGCACTGAGATGTGTTGCTTAAAAACACAAGATTGATGGCACAAACGCCCCTGGAAACACTGCCATGAGTCAATAAAACACACCCAGGTTTGTTAACATAGACAGCAGAAACACTGAGATGTGTCGCTGAAAAATTTACAATACCACAGGAAATGCTGCGGTACATAACTTTAAAATGCCCAGCTTTGGTAGCTTTGTTAACTGTTGCTGCCAATTTCTCACAAAGAACCGGTTTTGTTGTTTGTTGGTCCTGTGGAGTGGTCTGCAGCAGGTGTCTTGCTTAGGTAAGACAGCATCCACCTAATGCTCCACCTCCAGATGACAGTCGCTTTAGAAATGTTGATTTGACACGGATGAAATGTGGAAATGCCACATATTTATGGTTTGCAGGAACGAACAGTGCCAACATTTTCTTTTGATGACTTTTGCTGCATTTTTAAGTGTTTGTCCCCAATCAGTCCATTTGACACTCCCTATTCTTTTTGAGGCAGCAGATTTGTAATGTCACTGTTTTGTTGTTGTTGCACAAAAGTTTTTTGGATAAAAAAAAAAAAGAAGAAAAACATGCTTAATTGTTCTCCCTCAGAATGGACGGAAAGATGACCTACATAGCTCACATGGGAACACCAATTTCAGTTCATTAGTATCACTAATCTATCAGTCCATCCATCAAATCATTTTCTAAACCGCCTATTCCATTCAGAGTTGTAGGGGGGCTGGAACCTATCCCAGAATGGACTGGGCGAGATATGAGTACATCCTGGACAGTGTCTATCATGGGGCTAACACACACTGCAGGTACAGATAAACACATTTATTGCAATTTTATAGTTTCTAATTCCACTAAATTCCATGTCTGTGTGACCCAGTGGTTGGCACTTGGGTTGTAGAGTTTCCCTATGTGTCTCCTTTTGGGTGGTCCAGTTTCCTTTTTGTCAGCATTCTGATGATTACAAATAATCTTGCACACAACTTCACAGGACTTTCAAATCCATCTCGGAGATCCAACTCAGCGATTCTTTTGATGCTCTGCAACAGATTGCAGTGCACATTTGCAGAAAACAGATTTCAAAATGTTCTCCAGATTCTACAAAGGGAACTGGTGACATATGCTGCCTTTGTCTGTCCAAATAAAAAAGAAAAAAAAAACGGATTTGAAAACTGGAGCTAGCTACAGGGTCTATTGCCCCATTATATAAGGGATCATGAAGCATTTGGACAATGCTTATCAAAACCCACAAATCAAATCAGGTCTTCTTTTGAGCCAAGGTCTCAGCAGCAATCATATCAATCAGTGTCCATTGTGCAAAAAGCAGCAATTAGCCCATTTTATTGTGTCATGACAGCACAGCCCCAGACCTGCGCTCTGTCACGTCCCCCCAGGAAGCCAGTGGGCCTGACTTGGCCTGTAGGAGGAGGGTGGGGTAAAGGGGGTATTGGGGGTAAGGGGGACACCAGGGCTGACTATGGGAAATCCCAGTGTGCACAGCCAAGCAAATGGTCCTGCACTGATGGCGAGCCAAGAGACAGTGGGCCATGTGTTGACTGAGATGGGTTCTGGGTTGGAGGTGGATTTGGAGTGGGGAGGGCAGACAGGAGGGACATTGGCAGGCAGCTCATCCCAGATGGAGAGAGATGAGTGCTGCCAGTTGTCACGTTGTGTTTGTAGCATGGTGGAAAACAGAGGAACCGCAAGTCTGGGGCTCCTGGCCGGACCTCATTATCCCATCAGCTCTGAAGTGACTCACTGAGGCAGGTCTCTGTTTTGCTGCTGTCACCGCCGGCCTCGCTCTCGCTCTCTGTGCCTGCTCTGTGTTTTAGCTGCTGCCGCTTCGTCCTGTGATCATGTGTGATGTGAGTGTCCTGTATTAGGGCACTAACACAGTTTGTTTGTTTGCAAAGGTGGCAAGCCAATAATTCTTTACAGAATATATAGGAGCACTACACGGCATCGCAAATTTGTTGTTGTGACAGATTAACAGCCAAGAAGCAGCTTTAGTGTACTATAAGTAGTGTACTGTAGAAGTGCTGCACTGTGGGAAGGAGAACTCCAGGCAAACCATATATTGCATGTGATTTCCCCAAAAGTTTTTACATTGTTTTAAGCTAACATATTAGATTGTGTTAGTGTGTCCATTTGACACCTAAAGCTGATGAAAGACATAGTGCAAATTTCTGCAAACCACTGATAAAACTTATGTAGCAAATATATTAAAACTATACATTCCAACAACACTGTGGGTAACATGACATGTTTAGGCACAAAAAAGCACTTTGTTATGGTTAGAAAAAAATGCTGCAGCGGAACATACTTGCACAATTGGAGAAAAAACAATGGAAAAAAAGTCCAGGTTTGATGGCACAAACACTACTGTAAACACAGCAATGTGTCACAAAAAACATTAATATTTGTTGGAACAAATGTCAGTGGAAATGCTGTGATATTTTGCTTAAAACACCCAGGCTTTGATGGCACAAATGTCGCTGGAAAAGCTGCTACGTTTAACTAAAAATTATCCAGGTTTGCTGGCACAACTGGCACTGGAAACACTACGATGTGTCACTGTGAAACATCTAGATTTAGTGGTACAAACGCCATTGGAACACAGTAATGTGTTGCTAAAAAAGCACCATAGTTTGGTGGAACAAACACAATTAGAAACAGCCACATATCACTAAAAACAAATACATTTGTGGCGCAAATGCCACTGAAGACACTGTGATGTCTCGCTACACTCAGGTTCGGTGTTGGCAAAAATGACGCTGGAAACATCTGGATGCGTCACTAAAAAAAAACCCAGTTTGGTGGCACATATGCCACTGGAAATGTCACAATGTCTCGCTAATGAGTGGTCTGAAGCTCAGCAGCTGTTGCACCTTGGTATCACACCATTCATTGTTCTCTCCACCAACAGATGACAAAGCCAACTAATAACATGTAATCAGAACTATGTCTCTTTGGAAACACTAATGCAATACATATGAAATGTACAAATTTAACATATCTGTGGTTTGCAGAAGTGTACAATGCCAACATTTTCTTGTGTGTGGTTTAAGACTCTGCATTCAAATATATGACAGTTTCTGCAAATGCTTTTCATTTTCTCTTATACAGACAAAGTCCAAGGTCGTCTTTTAATCTCCATCACATATTCTCCCTCTACCTAATCACTCTAATCAAAGCACAACTGTGCGTCTGATGCTTCACTATACCTAACCCTAATACCACATGAGGTGAAATGGAGGAGTTACTGATCTAATGTTCGTCTTCAGATTTAGTCATTTATTCCTACAGGACCGGGCTGTGTACTGCAATAGCCACTTTTAAGTGAGATAATACAAAGGAGGGTAAGTGAGGTACAGATGGTTGCACCTGGATTACACCAGACATTAAACTGCATGTGCGTGACTCTCACATTTCCTATTACATTTCCCTAATCAAGGCAACACTTGCCACCTTCTCATACATTGGTGTGTGACACACTAGAATTCAGATCATTTCGATGCTATGTTGATTTCTGTGTTTCTTGTTGGATCTTACAATATTTAAAATATTTAAAAGTAGCCTTTAGAACTGTAAACAAACACAGTTTTGTTTGAAGACTATGCTTCTCCAAAACTAATACAAAAATACTTTGTGTGTGTCCTGAAGGTCTACCAAAAATGTTGTTTACATTTCCAACCGCATAAAACATTATAATACCTGCATTGTTTACATTCTGCATTGGTTTGTCTCCTTCTGTGGTCTTAATTGAGACCCTTTTTGAAATATAAAAATATAGGATACACTGTAACTTACTATAACATACTACACAAATATGTAAATTCATTGGAGATAGATTTAACTAACAAGTCCATCTATGTTGTTACAAAATCTCTCTTTGGCCTTGTCTACTGAGGAAGAGCCTCACCATTATTTACGAAGTTTTGGTCTCGGTTTTTTGTTTTGCCACAACGGGAGCTACTCTACCACTCTAAACTACTGTGCAACTCAACACCTCCAGTCCAAACAATGGAAAATATTCTGCTGCTGTTTTGCCTACCATCAATCAATGCATTCCGCAAACAACGCTGTCAGGAGCGCACAATATAAATTCAGGATAAGGATCCACGGGAAAATAACAAACATGTCTGTATTTTCTTTCACACTGTAATTAATCCCAAAAATTTTCATTTCACAGCTATGAGATTTCTACAAAGGATACTGAAACAAGTGTTGTATGCACACGAGACTTGGAAGGTATGACCCACTGCAGCAGGCAAAACTTTGCATTATGCCATTACCATATTTGTAATCATCATTGCAAAGAAACAATATAAGAATGTGTCTGTTACAACACTGCTTTATGGGATCTTTAAGTAGTCAAGTCAAGTCAATTTTATTTATCAAGCCCATTAACACAAAACACGGTCTGCCTCAGAGGTACAACATCCCTCTGCCCTTAGACCCTCACATCGCCAAAGGAAAAAGGACTCCTGAAACAGGGGGGAAAAAAATGGAAGAAACCTCAGGATGAGCCGCAGAGGATGATGAGGAATCCCTCTTCCAGGAAGGACAGACGTGCAATCGATGTCATAAACAACAACTGAATTACAATAATGATGAAAGGAAAGAGACGTAGACACGGAATCTATTTCATTCTATCTAGTTACAGTCTATGTGATTAGCAATGTGGATATCAGGCCAGAAAACAACTGGAACATGGTCTACACTAAACTGACTGCAAAGTTTTTTAATTAAAGAAATGTACTGTGCTAGTTTTGCTTTGAACATCAGCACACTAAAAGCCTCACATTTATAATGATAACATTGAGTTTTAGCAGGTACAATTTTTACCATGTTTGCTGTCTTCTTTTAGTGAGTTTGCTAATTGCTAATTAGCACTTAATACAAAGTAAAGCTGCAACTGGTTGGAATTCTATCTGTTTAACAAGTAATGAGCTGTCATAAAAACATTCTGTCTCTTGCATTTATTGGCTAGTCGATGCCCCCATTATAGTGTTTCATATAGAGTTGTGCAGGAATAAGACCTAAAACAGGCAGATGAGTTCGCATTTCAGCACTCACAGTTCCGTCATCTTGAAGTCAGTGAGTTTTTTAAGTGGGTTTTTGATTAGATGTCTGAAATGAGGTCTATGGTTAACACAAGCTGAGGAGACTTTCATGTTTTGTTCAGTGACATAAAATGCATCAGTAGATGCCTGACTTGTAAATTATGGAGACTTAATGTGCCCTAAAAAAAGCAGTTGCTAACAAGTGGCTGAAAGAGACTACAGAATGTCATCAGGCCGGAGCTCCTCGTGGCTTGGTGGTTAGAGCCAGTGCTCCACGTACACAGGTTGTGTCCTCGCCCCAGCAGCTGCAGGTTTGATTTCGACCTCAACCCTTTGCTGCGTGTCATCCCCCCTCTCAAACTTGCTCTCATGCCTGCAAACTGAGAGAGTAATTTTGTCTATAAAAGTCGTTTACCCCAAATCTTCTCTTTAGTCTATTTAGCATTAATGTAAGATTGTAAGATGGCTGTTAAAATTTGGTAAATCTCTCCACCACTGATAACACCCTGATCAGCTTGAAGTCTGGAAACTGTACAAGCCTCCAACCTAACCGTTTTTTCATAATCACTATGTTCCAAACATTATTTGGATAGAGTATCAATGCTAGATGAATGCTCACTGTTCAAAAGACACCTGAAAAGTGTTGGAGCAAAAACGTTCCAGATTGAAAGACTAATACCACACTTTCCTGACTCAAGGCAAGAGGTTTGATTTCATTTCCTCTTTGGTGGATGTCAGCATGCTTCTCACAAGCTGAGTTGTTGTAAGCGATGCTCAGGTAGATACTGTGTTGCACTGTGACCGGAAGGCTTCTCCTGTCAGCTGTCCCCGCTGCCATTAACAGGAGGCAGGTAAAAAAAAAAAAAAAACACAAAAAAAAGAAAGCTGTCTTCTGAAAAGGTCCTATATATGAATGGAATAGTGCTGACTGGGAGGTTTTCCCAAACATTGGCTCTTTTTATCACCTGTCACCTGAAGCCTGTAACTCTGTCTGTGTAAAGCCATTAAGCAGGTATCTGAGGCCGCCTGGGCGCCGGGTGACACAAAACAAACGCCCTCTGTTATTCTCTACCTGCAGTTCCTGGGGGAAATGGAGTGAGGTAATGCTGCTCGACTCACACAATATGTGCACATGCAGATAACCACTTTCTGTCTTACACACACACACACGCACGCAAACAGACACACACACACACGCAGGCATCTAAGAGTTTCTTTACATGAATACAAGCGTGCACACACAGGTCTTAATCCTGTATTGTCTGATGGATAAACAGAGTGAGTCGACTGTCCAATTTCAACATTTTTCTTTCTGGGACAAACTCTGATTCTGAGCAGCTTCTTCCACCAAATCTGCCTCCTCTTACCTCCAGCTCAGGCTTGCCCTCTTCTTGAGGATCATTAAGATATCAAAAGATTACCCCCATAGTCAGCCTTGTAAATATTTTGCTCCAATAAGGGCTTATTAAGGGCTTCCTATTTTCACTGGAAAGTGTATGAGGGGAGCCGTTGACAGATACTTAGGTTTTCTTTCATTGGCACAGTTTATATCTTTCAGCTTCACTGTCACCCTATTCATCACTGACATAATACTTGGCCAAATTCACTACTGAGTCGTCTCTTGACAGAGTATCCACCTGTGCCAGCTTCATCTTTGAGTAGATGTTTATCTCTATGTGATCTAATAGAGGCAAAAATCAGAGCTTGGGGTTTGCTGCCAGGAACACCTTGTTTAGCATGAAATGTTTTGAGATGGTAAGCATTCTGCAGTTTTTGTCATCCAAAAATAACAAACTGCAAAATCTGTGCCCATGACACTGTGGATCAAATCCTCACGTCAAATATCAGCACAGTACACATCAAATAATTTTACAAGTCCAGGGATGCTTTTCTCTCCAGAGGAAAACAGTGAGTCAGTCAGTGGTTTTTGTGGTTGAGCACAATCTCACAAACCTTTTAAAGTTGATATATACATTGTGTACTGAATACTGTATTGATGACACCGGAGTGTAACTGGAGAATGGATAAAAAAAACATGGTGTGCAAGAGGGTATTTCTGAAACAACAGATTTTAATCCTGGGTAAGCCTGAAAGAGTTCAACAGGAAATCTTTAAAGTCAAGTTTAAAAAGAAGTCAACATCACTGCTGTGCAGAAATGATGTCATTAATGTACTTCCATACTTCTACTACATTGCTCTGTTGACTGTGTAGGAGCTCAGTATGCCTAAGCCAAAGTAGTTCGTAAGTAGTTCTTCTCTTTGCATCCCCAATCCAGACTTAACATGATCACTAAAAAAGATAATGACGCACACCTCTGGATTGACTCTTGTCCAAAAACCTCCTTCTTTTTTTCCACACAGTTCTACACACAAATATTGAGCCCGAGAGTGGCCATACAGAGATAAACAAATATGGAGGCAATGCACTGTTATATGTGTGTAACAAAGTGGTTCAATTTGTTACTTCAGTTTCATTAAATCACTACCACGTTTTGCTTCATTCCTGCGCACGGGATGTGCATTTTCAGAGAGCTAGCACAGCGCACTCTACAGTTCCTCCGCCTCACTCCCTGCCACTAGGAGACCACAGGCACTGACTCGCGTTTAACATTGGGGACGCAAAAAAAGGTAAAATCAAATGACATCATGTTGTGAAGAGACTTATCGTTTTTGTGACTTGCTGGGTATGTTAAAAAGCAGCATTTCCTACTAACTTTAATAGAAAATGTCATTCACTTGGCATTATGTGTCCCTCAAAATGTATTTTCCGTGTCAAATGAGTTTTATAAATTTAATTTCTAAAAGACAGGACTAAAATATCAACACTGATGTTTTCTAGAGGTAATATATATATTGAATCTAAAACATATACTTTCTTGAGTCTCATAAGGCTAAGACACCCAAACCAATATCAAAGAACTGGGGGCGACGGAAGCTGACTGTAAAGCAATATTTACCATGCGCCCGTGAGGAACAACACAAAATATCAGGAGCAACTTTATTCAGCAACGGGCTCTGTCATCTCCAACGCAGGTTTAATATGCCGAATCAGCAAAAAACAAAACAAAAAAACAAACACACACAAGAAAAAGAGCCAACATTGTGGGACACACAACAAAGACTAGGATCACAAATGCTCACTGACTGCACTAAATTGACCACTAGTCGACTGTCGGCTTGGTGTGTCTGGGCCTTTAAAGCCATCTGAAGACAGCAGGTATCTGTTCTATCTGCAGTCTATAATTGAAGTGATGCTGTGCACTGAGAGAGAGCCACAATAATGTATGGCAGGTCTGCAGATCTACAATTAGTGCAACCAGCATGAGACAGTTGTCAAATAACCACAAAACCCCCGATTCTTATGTGCACACCAAATATGTCTCTGTACATTTAAATACTATGCTGTATGTATTGTCTACTAATTTTTATATTAAACAATTTTTGCATCTTGTATTTGAAGGAACGTACTTTGGTGTTTACAGAGAAGACAAATTGTGACAAAGAATATACTGGTGATTTAAGCAAGCAAAGACAAATGCTTCCTCCAAGATTTAATGCTTTATTTTTCATGTAAAAGTATGTTGCTGGCACTCTCAGCACTTTCAAAAATGTATTTTGATTTTTTTCAGCTGTGAGTAATTCCTCTATTATTGTTGTGCATTGCATTGCAGGACAATAGGGTCCATCAACACACATTAACATGCACAAAATATTAGCAAATATGTGATTTAGTGTACTGTGACTGCTTTTTCTCACTCTGTAAATGAAACACGTCTCTGGTCTTTGATGTGGTTTGTTTGCTGTGGCTGATTTACTGAGCTGCAGCCTCATCACAACAACTCTACAAGAAGAAACCCCTTTGATACAGATCAGGGAGATTTCTCGCAATAACATAGCATCAGATCTGTAAAAGGAGTGTGGACTTTTGTGTGTTTTGTGGTGTGTGTGTGTGTGTGGGAAGCCTGCCACATACAGTGAAACCCCAGGGCAGCACCAGACCGTATCTAATGGGAATTAAACAGCGTATTAAAACATCGCCCAGTCATCTTTCTGCCCAGCCCTCATCACAACGCTTGGAAACTTCCTATGCTTGGCCACTGGACAAGATCAAGCTACATCTAAGCCAGGGATGGAGAAGTATACATTTTGAGCAGTGCAGGCTATTTAAATTAAATGATATTAATAATATGAAAAAAAGCCATCTTCTAAGACAGTGCTGTATTGTTAAATTTAATGCATACTTTTCTTTTAGCAGGTAGTGAGTGTCAGCACCAAACTCAGACTGGTAAACAGTATGATATTTGTTGTATTTTGATCATTTAGTGCAGCTAAAGCAGATCATTTAGTTAAATTCAGTTAAAAAAAAATATTGATGGAGTAAAATATGACAACCTCAGCAGATCTTTTTGACTGAATATTGCCCGACTGTATACACAACCTGTTCTCATTGCCAAAGCATCAAATGGTCAGTGGCCCTTTGCACACAAGGCACCCTAAGGTATCTGTACAGAGGCTAAGCAGATACATGTGACATCAAAGATCTAGCAGAGTAGAATGAACTGGCATGCTAAATAGACTTGCACCAGTATAGCGCTTTTCGTCTGACCCATCCAAGCGCTTTTACATTCTAAGTCACATTCATCCATTCACACACATTCATACACGGCTGGCTGAGGCTACCGTACAAGGTGCCACCTGCTACTCATATTTTAAACATTTATATACATAAACACAAAGATGGAACGGCCATCAGGGGCAATCTGGGGTTCAGATGTTGTCCAATGATACTTCAACATTCGAGGTAGAGGAGCCGGGGATCGAAAAGCCAACCTTCCAATTAGTAGACAACCCACTCTATCTCCTGAACCACAGGTGCCCCTGATGTGTCGCAGCACATTGCCCATGTCCCGGCCAAAAAGTTGCACGAGGGCAAACGCTGCGGGACACACCACCAATGACCCAACTGTCAGCTTGAAATGTCAGGGCTTTTCCATAGTTACTTGAACCTAACTTAGGTCTTTTTTAAAAAAGATTAAACAAGTACTTTTGTTCCCCAAAAGTGTTTTCTGTGAAGATGGAAGTTATTTTTTAAAAGAAACTGTAGCAAATAAGAAGTGGAAATTGACACAGAAACTGACAAGACCAAAACTGACACTAGAGAGATCATGTGAGTGTTATGGTTTGAATCACAGGGCCACTGACCAGTCTGAGGTATTTGTTGAATTGGGAGTGAGAACATGTTTTCATATACACTTAAAACCTGCATCTTCTTTGAATTTGACATCCAGGCACCATGACTATTGAAAAAAATAAAAATAAAACTGGAATATATATGTTCTCAGTGGAGTGAATTTGACATGCTGAATGACAGTGTTCATACTGGTTTGATATTTACAGATTCTTACTTTAAATACAGTCTAATATAGAATATTGTTACCAACGGATGGAGTGAAGTCTACTAAACATATCTTTAATATAGAAGTGGCCGAATAAAGAGGTCCTCTATTAGGATTTGTTTAAAAAAACAAAACACTGTTATTCTCAGGTTTCTAGGATAATAAATGGACCTACCTGAATGAGAATGGAGTTAACAGTTAACAGTCATTGTCTACATCAATGGGGACATTGATTTACTCTTCTTACTTTTATTACATTTTCCTTTATTTATTGAGCACTTGTCAAAACATTATTACAAAGTGCTTTACAAGACAAATAAAAGGACAGAGCCAGGTGGGAGGGTCAGAAATATGTGCTCCACCAACTTTCCTCATTATCTGGCTAATAAAAACTGGCTGGATCGATACTGGAGCAGCAGAGCCATAAAAAAAAAAAAAAAAAAGAGAGAGAATAGGTATTTATTTTGTTCTTGATCTCCCATGGGCCTGATCTTCAGTCATTTGGTACATTTTTACACTTTAATTTTCAGAAACCAGCAATCAAACAGAGGCTCATCCCGTGGATTTTTTGTTGATAAAGTTGTAGTTTCAAGGCAAAGTTAGTTTCTTTTTCCTTCTTTTCTTTCTTTCATTTTGATTCTTTCCTTGCAGCTATGGTGGCTTGTTCTAACAACCCAGTTCTTCTTGTGTTTACTCCAAACAAACCACAAACATAAAATGCATCTCTTCCTGTGTGCAAGCTCAGATTTCCCCCAAGAAAAGGCCTCCAAGGCAAAAAGAGCAACTGGATAAGGTCACTGGATAGGTCAAATCAATGCTGTGTGAATAAATGCTGCAAATTCATTTTTTATTATGGATTACTGCTTCACAAAAGGTGGTTATTTCATATTCTATGCACTGGGCAAGGAAAAGTGTTATGTGTACCTATGTGTGTGTAAATATGTGTGACTGACAGAAACTTCACACAAATTCCAAAATTAATTTAAAGTTCAGACGTTAATCTGAAAATAGTCTGGCCCGGTTCCACAGGAGCAGCAGGTTTTTATTCTACCAACAACAAACACTAGACACATCAAACACACTGACTGGGCAGTTAGCACCTTCACTGGCATGGGCCCATGTGATGTCATCAAAGACAGAAATCCCAGGTGCTGATGGGATAGGAAATGGTCTCTCTGGCTCTCCCCCGAGTCCCGGCACCTGGCTGACAACTGATGACATCTCCCTTTTCATGTAATGATCCCTTTGACTTCAAAGTGAAAGTAGGGGAATCCCACCTTACAAGCATACACTAACACACACATACACAAAGCATAAGGACAGGCATTCATCTCATTTTTCTTCCCGCTGGTAGGGTGTGAGATGATTATAGCTGTCATTTCCTTAAAGTATATATTCTTTAGATGTCAAACTCTCAAATACAGGCTTTCAAGAAAGGTGTGTCTTGTGTCATAATGGTCACTGAAACCGGAGACATTTAACAACAAACCAGCACACAAATGAATACATTTACTGATACAAAATAAGTTGGGTTAATTTACCAGTTTTAATATGTACTTTATCCTCAATAGCTATATGTCATATCATGCTAAAAGACTGAGGTAAAGCAACATGATGGTTACGGATACTACAGTGTATTCACCAGTTGTGAACAGCCCTTTTTAGAGGTAGCTAATAATGGGCTTCCCAGATCTGACTACTGTAGGTTAAGGCTGTCCCAAATACCATTTTCTAGGCTTAGGAGCTTCGCCAATGATCATCACTGAATAATCTGAGCTTCAGTTGGCGGACAGACACCATGTTGACACCTTGCACCCCAGAACTTCACCATCAGGTGAGTGCAGGCGAGACCATGCGAATCAAGGCATTACCGCCAGCTAGGGAGGGACCATGCGCTTCAGGATTGAGGGAGGATGAGGGAGGTGAGGGAAACCCATTAATAACCGTCGGGTTAAATGATCATTCCCGTCACTGTGTGTGTGACAGGCACAGCAGCAGTATCACAAACACTGAAATGCCATTCATCCTCTGCAAAAAATAAAAAAAGACAAAGAATATCTAATGCCTAAATTGAACGCAAAATACCTACCCAATCAACAAATACTCAAATAGCTGACTGTTTGGTTCCAGCCCTACTGTAGGTAGCCTAATATGTTAGATAGCATATTAAGCATAGCAGCTTAGCAGATAAACACTGTGTTACATCCAGTCCTTAAACTTTTGCTCCAGTGTTTTGGGTTTTTAAAAGGCTAAAAATATAAAAATAAAAAAAAAAAAATTAAAAAATTCCAAACTCTTCTGAATACAGATGATCACTGGCACCACTGAATTGCTTTGTTTGTGGAGAAATCCACATCTTGACAGGCCTGATGTGCATTACTGAGCTATGATTGGTCAGTATCTGTTTGGGAGAGGGATTTAGCAAATGGTCAGTTGGCATGATTTACCTCTCACAGATATACTTCAGGAGAGTTGCCATGTTCCTCTTGAAAAGGACGTACAAGTCTCAGATCCTTTTCATGACCCTGAGGTCAGACATTCACTGTAAAGCCACAGAACCTTAACTGTAGTGCTCTCTTAAACTCCGTAGATGACTGATATCACAGATGCTGTTTCAGAGATCTAGATGGACCATCTGTGAGCTGAACTATAGTATTTCACGTCTTTGATGCTGGTGGGGGGTAGAGAGAAATGCCAGAAGGTCTGACTGCAGAGGAGCTACTCAGAAAAAGATGAGGCTATCAGTGACACTGACTAATACTGGAGACACACACTCACAGAGACGCACAGTACCAACAGACACACACATTCATCAGGAGCTTGGCTCTCTAAAACTAATATGTAAAAATAAAATTGTTTTCCCATCCCTTCCCTATAGACATTTTCAGAATCTGAGTAATTCGACCTATTTGATGGAATTTTATATTGCAATTTCAAAGTATCACATTGTGGTTGGCCCACACTCAATATATTTCTGTTTGCATGCAGAAGGAGATCACACAGGAGCCGCAAAGGACGATACATGAGTGACAGGCGAACAGATTCCTGCCACTGTGGCAACCGCTGACACAACCAAAAATAATCCTGGTCGAAGAGACAGAAATTCACCTCAAAAAGTTCCACAGATACAAGCGGCAGGGAAATTATAAGGTCTGAAATGAGGACCAGATACAGGACGAGGGCACGGGACAGCAAAAGGAGCAATGTCTCGAGCGGGAGATGTGCATACTGGAGGCCATGCTGGAAAAAGCAGTGCCACATGACAGGCAAAACAAACAAACAAAAGCAAAGTGAGAGGGAGAGACATCAGGGGAAAAACTGACATGTCCCTGAGGTAACAGCTTGCTCCTCTTAAGGCTTCACTGAAGTGTTTGACTGTTCAGTAAATAGGCACAACATCTTATTAGAAACAGAGTACATCCACTTTCTCAGCTGGCGCAACACCCAACCTTGAAAGAATAGGGTGTCTCTTTGGTAACTTGGTGCCACAGTGTATTAAGAAACATGTAAGTGGTGATGAGTAATGCCAGTGTGTTTGAACAAGTGCAGTCCTGCCCATGCTCTAAACCAAAGACTCATCGGGTGGGCTCTGGGGTCAACCTAGAGCACTCTGAGATGACTTCAGAGGGTCCCCAGCAAAATAGAAAAACTAAAGGTGCTGCATTTAGCAGTTTGCCATGAGTAATCAAATAAAGTTAAAAAAAAATCAAAGTCTTTTCAGAAATGGGAATTTGGAGAGTAGCTCAGTCTTCAGGTTGGGATACATCACATCACGTCAAATATCACTTCAACCATCACAAGAAAAAAAGATGATATTAATATTTAAACCTACATGTCGAACCTAAGATTCCCATTATTTCATTGTATGTATACTGATTACTGTCTGGTCCTACTTTTCATTATTGCTAGGGTTATTAAGTATGAGTCTGCGCAGTTGAAAGGAAGATCTATGGTCTGTAAAATAAGTTGGGATCAACAACCTTAAAGGGTAGGTTTTGATATTTTTCATGTCATTACTCAAAATGCCACATTCATGTTTCAAAGTTACAGTCTCCCTCTTTGTGTTTCCCCAGATTGTGATTCCTTGCTGAGCCAAGGTGAAAGGATCCTTCCTAGTAGTTGTATTTCACAACTAGTGACAAAACAGTGAAACTATATCGAATGGTGACTGCTATGACTAAAGGTCCCCAGTTGATTTGCCTAACTCAGACCGTGAAAGCATAATTTGAGCTCTGGGGCTTGGGTTGTTGGAGTCTGTGATCCTGTTTGCCTTTTTCCTGCACCATGGTGCTGGGAGTACAGGTCTTCCATGGATACCAGCTTTATCCTGGTGATATACTATGCAGTATTTACCACCCTCTGTAAGGCCTTCTGGTTGATAGCAATGCAACTACCTTACCAGGCCGTGTTGCAGCCGGTCATGATCAAGAACGATAAGAATGATCAGTGACCCATACCTCTGTCAAAAGGCCTATGTTTGCACACGAAAATTGTTTTGTGATAGACAACAGAGTTTGCGGTACTTTGACGCTAAACGCTAGATCAGAACAGTGAGTAACTTATCACATCTTGCAGATGTCCACCATCAAAGCGCTCTTTGAGCCACCTTGAAAATAAGTATTTGTGCCATGTTACTGAATTAAAATATGTCAGTGTGAGTATATTTTTGTGGTCTACTACTTTGGTACCATAAACTTGTCAAAGGGGATCTTTACTCCTCTCACGCCGTGTTCCCAGGACAGAAGGCTCGGGGGATTGATCTCGTTTTAGTGTGGTCTCTAAATCTAACAAGCTATTTCCATCCCATGGCCAGAAAACCCAACTGCTTATATTCCCCCCTGCAACCAGATATGTTGTATTGCTTTTGGGGAAACAAACAACAGACTGGCCTGACAGGCCCTGGTAACTCAACAAACCATCTGGGGGAGAGACATTATGAGAAGGGAGAGAGGGAGGGAGAGAGTGCTAAGGGCTTCAGACAGTTGGTTTAGCATGCCGTAAATAAGCACATCGTCTGTCAACACAGTGGCATGGTGCGACGGGCTGTGGTCCGCTGGGGTGTAACACTGTTCAGATTTAAAAACATCTGTAGCCACCACCAACAATGCAAACTACATATTCAGAAAAGTATCCATGCTGAGAGAAACACATCAACAAAGGAAGAAAGGAAGAGAACCAAAAGAAAAAAGGACCAGAGCCACATCAGCCACATTAGAAAAAAAACTCTTAGCCCACAAGTCTTTCCACTTTCCAGTATTAACGCTGTGTTCTCTGCTCTGCACATGGAAACAAATAGGTGGGCCTGAGCGGAGTAATCAGGTAGTCAGCCTGAGTGTTAAACACGAGCAGCTTTATATACAACAACTCAGGGACCTTCACCGAAGACTTGCGGAAACAGTGCGGTTGTGTTTCCTCACTCTAACTCTACATCTCACTGTGCAGATGACAGTGCAATTACCCTCCAAAGTACAGTGCGGGAAATTTCCCAGCAACCTCAAATCACTGATGCTCACACTTAGGCCAAGTACAGGGCCACCAAAATTGCACCTTACATCTTAATGAAAAGTAGATGCTGTAATGAGGTATGATATAATCATAAAGAGGTCTATTGCCATAAAGAGATTGGTTCCATTGTGAGTCATCATCTGTCAGAATAGGATGAATCTAATTTAAAGTTGTTGAAAGCATAATATTGTGAAAACTAATTTTACATCATGAAGGAGTACTTTCACACACTGCCTTCTTCTATTCATGGGCTCCATTATATCCACTACTACCCACGAGTTTAACACTAAACTCAAGAGAAAGTACCATTTTTACAGCCTCACTAAGTTCCAGTTTCACTAGTTTTTCAGGATGGAGGAACACACCAATCTAGGTTGTAAAAACTACCCCTGAAAACCAAACCAGCCTTTGTGTTTTATAAAATGACAGAGAGCAACACCACATTGAGACTTTAGCTCCGTCGACACTACCTGATCTGTGTATAAGGTATGATAGTGGAAAGGAGGGGGCATAGTTGACTCACCTTTAGGCTGCCATGGGAGATGGTAACAGTGCCAAAACAGTATTTGTATAAACTGGACAGCCGGCAGGATGGGATCATCAGTTGGACAGGTGTGACCTTTTCACATGGGTGTGACCTTTTTAGTGGCTAACTCTGGGGAGTTCCTTTTCCCCCTGTGCAAAAGGACGCGTCCAGTCGCAACACAGGAGGTAAATGATTATTTCCATGTTGTGCCATTGTTATTGGTTACAAACTGCTGCTGATGTGTATGGTATTTGTCGCACTAGAAGATAACGCTGTTGTGTTTAACATTACCCCTGTCACGCCTCTTTTGCACCGCAATACCAGCATGCTACCTAAAATCACACAATGAAGTAGCATGATGCTGCTGTTGTTTGGTTGTGTGAAAATACAAAGGCAGCACAAAGATGAGACTAAGCAGAAGCCCCCTGGAACGATCTCTGTGTAAAAAGCTCTAATGACTTTGGAGTTGTTGGAAGGCACCTTTGAAAAGGCTGGACTTAATAACATCAAGTAATGTAAGAAATGTCTTTTGCTGATGGTTTTCCAGTCAGTAAAAAGTAATGTATTATTGATGTATTTCTCAAGCACCTCATCCAACACTGCTGCCAAAATTTTCCCTTGGATTATGTCTATTGCATGCTTTGGCATGCTGTGAGGAATGCAAAGCTTTTTTGAGACGCTTACAGCAACTGTATGCCTGTTACTACAACAAGATGTATAGCAGGTTCATTCAGGGGAAGAGAGGGTCCCACTTTCAGTTCGGGAGTGTGGCTCACCTAAATTGAGAAAAGGTTGCTGAGGCTCTAATAAAGCCTCTAATCTGACTAGATCTATGACTGGGCCCAAAAGTCAGACCTGACCCTACATGAACCCATATGGTTTTTGTCCCAGGCTGATCCAAGCTTGAAGCATGGCAGCTGTTTGTAGCCAGAGCCTGATTAAACATGAATTTCCACTGTATTATTATTCTTTTAATACAAAAAAGATTTTTCACAAGCTAAAGTCAACTAAAGTCTTTTCAGTGCAGTGGGACATTTGTGACACGATCTTCGCCATGTTCCGCCCCGTTTTAAATGTTTAGCACAGCCCAGAAATATGCCACATATATTAAACAGACATTGTATAACATTTTAACTCATTATTGAGAGACAAGAGTTGATGGCATCACAGTCCGTAAATATGTATATCTGTCAATATTTTTAATACATATTGTCCCTGCCATTTTGTATTACCTTTTGCTCAACGGCTTGTGTGCACTAATGTAAAATTAGTCAGTGTGTATGGTGGTCCACACACCTGGTTGTAATGTAACTTGTGTAAGTGTTTAACCAATGGTGACACTGACAGTGCACAAGTGTTTGCACTCTTGCCTGACATCCCAGCCCAAAACAAGACTAAACACTGCTTGGCCAAATTACCGGCCCCAGTATGGTACCAGTAGAATATTCCTGGATTGGCTGTCTGACATGATCATTCTCTTTCCTGGCAGAGCTGCTGTTCCAGTGTGCTGTCAAAGTCTGGGCTGTGTATGGTGTCACTATCCCCACCAGGGTTCATATCTATAGATTGGGTAGATTACACAGAGATCACACTACAGGGCTGCTACAAAGTCCTTTCTTTACACCACCTTTGCATTTGTATGCGGAATCAAACAACAGTGGCATCATGGTGCTCCAGCATGTGGTTTTAGACAGCATGCCAGCATCGCAGAAACAAAAAGAGACACGATGGGCGTGACACAGAAGTGCCTGCCTCTACCACCAACTGCTGATTGCTGATCTTTAAATCTTCAACGGCAGGTCCAACACATTCACATCCCAGCTGGTCACATAGTGCTATTTGGTCAACTGCTCTACTTATGACGTTTTAGGTATTCTTTTGCGCCAGCTGTTTATGGTCCAGGATGCCGCTACTGTGATGTCAACAAATGCTCATGGTGGGATGAAGCAGCACTTGGTTATGTTTAGACAAGATCAATAAATGCACATGCTGGGAATGATAGTTAGGATTAGGAAACAATGCCACAAATGGTTAGGTCATGGCATAAGAGGCACACTGGTCTCCTGCTTGAAAGTCAGTTGTTTGTGGGACCTATCCGACCTCTCAGTGTACTCATGCTCCTTATAATACATCATTACCGGCAGCGCTTCAACCTGATGCTGTCCTGCCACATATCACACACAAGCATCTGCTTCCGTCCGGCCGCATTATCAGGCCCATATCATGTGGACGTGCCTAGTGCCGTCTAGCCGTCCGTTGGCATATAATAACAACACAGCTGGTTCTATCTGGCTGTGTGGCTTTTTACATGGATGTGCAATGTGCCTTTTAGTGTTGCAAACTTCTTTGAAAGTACTGACAAAACATAAGTATTTGATGACTTCAGAATGAAACAGACAGGTGGGTCGCACACATAACACCTTGTCGAAATGTTACACCTATCCCGTCCATGGTCCCATCCTACTGGCTGTCCTGTTTGTACAGACACCATTTCGGCGTTGTTACCACTTCCTGTGGCAGCTTAAAGGTAAGACAACTTTATTTCCCTTTTCTGCAATCGTACCCAACATACAGAACAGCATAATGGCATGATATTTCGACTTGAAAAGGCACCGTAAAAGGGACTTATGTTTGAGAGAGGCATGTGTTGGGTGATCTTCTCACTAAGCTTTAATGGGGTTTGCATTGAGAAAAATCCTTATCAGAATCAATAATTGCATATGATTTACACTGCAATACTATTGCATTTTAGCAAGAAGTCTTAATTTACCCATTCTAATATTGCAGGAGTAATGCCACAAATAATACAAAAAGTAACCTCTAAAGTCTCATTTAAGCAGCACAGACGTCTATAAGCCCCATGAGAATATCACAGGGTTATTAAGGTGATGTTGTATTCAGGCTGCGCTTTGTGCTCTGCCAAAAAAGCTGGCAAGAGCTGTGAGAAGCCTTATTATGCTCGGTGAAGTGTAAATATGTGTGTGTTGAGCTGGCTGTACTCTTCAGCTGTGTGTCTGTCGCTGCATTCCAGCAACCTATCCAGGTGTTTGCCAGCCACAGGGATGGAAAAGGCCACTGCAGGACCACCTGTTCACAACAATTAGGCCTACACACAGGCTTCAACAATACAAGCTCGTGAAGTGTGTGCAACCTCTCTCTTTAACATGACAGATTTAACTTTATGACTTTAACGCTGCTGCAAGTGGTAGGAATTAATTAAAATGTCAATGATATGTTACGGGAAGTGACCCAGGAAAGTCCCTGCTTGCAGGAAACATTAGTCTCTGTATATCAGACCAAATTTTAAACCTCACATACACACCAGTTCAACTGTGTGTTAATGCAAACATCCAATCAGCTAATCACATGGCAGTAACTCAATGCATTTAGGCATGTAGACATGATCATGGTAAAAAACATCAAAGCATGGATCCATCCTGCCTTGTATCAATGGTTCAGGCCGCTAGTAGTCATGTAATATGTGTTGTGGATATTTTCCTGGCACATTTTGGATCTCTTAGAACCAACTGAGCATCCTTGAAATGCCACATCCTACCCGAGTATTGCTGCTGAACATGTCAGTCCCTTTATGGCCACAGTGTGCCCATCTTCTGATGGCTACTTCCAGCAGGATAACGCACCACTTTACAAAGCTCAGATCATCTCAAATCGGTTTCTTAGGCATGACAATGAGTTTTCTCAACTCAAACGGCCTCCATAATCATCAGATTTCAATCCAACAGAGCACCTTTAGGATGTGGTGTAATGAGAGATACACATCTCGGATGTACAGCTAATAAATCTGCAGCAACTGCATCATGCTGTCATGTCAATATGGACCAAAATCTCTGAGCGATGTTTCCAGCACCTTGTTGAATCTATGCCACAAAGAATTGAGGCAGTATTGAAGGCAAAAGGGGGTACTAGCAATGTGTACCTAATAAAGTGACCGGTGAGTGTACATTTTAGAAAATACAAACAGACTGCATTTCACAAGCCCCACATAAAAGAGCTTTTATCCTCGTTTTTATTAAGCTAAGATCTGTATTTGCTTTCCATCCTGTGCATTTGTCCTCATTTGTTCATGTTTCAGCACGTTTTACACACATGCACTGTCTTATTGTTTCTGTTGCTATATTGATCCAATGTGATGAATGTTACTTGTAATACCGAGATGAAACATTTCTACTGACAGTTCCACATTTGTAGATGATTTTTTTTTGGCGCAGTGAATATACTCCATGTTTGCTGATATTTATGCAGATACAGTTATTTGTATTTAGGGCAGGGACATATGAAGAAAATCAAATATCACAATATCTTTGACCTAATACCTCAATACAGATATTGTCAGGGTTCAAACCTTGATTCATGCCGTGCCTTAAACTTATCCAAGTGAGGCCAGAATACATTTGCATTTTCCTGGCATCACATGAATTTGCATCTCAACTAGGAGCTGCAAAAATTGACAAAATTGATCTGCCTGAACATAAACAGCTGTGTTATACAATTATTTAAGACAATTTTTCTAACTTTTTCAAAAAATTCCAGGCCTGGAAATAGCCATTTTCAAATTTCATGACTTTCTTTTTAGGTTTTTCATGACCACACTAAATCTGTATTGTGATTATATTGTAGGGCTGACTACTGGTGCTTTCACAAAATATTTACGCAATGAGATTTTTTTTAGAAATAATCATCAATAGTGTGGCTTTAATGATCAGGTGGGTGAAGGGAAATGACAGAACAGCTAGAACAAGCCGTTTAAACCAGGAAAACCCAACATACACAGTATCACAATAACAACAAAGTCTTGATTTTCAGTCTCAAATCACAACATCAAATCAATTAATTACCCAACCCTATTTGTATTTGTAATGTGGCAATATGATGTCTAGTGATTAGAGCAGTTTCTCTGAACTTCTTTTAGTCTGCTGCAGCTAAAATAAAAAAAAAGTCCCAAAATTAACTAAGCACTAAAATGTATAGTATAACCCATTTAAAATTATGCTATAATTTTTACTTTAATTTAATTCCTACCTTTAACTATGATGTGTAAGTAGCTCTATAGTACTTTAGCATAATACAATGCGCTGTGTTTTTATTTTTATTTTTTGTCCAGAATTCAAAACCAGATGAAATTTGCAAATGTTAGAAAACAATCGAAGACAAAAAACTTTGAATGTGCAATGAGCTAAGGAATGGAAGTCAATTTAAATTATTAAGCCCAATATCACAAATCATACATTTGCCTCAAGGGTAAAATGTAAGTAATACAAATGCTGATTCAAGAGCTTGTGATTGTGTACCTTTGGACAAACCTGTAAATTTATGTTGCACAGAAATCTGGGATTATATATAACCTATACAGATTTTACTGACAAACTTGTCTTTATGGTAGAAATGTTAAGTCCCTTTATTCAAGTTAAATTACAAACAATACAAAGTGGACACTGCTTGGTCACAAGAGAAAAGGCTCCCCTTCTCATCTTTAAGAGAGCATTGCAGGCTTTTGTGTAAGGAAAAATAATGTGTAATGTAAAATCTTAGGCTAATCTTACAGTCACCAGTAACTCTCGCCGCATTTAAAGGGGGTCGAAAGAGCTGCCCACACACTGTAGAATTGACCCACTGGCTGTCTTTGTTTGTACTCACTGTTTGTCTGAAGATCCAGGGTGCTGCAGGTGTTAAATGATTTACAGGATGTATGAGAGCTGCTTGATGAGGCCAAACTGATGTGCCTGATTGTCGCGTAAAAACGAAATATATATATTTAAAAACAACAAACACTAACAAACATTGCACTAAAATAAACAGCCCTTTAAGAAAAGAAAGTGCACACTAATGGGGCGAATTTATCAAAGAATAAAACTGAGATTTAACCAAACACACGGCGATAGAAGACAGTATCGCCTGTGGCGTCTTCCTTGTTTGATTAATTAAGCGCAGGTCAGGTGGTGCATTCAAGTGACTTAAAAAAGTACCCCGGAATTGTGTTTCAACTAAGCTGTTTCACATCCAGGGGCATAGCACCAAATTCTGTGCCCCACACAGGAGCGGCCTTTGTGGGTCCCCTGTCCTTCCTCTCTCGAACCATGTCACTCTCACACACCTTTTAAAATTTCTTTCTTTCTTTCGTTCTTTTTTCTTTCTTTCTTTCTGCATAAGAATAAGCAAATCTACTGCATAAGTAGTAACTCACTCTGCTCAAGCTTTGTTTTTGAGAGGAATGCTAGTCAAGGGGCAGACTAAACCATTGTTGTGCCTGTAATTAGTGACAGGGGCCTTAGAGAACTTCAACTATCTTTATAAGAAGTTCAGTTTTTCAGCAAATTAATACTAAATAATAAAAAATGCAAACAAAACCAAAATTCTTCTTCTTCTTTTGTTACAATGTCCATGTTCATATCACTGATACCCTGCTTTTTATGATGAAGACGAAAAGATTGTGTATTGTCTATATATTTCTTTGTTCTTTATCTTTAAAACAAAACAAAACAAAACAGAACAAAACAAAACAAAAAAAAAAAAAAGAACCTAAACAGTCACGAGCCTACTGTGTATTTTTTTTTTCTTATATTCAGGTTTACAGAACCAATTTTAAAACCAGTGAGTCACAGTCTCCCCCCAAAGCATTCAAAGTAGAAATTTACGAGCGGCACCTAAAGGCAGCAACAGTCGCGCTGCTGCCAAGAGGAGATTCTCTTTTTCTTCTCTTTTATCTCCGCGTGGTAAATGATGCTGCGCGCTGATTGGCTGGTGGCCGCTGACTTGTGCTACATCCCGCAGGCCGACCCTCTCACAGAGTGCTCAGTGCTCAGTCAGCGCTCCTCCCGGAGATCCCCGACACCGCTACCCACCGCGCACTCACACACCAATACACTCACTGACACACTCATGAGTGCGCGCTGCGTCTGTGCGCTCCACCGGCTGCTGCAAGCTGCCGACTTCACCTGAACCAGCAAAGCGGAGACCAGAACAACTTAACAATGCGTGCATATTGCATTATGCGATACCGCAGGGTATTACTACTTTTGCGCTCTTTGAGGAGGTAACGGGGGAGGTGTACGCTTGCATGCCATCACCATGGATTGCCTTTTTCTTCTGATATGGACTTTACCCATCCAGCTGGTCGGCTGCACCTCAATCCAGATCCTGTCCACCCTCTTGTCCTGGAATATCATCAAGGCACGTAAAACATACACACTATTAAATCCAACACATGCACCAGACTATCTTGGGACCAAAACAAACAAACATCTGTCTCTTTTCTGTATGATTGATGTCAAGTGGTGTCTGCACTGTTGGGGTCACTGATTGTGGTGAAAAGTAAGACAAGTGATTGTCATCCCAAATTAAACTCCTGTACAGCTCATGTTTCAACAGAGGAGCTCCATTTATCATCTTTTGGCTTCCAGTTCTTGTAACCTGTTGCTACCTGTTCATTTATGATTCTTTTTTTTTTTTTTTGCAGACGCTGCACATTTACTGCTCACACACCTCCCACACTGTTACGGCCAGCTATTCTTCCAGCGACAGCCACGGATTAAATCATGGTGAGTGCTTGTCTTTTGACATCTCTGGATGTTTCTTCCAGCTGGCACGACTCCACGTTTGTAGAGAGAATGTTAACAGAATGAGATTTGTGGCAGTAATAGGCTCAGTTTTGGGAGCTATGCCCCCCCTTAGATGGTCTTGAATATTGCAGTTTTACTATATTTTTGTCATATGGGGTGATATGTCTGCATTTTATTTCATGACTTTAAAAAAACAAAAGTTAAGGAAGCACTGTTGCACTGGCTGGAAGCACAGCCAGTGAGTGCAGGGATTCCCTCTCTGCTGCTTTGACCCAGAGAAACCAAGAAGTTTGGATGATTTACATACTTTGATTTACTGAGGGAAAAGGGAGGTGGACTTTTTTTTCCCTCTGGTTGTGAAGAAAGCATCCTGATTCTCCCCATAGTCACACTACTGATGGCTTTAGGCAAAGAACATACAGCAGGACTTTTGTCAAATTATCAACTGAGAGAGAAACAATAAAATATTTTTAAAAAGTTGTTGTAGTCCCCACATTTATAGTGGAAATGGTTTCTAAATAAATCATTTTAGCATTTTATCTGACTGGAACACCATGACAACTGTGTGAAATCAGAGCATCTTATATTCACAACCTCTGGTTCTGAAGTATTATACCATATGATGTATGGTGTTGGTGTTATGGCTTCTGTTAAAAGCCATCTGTGATCCATATGAAATGCTTCACTCTGAGAAACAGCTGAGCACTGAACCTTTCACTCCAACACCAGCCTCTCATCTCGGTGACAGGTTGTTTTTCCCATTGACAGTTCTGTTTAGATGTTGGTGATGTATGTTGTGTTTCTGGGTGCATTTCTTGGTATAACAGGCTAAATCTGGATTGGATGGTTTTGATCACATCTGATGTTTGCTGGCAGACTTTTTTTCAGTAATCCATAATGTCAACAGCAAATTCTTTGTAGATGTTAGTGCAAGAAGCATAGCTTTCTTGTAAAGGGGTAAAACAGTATCTGCCAACATTAGTTTCACAGCAATAAAACTTTAATGCAAAGCCATTTAGTATGGTGTCATTTACCTTCTCCAATGACATGTATAAGCCAGGTATATCAACATATTAATTAATTAATGGCAGCCTGCCATGATTTAAACATCTTCCATCGCAAATTGGTTTTCTAATTTTGAAGAAGGACTGTTCATTAAGGGCACTACTTGAATATATGTACCATTTGGTTATGCAATGCACCACACTCTCAGAGCACAGAGTGTACTCTGGGCACAGATGGAGAAGCAGAATGCCAGGCACAGTTACAGTTAAACAAAATCCCTAAAAGTTTGCTTTTACTTGCCTCTGCAGCAGCTGCTCCTCTCATCCATTGATCTGATTTGATCAGCTCTGACCAGATCGACAGATCATTATCATTTTCATTATCTGTCCCATGACTCAACACTCTTTATGCCTCCTTTGCATTTTGACACAGAACCAAACAACGGTGGATTCATTCAGCTCAATTATGTGACTGCATGTAGCATTGTAGAATTAAAAGAGACCTAATGGGCATGACGTGTAATACTACAGTGTCAGCCTCTAGTGTGATGTATGGCATACGCCTTGCCAGCGCTTTATAAACAATAACGTGAATAACAATTATTTACCATCTCTGTTAAATGGTGGCTGATCCTGTCCTCTGTTTGGAGGGTACGGAGCTAATGAATTTGATTGTTTTCCTAATTTGCGAAAATTTATGCCCGCTTTTCTTCTTCTTTGAGTTAGCCGCTGACTGTTCATAGCGACTTTATAAATCTCCTGTGCTGCGTCGCGCACACAACACATCATCAAAACGTCACACCCAATCAAACATCATGACCCCGTCCAGCCAGCTTTCCAGTTTATACAGACGCCCGTTCAGCAATGTTTCTACCTCCTGTGGCAGCTTAAAGGCAGGACAACTCTGTCTCCCCATTCCGCTACCTTACCTTATGTACAGAATAGCAAGGTGGAATAACTGTGCGATATTTCCACCCTGAACAAACAATGTAAAAGTTAAAGTAAATCTCTTTGTTGGGGCTCCAAAAATATAAATCAATAAGTGGCAGCCAATGTTTTAACCATGGCGGGCTGCCACAAATAAATGAATGTTTGGGAAACCCTGTCATTCACTCTCTCCACATATAAGTTATGGCTAAATGCAAATGTTTGCAGTCCTCCTTCCACAAATACATTCTGAAAAATGTTGGAAATAACTAACTGAAGCAAAATGAGTTTTAGCAGGATGTTTGAAAGTGTTTATGCCATTCATAGTCACTAAATAACTCTGATTTTCACACTCTCATGTGACTTCCCTTTAACCATCTTCCCTTCAGACTACGTGTTTGTAACCCCTGTGGAGGTGGACTCTGAGGGAGGATACCTGACCCACGATGTGACCAGGCGAAGCCATCGCAGCAGGAGGTCGCTCTCTTCTTCTCTGCACTACCGGCTCTCGGCCTTTGGGCAGGACATGCACCTGGACTTGCGTCCGTCCCCTGTGGTCGGCCCGGGGTTCACCGTGCAGACGCTCGGCTCGGATGGCATCTCCACGGTGATGGGCGATGTAGGGTTTCACAACTGCCTGTATCAGGGATTTATCCGTAACATGTCGGCCTCCTCTGCAGCCATATCAACGTGCTCTGGACTGGTAAGTGTCTGCCAGTAATTTATTGGTTTGTCATGTTGTTGTTTTACTTTAAATTGATGACATGGCTCTCTCCTTAAGTGGATTACATGGTTTCTGCATGGGTTGAGAAAATCATCCCTTGGGTTGGTGAAACATTCCAAAACTAGTGTAAATTATCTCAAACATTTTCATCGTCTGAAAAGTTGATAGGACATTTTGAAAACAGATTTTCTGCTCCACCCCTACCTCAAGCTCCATCCCTTTATGCCCTTAAAGCCCTCCGTCCTCCTTTGACCCGATTGTTTTGATGCTTCGTTGTCTGCACAATGCAGACCTTGGTTATATGGGTGAACTGCAACATGACATCATTACCCATGAGTGTAAGCATCGGTTTCTTATGCTTTGTGAGGCACTTCTTTGAACGTTGGGAGGAGTGGAAAAAAGAGAATGGAAGGCTGAAAGGAGGAGAGCAGGAGAGGAGAGAAATGTTACACTGCTGATGGTACAGCACATGAAAACAGGCCATAATTCAGCTGAAGTGTTTATTGTAGTGCCAACAGCACACATGACAAACACACCCATCATACTGAACTGAGAGGACAGTCTTACGAAGACTAGATCAACTCATTCTCTAGCCATTTGTAATTCCTGTCAGGAGCTAATTTTGTTATCTTGTTGTGGACAGTGAATCTATGGAGAGAAAGTCTTTGAAGTCTTGAAAAGGTCTAGATGGGCCACAAGTCCAGCTGTTCACAACATCACTAATTGTATGATTGTTTGCAAGTGGGGAACTGGTTGTGTGGCCTTGAGGAGAAGTTTCTTCATCACATTTTCCATGTTGTTGCCTTTGTTTCTTTGTGTTTTAGTTTTGGTCACTGCTATCTCCAGTTTTGCTCAGTCACCACACCCATTGGCGTGTTGTGTCAATAATTATTAGAAAATAACATTTTGGGAAATTTTCATTCCTTCAGAGAATGAGAACGAAATATCAGTAACTTTGGGTTCATGTGTTCATTACTGAGCTGTAATCAGTAAGGGTTTGGTCCATTAATGTATTAAGACACCTGGATACAGCATTTGTTGCAGGACCCTGTTCAGTCATATAAAAATTGCTCAGTGGTGCATTGAGCCAAAAAAGCTCTTTTTCCACTGTATGAAATAAGCTAGATGATCAGTACTGCTTCCGCTGCATTGGACTCATAGAGAAGGTGCAATAGAGACTTCTGCCAACTGAATCAGCTACTTCTGGTTAAGCACTCTGTGAGGGAAATTAGTCATGTCATGGGCATTGTGACACTCAAAAAGATTTATCCACTGGTTTTCAGTTGTCGCTTTCCCAATATAAGTCAATGGGAAAAAGTCTTTTTGGGCCGAGTGGCATCCATGAGTTGTAATTCCACTGTTTGGCCACTATAAAAACTGGCTTCAAAGCCTGGTGCACTAACTGGGGGCCTGGTTTCGCCTAGCTATAGCCCTATTAGTGACCTAAGCACAAACCTAAGTAGCCTACTTTTTGATTCAGGCTCGTTATGTTCCCTGGCCCTTAAGAGAAAGTTGAAATATAGTTTTTTAGGCTACCTGTTATGAAGAAACAAGCTACATCCTTAAAGGCATTCCTGTGATCTCACAGATGTATGCATTTTGAGCTGAAACCTACGTTTGTATAATGGAGAAGAAAATGGTAGAAACCTCAGGAATCCCCTTTTTCAAACGGACAGTCTACCACTAAGGTCGTGACAGTAACTGGCTCAGTCTGAGAAAATATTAGATATCAATTTATGTTTTTTTCAGATAAAAGACATCCGTGGGATTAGGAAACTATCTTGAACCTGTATCACAGGTAGAAAAAGTGTTTAGATATTTCCATTATGCTTTGCACAGAGGCATTGCTATTGAAACTAGTGTATGTTAGCTAGTGTTCCAGTTAACCTACCTTAAAGTCTAGAAGCAAGGGGAACAGCTAGCCTTTCAAAGTCTGAAAACGCAACACCAAACTCAATCATTAATGTATTGTGCCCAGTTTGTTCAACCCATGCTTGAACAGAAATGTAAAAGCAACATTTTGTGTTTTCGGGTCATAGGCTATGTAGTGCAACTAGTAAAGCTAAGCAAAGCTAAAAATGCTGCATAGAAGTAGTCTACTGTGTGAATTCAAGAACTGCTATTTGTTAAGGATTGCAGCATTTTAACTCATACTAAAACCAGCAATAGTTATTTTGACGTTTCGGTCCAGCTTTAGCCATACCTGGCTACATGTTTTCCTTTGCCCCCAGTCTTTATGCTATCCAAGCTAAACATGTTGTGACTCCAGCTCCGTGTTGTACATATGGGCATAAGAGTGATATTGAAGTTCTGTGACAATATAACAATTAGAAAAAATGAGAACAATTGCAAAATTTCTTACAATGTGCTGACTTGACTTAACTCTGAGCTGCCCAAATCACATAATTGGAGATATCATTGACTCTATGTTTAGGCTTTACTTTAACTTAAATGATTTGTGCAAACTCCAAACATTCAAGGAACAGATATTTTCCACCACACAGACTCTGTAATTAAGCCTACAATATGCTTTCATTTGTGGTTTATGAGGTGCCTGAACCCTCTGGCCCATCAGCACTCACACATTCCTTGACACATCCCACACCAGCCTGGACCAGATGGACACACTACACCTCCATAAAAGCCATACCTCCATTTATCATCCAGTCTTCATACCTCCTCCTTGTGCGCCCGCCCTGCTCTTTTGTCCCCTGTTTGCCCTGCCTCTACATCTCCTCTTGTTTGCAGCAATTAAAGCCAGGGTGAAGTTTGAGCCGCCTCGCTGGCACTGCTAATCTTCACATTGTCCCTTTCATTAGGCTAGCTCCGACTCACAATAAAACACCACTGACCCGTTCACTTAAAAGCGCTGCGAGAACACAATGTGATTGGGTCATGATTGCATTTGAATGGGCCGGGACGGACACTTTGATCTATTTTTTACTCCTTGCAAGCTTTTGCCTTTTTTTTCTCTTCTTCCTGTCCCAAGTGCCACCCCAGGGCCATCGTTGATTGGATGTTCACTCTGCCTATTAAATGGACTTGTGTTGTTGTAAGTCTGGCAGATAAGGGACATTGATAGAAAAATGAAAGACGTAAAAAGTGAGACAAAATGACAAGTGCGTCAAAAGTGAATTCTGGGCCTCCTGTCTCTGTCTCTTTCTCTTAGTGCACGTGTCTTTGTTGGACTGCTGTGAGGCTTAAAACAATGAAAGCAGTTGACCCTTGCTTTTCATCTGGGCCTCTACCCAGAATTTTTGGATTAAGTACAAATGAGGAAAGAGCCATCCAAGCTTGCTTGATGCACTGATGCACTCGAGAAAGAGATTAAGGTGGGATTAAAAACAATGCAAAAGAGTAAGGAGTCAGGAAAAAAAAAAAAAAAAAAAAGAAGGAGACAGGGAAATCCAGGAAAATGCATGACAGACAGAAAAGCAAAGAGGCTGAAATAATGAATGAGAAGTGAGCCGACTCGGCTGGGAGCGCAGTGCTACAGAGAGCAAGTGTTGTGCAAGAATAATGTGAATTCATTGTCTGGGTTGGAAGCTCCCAGGGAGGTTGGATGGTCTCTTTATAGAGAGTTGGAGAGATGGACTGTTTATATCAAAGGGCTTTGGAGGAGAAATGGGGTGAGAGCAAGAGAGAAAGAAAAAGAACTTCCTCGTACTTCATGTCATTGTCTCCTTTCAACAGAGGAAAGAGGAGGACAGGGAAAAGAAAGTGTCTGAAATAGGGTTTTTTGGACGTGACCCTGCTTGTTAATAGCAGCAGAGATGTCAGCACCAGCTACTGGGCCAAACCTTTTTTTTTTTTTTTTGAAGTGTTCACTCTGGCCCAGGCCTAGCAGATGGAAGTAGGATTCAGTTGTTTAAATGAAGACCAGGGCGAGTTGGTATTAAGAGCAGGGGCCGGATGGATGGATGACTGGCAAAGAGGGATTTTCTACTGTAAATCCCCATTAATTGAACATGGTGTTATTTGTTGCTTTAATTACTCTCTCTGTGTCCTTATGAGGCACCACGCCCGTGCTATCGAGTGCAATGAAGTTGTCTCTTTTGCATGAGAGATGAAAGTCGTTTCAGATGTAATGCTCTCTGATTTGAAAGAGAAGTGGAAGGGGTGGGGGAGTGAGGGGATGGGGTCTTCTCTCTTTCTTCTTTTGAGGGTTGTTCATCAGAGGTCGCTTTGCTGGTTGACCCCAATCCTCTCTGCTCGTGTGTATGGGGCTGGGTGGGTATGCAGCTGAAGGGGTGTCAACCTGTACTCTCGCAGGTTCTCAGTGTGTAGTGAAGGTTCAGAGCTGCTCTGTGAATGCAGAGAAATAATTTACTGCTCCCCTTTGTCCTTCCAGCCCCTTCCCAGGATAGGATTCTTCTCTCTGGGGTGATGAGGGCAAATTGGAGACCTGCGCTGTCGGGCGTCTGCTGGTGCCCGTGAGAAAAATAGTCAAACTATGTATCCTGAGATTGTAATCAGAATTTTGACAGTTGTATGTGGCTTTTGAATAAATGGCAAATGATAAATGACATAAGTGCAGAAAAGCAAGCAAACAATTAAAATAGTGAAAATACACTTTTGAGAATAGAAGAAAAAAATGAATCGATCAGTTTATATATATATATATATATATATATATATATATATATATATATATATATATATATATATATATATATATATATATATATATATATATTGATCGGATCATTCTTTGGACTACCAAAAATGGCAAAAAAAACAAAAACAACCCATCATAATTTTCAAGACATGAAGATGGCATCTTCAAACTACAAGGTTTGTACAACCAACGGTCTGTAACCTGAACATGTTGAATATAGATTTTCAGTACTGTAAGACAGACAAGTCATATGCGCAGTGCTTCTCAAAGTAATATGTTTGTCTAAAACATTACAATTTCAAAGACGTCAGTCTCATGTACGCCTGAGTAGCCTTCACATACGTGGCCCTCATACACATGTGCATACTCAGGCACGCTCAGGGCATTCTACTTTTGGTGTAAGTGTTTTGTATTGTAAGTTGCTAAAGAAAAAGTGCATGTGTTTGGGAAGTACTGAACATAGGACTGGATAAATGAGACTTGGATTATTCTGCAGGGGTTGTGTGAAAATTTATGAACAGATGTTTTGATTAAGTTTTACTGTTTATTCTAAGTATTCTTTTAAGATGCAATGTCTTGAAGACATTTGTAAGCAACTGAATTTGGGGTTTTCGTTTTGTTGTCAGTTAGCTATGCAGCCACATCTCAGACTCATGATGATGTCAGTGTTGGAGTGATATATACTGATAATGAAAATGTTTATAATTTGCACATACAAGACATACATGTGGTGAGAAATACACTTGCTGTTGTTTGACTGCTTTAAATAACTCCATAGGTCATTACTCACATGACACGTCTTCATTACTGAAACATTTGAGTGTTGGACACACCACACGCCAGGCTGGCTATTAGGGTTGTGGCTGAGCTGACCATGACCTTTACTGTGACCTTTCCCAAGCCCCTGCAGGCCAGGTCAGAGTCAGGTTAGGCTCTATGGAAACTGAGCTCCTTGGTTCAGAGTGACCAAAAAGTGCAC
This sequence comes from Plectropomus leopardus, assembly GCF_026936395.1. NCBI lineage: Eukaryota > Metazoa > Chordata > Actinopteri > Perciformes > Serranidae > Plectropomus > Plectropomus leopardus. Next base: position 38,279,260 of record NC_142176.1, on the reverse strand, counting down.
TTGAAGGGATCATTTTCTTCTTCCTGCAGCACTTTCAAAGTCCTCAGGGTGATACACTGTGCTGTAGCCATTTAATTAATTTTCAGTGCATAGCATGAAATTGAGTAAAAAAAAAAAGGAAATTATTGCAACTTCATGAAATATATTTAGTGTCAGGGTAAATGAGCAGAGGCTCTAATTTACAAAGCAGAGGCCATGTTAAATTGAGGAAGTCAGTTGATGTAGTTTGAAAAACAACAAAGTCCATATAGGAAGGATATTGGTGTGGATATGTCTAAAAATACAGGACTTTGGCTTTTGTTCGTGTCCCATTTTAAACCAGAATTCAATATTGACAATATTGACTCAGCTGTAAGTCACAACATTTATGTAATGGTACATTAGTAACAAATACATTTGTTTGAACCTAAACCATTCCTTTTTTCCTAAACCTCACCAAGTAGTTTTGGTGAAATCTAGTTTTGGTAAAATCTAAGAACCCATTGGCTATGGTCTCATGATGGTAAAACCTCTAGGGTCAACAGCCAATATTTTGGAAGATCCTTTGTAGCCAGCAGATAACCTGGGTCAGTTAATGGTCATATATGACCCATCCTGTCCTTTAGGTTTGACACCAGATGTTGCACCTTTTAAGGAAACAATCGATAGAGCGGAGGATCAAACATCTTCTGGGGTCATAAGGGTTTGGGTTTTGTTTCGAATATCATCTCAAACTAAATTGATCAAAAGATGAGATGCGTCATGATCTGTCTGATACAACTGATTTGGCTCAGCAGGCGAACTTTGACTGATTAATCACATTGTAAGTTTGAAATTTGTTTGATCCATTGTATGTTTTCACTTAGGGACAAAGTTTTTCGGTTTTCCTTTTCCTTTTTTCTCGGTCAGATGCCCATGTTTGCATTACTGTAGTAGCTCATCTTGTAAGCTTCTGAGTGCAAGCACTTAAAAAAAACTTGACATGCTTTTTTGTACCATGGTTTGGTTTCAGATAAGCTTGGGAGACTTCTTTGATGTAAACTGGCAGTTATCTTGATGACCCAGCAACCCCTCACAAGTATCACGGTTTACAGCTCAAATGTGTGTTTGCACACCCATGTGTGAGAGAGAAAACACTAGAGAAAGTGTCAAGACACCTCCTCTTTTCTCCCCTTCATCCTCCGAGCCAGCTCAGATCAAACCTGTCTGATGGCCATCGTTGACACGGTGCCGCGTGTTGTGGCAACCACCAGTGACTGTTGTTAGAGGGGAGCTCGACCTACGACCTCCCAGGCACGAGGCTCCCTGTGGTGTGAAAAATGCGTTTGCTCTTTTCCCGGGGTCTTGTTATTGATGCTGCATGGACTGTGGCCTCCAGAGGGCCTGTGGTTGTCAAACACATCACCATGTGAATATATGAGAGGTTGAGCTCCAGCACTTGTTGGGAAAATGTGACATCCTGTCTTGCAAAACTGTTGCTGGCATCAAAGCTTCTTAAGTCTGTTGGTTGTTTGGTAAAATTGAATATGTATGACAGGAACAATTGATGATTTAAAAGTCAGTTTGACTCCAAAACTGCTGTATGGGATTATGAAATGACATTCAAAAGTCTGAAAAAGCGTCCGTGCACTACATCTGGAAAATGAAAACGTTTGGCCAAAAGGCATACAGTTAAACACTCACTCGTTCTGTTTGAATATTTAACATGTGTAGATGTTGTAATCCCATTAGACTCCTCGTAGAGCTGAGACAATATATGATTACTCATCCGTAGGCCTGGGAACCGAGACAACATATGATGTGTGTGTGTGTGTGTGTTTGTCAGTGCGCTCCAAATCCCTTAGGCCTTTGCAGAGTTAAAGTGACACTTGAATGACCGATTTCCAGCCAGCAGTCAGGCCATTTGTACCTGTCTGTTTTCTGTAAAGGCCAACAAATTGGAACGTCTCCCCGTTACAATATGCCTTTCTGGCTTGGCCATAATTCAGTGACTGGGCTGGGCCACAGAGGAGCTCAGAGCTTGGCGCTACAAGAGGAGAGTGGCCCGGAGCCGTTCCCTGGTGGTCTGGATGCTGACAGTGATGTAGTGCCCACTGTTAGATGCCAGCAGGAGAGGGGGGTCAGGCTCTCAGCATGGGTGTGGGATGTTGTGTGTGTGAAAAAAGGAGCAAAAACAGTGCGTGTATGAATATGTGTGTACGTCCTTTCTAGTCTGTGCAAGGTTTTTCTCACACAAGACTAATGGCTGGTGTTGAGGTCCTCAAGTGGATGCTGCAACTTCTACAAAGAGAGCCCATACATCAAATCTGACCTACTATTGTCAGCACTGCACTGCACTACATTCACTGGTGCTGTGGTTTACCAGCCTAGACCTATGGTAAAGCACCAAGTACTGCAGGGCTCATGAGGAGTGTCAATGTTGTTTTTTGTTTTTTTTTTTGTCTTTGTTGGCTGGGATGAAAGTTAAGTTCAGGGTATGTGTGTTTTTTTGAATTGTGGAGAATTGAGGGGTGAATCTGACTCATAGACTGTAGCGACGCTTCACAGACAGGATGTCACTCAAGCGACCCCACCCTTAAATATGTGTAACTTAAAATGTAAATTGGTCAGTTACCAAAAAAAATCAACCCAATATACAGTTGTCATGAATGATGAGATTAGCTAGAGAGACCAAAACAGTTTTTTGCACATGTCTGTAAATGTGTATTTCTGTTGTAAAGTTGGGCATTTTAACATGGGGGTCTTTGGGGATGGACTCTGTTTTTGGAACCAGCCTCAGGTGGCTGGGCAATGAACTGCAGTTTGTGGCACTTCAGCATGAGCTACATTTTTTTGCCTTGAATGCTGCTTGGTTTTGAATAAACAATGTTATTGTTAATGTTAATGTTATAGACATAGCACCCTTATGTCACGTTATGTGTGCTTAACTTGGATATGTTGAGGTTGTGATTGCAACAATTGCCTACATGGGCTTTGTTCTCTTCCAGAATCTCTTAACTATTGTTGTTGCTTATTTGAGTAGTGAATATCAGTAAATATCCAGACAAGATTGAAAATAATAGGCACCAGCCAAAATAGCATCCTGCAAGCCATTGTACAAGCATTGGAAAATAAACTGGAAAACCTTGCCATATCAGTTTCCAACAGGATATTGGGAACTGCAATATCTTTTGATAAATCAAAGTTTGGCTTAATCCTAGACAGGGCCATTCAATCAGTTAGCTCCTTTTTTATAGGCCAATGTAACGAAGCAGGATTCTTGTGAGAGAGAGAATGTGCTTTACAGTGTGTAAGGACTTGTGTGTCAGTGGGAATATGAGGTGCTGTCCTGTTCCTGCTGTGGTCCAATGGTATATGCTGTTCAGGGGCTGCAGACTGGCACTTCCCATGTTTGGGGGAAGCGACCATACGGCTGTCTTGTTGAGGTCGGAATGTGTGTACAGTTAAATCATTCCACAGTCAGACATGGTGGATTACCAGAAGCATCTGAAAACATGGACCATTAAAAAAGCAGCAGACAACAGTGTAAGGAGACATAAACAAGTTTAAGCAGCTGATGGGATTGCATTGTACCTTGTGTATTTCCACATGACAAATAAATGATTGATTGATTGGCTTGTGGGTTGCAGGGAAAATGAAAGGTTGTTCTCTGTAAATGTGGATATATTGCCTTTCAAGTCAAGCTTGGATGATGCGTCCACGTGGTAAAAAAAAAAAAAGCAAAGTTGTACATCATTTTTGTGAGTGTCTAGCTCTGCAGGTGCTGGGAAATGTCAGTCATCATAAAGCATTATTAATCGTTGGTATCAGAGGTCAGTAAACAGGCTACAGAACAGTAAATGTTTTCTGGTGTGTGATACATAGCAACAGTCAAAGTTTTATTTGAAAGCATGGAAATGATATGCAGGAAGAGATCGTCTATCATTGTGTTGCATTTGTTGTTTAGAACTCGATCCAGATTCTGGTCACACTCATCACATCTCTTTTTGGAAATTACATTGCCTCCATCAGTGCAGACACTTAGGGGAATAGTGCAGTAAGAAGAAACCATGAAGAGTAGCCAAAGAAGAACATGTGAGATGTGGAGGAAACAGTTTACAGTGAATTTGAATCTCTGATGAGACCCCCTCGTCTGACCTTCTGAAAAGGGGATTTTCACCTGAATCACACCTATCCAACTGCAGTGCTTTGGAAGAAGAACTCAGCCAGTTTAAGGGGGAAATTCAGGTATTTTTCAACCTGGGTCTTATAGTCATAATTATTTTTAATCTTAATTTGTGTCATGCAAATTTTTCATTTGCCATCTCAGTTGTAGAAATTGGAGAAGAATGGACAAAACAATAAATATCAGGACAAGCAGAGCTAGTATCCTAAAGCTTTCCAAATTAACTTAAATTTTTAATGAATAATTTCAAACACTTCCAACACTCTGATTGTACCTAAAACACAGAAATTTGCCTCCTGGAATAAAACTTAATATTTAACCCTCTGCCTTCATTACAGAGAGGAAAGATAACAAATGTTCATGCTAAAATTTCTCAATTTTACAGCAGATAAACATGTTTACAGCCTGGTACAAAAAACAAATCCTAATGTCCAAAGCTAATTTCAACATTCATGACAACTGTACAGGGGGTGAATATTTCTGTAACTCAACGTTTGAATTTCATTACGGCTAAAAGTTTTGCACAATTAAGTGCAGCCTCCATAGCTCTGTGCTCTCATACGAATATGGTCACTTCTGGCTCCAAAAATCCAGAATCGCAAACCAATTGGTGATTTCAGGTTGACTGCATCATCCATTATTTGAAACAGCCTACATTCTAAAACAGGTTTACAAAAAAAATGTTGTAAGGGTTGTTTATCTTTAAGTATTGAGTTGCTATTTTTCTCTTTGTGTATATTCGATCTATTTTTTTCGATCCTGGAATTTTGTGGAAAATGAGAGGTAAAATCCTTGACTGAATGATTTCATGCATTTGGATATACTACATATCACCACCGGTCATGATATCCATCTGTAGAAACAATACATTCTTTTCCATTTCCTTTACAACCTAATTCAGTTCATTCAGCTCCTCTGGGTGTTAGGGTGTGGCAGACAGATATGTAGAGATAGCCGACTTCCAGTCTCAGCAACCTCCACCTTTCCAGCCACAGGTGCTATTGCTGGAAAAAGTTCCTATCATGAGAATCACATTGCATTTATGTACATTCCACCTGAGCTGAGAACCTTCGAGTTAATTTAAATTACACTTTCACATCATTTGCATCACAACAACACTGTATTTTTTTTAGTAAGTAAAAGTGTTAGGGCTGCACTATAGCCTAGTTAAAGAGCAGTTAACAACACTTTGAGGGAGGACATTTCCATTTGTATGGGTTGGTGTGGGAGTAGTCCCCCTGTTTCCTACTGTGTCTACATGGGATAGTGAGTGGGGCTGTGCCCAAAGGCTCCAAATGACAAAAGACTCGTCCAACACCATCAGTTTCTCTCTTTGTGTGTGCCCACCTAAGCTTTGTTCCCGAGACATCATTAGAGGGTGTCAGTAGGTTCTTCAAAGACAATTAGTGAACTCAAACAAGACCCCAGGCTACTGGCACATTGTGATCCTCATCAGTTGTTCATGACGAGGGTTTTACTTCTTTCCCACCAAAATTATTGTGTTCACGCAGGTTTTTTAAAGGGTAAATCCACTAAATTTGAGCATTTGTCTCTATTCCCACTGCCACTGAACAAGCAGGTCTGCCTCTCTGTCAGCTGGTGTGTGTGTGTGTTGTCATGTGACGTCACACATTGGCATTGTTCCCATCAATGCCAATCGGAGCCAGAGGCGATGAAAACCTGCGCCTATTGCAGAGTCATTTGACCAAGGAGTGAATGCAGATTGTATGCATTCCCATTTCATTAAAAAGCCAGATGTTAGTGGGTGATAGTAGGTTTTTTTGTGCAGTGCGAATGAGGCTTTGGAGACACACTATCACTAATGGAGTGGCTGCAAACAGCTACAGTTCCCCAATCCTGTTGAATTTCCATGAACGCTACCCTGCGCTCCAAAATACACTCATTTGAAGTCAAAAGAGGAAAAATTCAAGGATGCAATGACAGGGCATAACCCTGTCATTGCTGCTTGGCTCTTGTCTGCTGTGCCACCTTCCTCTGATCCAAGATCCAAAATAACCATCTCTTCTCTACCCAGCTCTTACCCGATTTTAAAGACACATAATTCTCTTGCGCAAACTGTAATTACTCAGATTGTGATTCTATTGAATAAGTTTGATGCCTGAGGGGCCTCTCTGCTCCTGTATGATTTTTCCCCCTCACCACACACCATTCACGTGACTCTCTGGCTGAGCTGGAGTGCAGATGTGCTTTAGAGCTCAGTAATCACCGGCTTGGGGCTTCTCGCCGCTCGGCACTAGTCTTTAACAGCATGTAAGCACTTACTCATTTGCCTTATAATATCATGGTAGGAAACCTTAAAAGAGACTGCATTATACAGAGGCGAGCTAAAGATGCTGTCTCCGCTGTCACACACCGTTATGATGCCAAAAAGAAAGAGCTGTTTGTTGGGGTGACTTTGAGAGAAAACTTCTTTTTTAACCCTTGTTTTTCTCGTGTAGGAAATAGTGTCAGTGATTGGAGGTGGCCCTGTTCACTTTGTAATCTGACTGTGTGAATCTGTGTGAGAGTCATGTTTGAGTCTGCATGTTAACGTGGGAAGAAAGTAACGTGGTGTTTAGCAGACAGTGCTCATCCCTTTAATCTAACAAGTGTTAATGTATGGAGATAACTAGAGGTCTGCTGTATCAACGCTACAGCTGGCCTTTCTCTGGTGTGTGGAGGGTGCCTGTAAACTTTGTGAAACTCGATACAGCTCATCTATCTTTTTTCACATCATTAAACTACTATAGGGAACATGATTTTACATGTATTATCTGCTAGATTCTTACTACTCTAAAAACATGAATGAAAAAAAAAAGTGACAAAATTTGTGAAAACAGGGTCACGCCTACAAACAAACTGTGCAAATCAGTTGGAAAAATCTGTAGAGTCAGTAGTGTAGGGAGTGGATGAGTGAAAATGAGCTATAGGGGTGTTGTGCTGTAAAAACAAAGGAGCAAAGGTATGCTGAGTAGGTCTGCCAACCAAAGGCTGCATTTACACTCCTTGTTCAAGGCGGGAATATCATGCTGTTTTGCCACCACGTTGTTCTGTGTATAAGGTCTGATTGAGGAAAGAGGAGACAAAGTGGTTTCAATTCTGAGCGGAGAACGGAGGTAGTAACAGCACTGTGACGAGGTCTGTGTAAAATGCACAGCATGAACGATTCAACCATAGGCGACACGGGTGTGACATTTTGAAGGCATGTTTATATGTGCACCTCACCGTGGAATATTTTAAAAGCAGCTTTTAGCATAGCCAGCTAATTCAAAGAAGAAGAACTGTGCCGGTAGATGTCCACAAACTGGGAAAACAATGAAATTTGGGGGGTTCTTTTACCTCCAAGCAGAGGCTGAGATCAGCCACCATATAACAGAGAGGGTAAATGATTGCGATTATATTGTGCTAGAGGCGGATGCTTGTTTGTTAAACTCCAAACCTGTCATACCTCTTTTGATCACGGGATGCTGCGATGGGGTGTATAATCACACACTGGATCAGAATGATGCCATCATTGTTTGGTTCTGTGTAAAAATGCAGGGCAGGTATAAAGGGAGGACTTGGTTGCAGCCCTGTAGAGCGATCTCTTTGTCCATGACACTGATCGGGCTTATCAAGTCTGCTGCCCTGGAATGAGGCCGTCACACCATGAAGAACTCCTGCCGTCTCCCTCAAATTGGGGTGTGTCGACTGACATATATTGTAGATAATACACTGACTATGGATAAGTACCCCTTACAGCCCGACTTAAAACAATGTCAACTATCCCTTTAAGGTTCGAACTGAGGTGTCGATGCATTGATAAAGTTCAGCTTAGAGCTGTAGCAGGTGGTGTTTTACTTTGTTGGGTCTAAAAGGCAGGTAAGTGTTATGTTTTATTAGCTGTTTTGTCTTTGATATTCACAAAAACATACAGTACATGCTGACGAAAGAAAATTGAATCCACACACACACACATGCACACATACTGCACCATTATTACCATCCCTGCAGATGGAATGAATTTCCTGTCATTATCATCACAGACACTTCCATCTGCTAACTGCTGGAAAAGAAAGTAAAGAGCTGGCAGATGTGATACAGCAAAAAGAGAAACAGAGAGAGAGAGAGAGAGTAATGGATGTGAGTCAAATTAATGAAGTAACTTCAGACAGTTGGGCCTTTCATTGTGTTATTCTTGGAATGCAGCAGCTGCCGGGCAGGTTGGGTATTAGTCACTAATTACATCACCTTTGTACGATTGTGAATGAGACGATATGAGCTGTGTGTTGGGCTGATTTCTGGTTTTGCTGTATGAGCTGAAACTTGTTTGGTTTCAGGCAAACTGGCTGAACTGGCATTTGTCATTATTATATGTTTTGGTGAAATAAAAATTAGCCTACAGCAGTAACCTGTGCTAATGCTGCAAAGTGGAGAATTAATGGAACGCAGGGATGAAGGGCAAAGAGGAAAAGATGATTCACTGTGTTCCTACCACCATAGTTCCTGCAGCGTGTTTGAGCGAACACTCCTATTGCCGAATGGCTGGCTAACATCTTGCCTCTAGGTGCCATGGTAGCCAGACCAGCTGTCTGCAGTTCTGTCGAGCAAGTGAGGCAGTGTTGCTATGCCTGCAATAGCAACATGTGCCGACAGCATCACAATACTAAATCCATCTTGTATTGCATTAGTAATAAGCATTATGACAACGAGATTAACGTAATATTGTGTTTGTCTTTTAGCAGATGAATGGAGCCACTTGTGTCTGACAATTATGTGTCTGACAATGCCAAAGTGCTATAAACTGTAGTTCATCAAATGGCCACTTGAGGCTTGCTCCACGAACAAGTCAGTTCCCATAGACTTTCATATTTAAATGTCCAACTTTATAGCACAAATAAACAACAAAACAATAAAACAATTTTAGTCTCTATAGCTAATTTCAACACCAAGAACAACTGTACAGACAGTGTATTTTACTTAAACTTCCCCATTTACATATTACATCCATTTATTATACAGTCTATGCCGGCAACATGATGGAGAACAGTTTTCAGTAGTGGAAGCAGGGAAGATGTGCACGGCACACAATGTGTTGGATTATTATGAAGTTCATGTGTTTTTTGGGGAGACGACATAAGACAAGTGGACTCTCACATCTCGTCTCTCTGGTGAGTGTGCGGCTTTATTCTGCCTCGCTTTTTTGTATAAAAGGCAAATAATTGGGCGGTATTGTTGTTTCGCCAGGAAACAAAGATGAGTCTTATCAAGTTCAATGGGAGATCAGCTGCTAAGTGAGACACCTAGTGGTAAGGTCTGATACTGGTCTGGTAGTTGGCTTATTATCAAACCGGTTTTAAAGTGTTAACACTGGCCTAACTCCAATATGTACTGCAAAACAATAAACAGTAGAAACCACTTAAAGTAAACATGTCTGTCCAGGTCAAATTGATTAGCATATTATTATAACTAATGTTTCTTATTTCTCATGCAGAATACTATCAAATAGATTTTTGCATATTCATGACATGAAAACGGTAGCTTTGCTATTTATGGAATTTTATTGACTTTCAAATTACAGTGGAGCTTTTTTATCACATGATCAGGCATTATCAATCCACATGGTGTGCGGCTTCAACCACAGTTGCTTTCCCTGTGTGCATTTGTTTTCTTTCTCCATCACTAGTAACCATGACTATCAGTTAAAATCTTTGAGGAGACTACATTTTTTTCATGGAGAGAAAATAACTGTCTTTTCCTATCAAAATATCAATATTTATGCAACACCGGCCTCAGGTAGCCAGCTGAAAGCAGATGCGTCACAGCAAGGCAAAGTTGCATGGGAGTAAAATATATGTATGAAAAGACTTACTGTATTTTTTAAGTTATTTATTAAAACAGTATTTATGTATGATTCTGTCCCAAGCTTTTTGATCCTCATAAGCAGTTGATAACTGTAACCATGATATATATAAGTGGTTTCTACCGTACAATATAATCCTATGTTAAGGTTAAAAGAAATAAAAAATCTTTGTTTCATGTTTTATTAATAAGCTCAGTGTGATATTTTACAGGCCTTTTTTAAAGGGAGAAAAAAAAAAGAAAAGAAATTATCTTGCAGTGTTGCAGAATGATTACACTGATATTGTTTGACAGAAGAGTTGTCAAAAAAATCCCAAATTAAAAGTGTTTCATCTTTAAAAGGAGGAATACTTGATGAGGTGTATATTTTTCCAGATCAGGTCCGTCGCAAATGCCAGACAGAAAGACAGATGAAAAGATGGGCAAATCAGAGGCGACAGCAGTGTGTGCTGATGGGAGACGCCTCCTTTGACCTCCTCGAGCTCTGTTTTGAATTCCAATCTATTTTGGGAAGCGGCAGTCATTTTTGCCAAGGACCTTCTCTTTCTTAATTCTAGTCTTTGATTCGATATATTTTATTCATGGCCCTTGGGATACATTTTCTCTCCAACCTTGTGCTCGCAGGTTGAGCCTTTCAGCACGATGCCTCGGGAGCAGGTAGCTGTGAAGTATCTAGCTCAAGGTTGTTTTGGCAGGTATTGATGTGCTGAAGTTCAAGCCGTTGACACTGCAGAACAAAACTTCCAACCACTGGACCATGTGGACCTTTACATGTAGTCGAAATAATGAAGTCTGACAGTTAACTTCCTGTAAAACTTCTCATCGTACCATGGAGGATTGACGGATGGAGGAGATGATTTATGAACAGATGAAAGATGTGCTGGCAGCTGGACGGTGAGCGTGATGGAAGGATAGAGGGATGGAAGGATGGAGGGATGGATGGATGGTTAGTTAGAGGGATGGACAGGGCTGATGATGGCAGCCTGCCATGTATCCAGGCACTGTTTTGACAACAAGAGCCTCGCCATGGCTTCCCTTTTGTCTTGCCTCTGTTTATTTTGCCACCTGCTATACTCTGGGGGGAATGGGGTCAGCTCAACAGGAGCAGGGTCCTGTCATACACACACACATACACACACAAACACACATCAGTAGGTTGCCGGGGAAGTGCATGACACATGTACACAAAAAGGTCAGAGAGCATTGGGTCAGTGGGTTTATGTTTATGTTTATGATAAAGTCAGTAAGCATCTGCTCTTATGGATATATGAAGCGTGTGTGTGTGTGTGTGTGTGTGTGTGTGTGTGTGTCTGATGGCACATCTATTTTGTGTGCATTTGGTGGGTCGTGGAGGGAATTAGGTAGAATTCCGTGGTCAGACGGAATGTTTAAGGTTCAGTAGCTCAGTGTCTCAGTTCAGAGGGCAGTTTAGGCAACCCGACTAAAACAAGGACCCAAAATACTGAGCTAGCGTGTGCTATGACTGTATTGTAGTAAGCTAATTTGCTCTTTACATTTTCTATGGGCAAAACCTATAAATAAAGGCATGATCCATGTAAAATGTACCTTTTTTTCTGCCACAGTGAGGTCAAATTGGATGTCGATATGTCGATATTTTTTTCAATTAATTGATTACTTGTTTGGTCTATAAATGGTAGGAAATGGTGAAGAAATGTTGATCAGTGTTTCCTAAAGCCTGAGATGACATGCTCAAGTGTCTTGTTTTGTCCACATTCCAAAGATATTGAGTTGACTGTCACAGAGGAGTAAAGATCCGGAAAAAAAAAAACACATTTAAGAAGCTGGAGTCCAGGAGTTTTGACGTTTTTTCTTCAAAAATTACTCAAACTGATTTACCGATTGTCCATGTGTTTTTTGTGTGTGTCTTTTAGTCAGGGTTGATCCGTGTGTCTCAGGAGGAGTATTTAATTGCCCCGCTACCCCAACATCTGGCTCAACAACACAACTACAGCGCCCCTGATGGTCACCACCCGCATGTTGTCTACAAACGCTCAGCAGAACACATCGTCCACCGAAGACCTAGCAGCCAATCTGGCACCTCTTCTTCCACACCTGACAACCCGTACCTTCAAAACCATCAGCAGCAGCAGCAGCATCACCATGACTACCAGCATGGGAAGCTGCAGAGGCAACACTTCTGTGGACGCCGCAAGCAATGTATGTAAGGGAACCTTATATTCCTCACACTTTATTATCTGATATTTTTTATGTAGAGGAAGTGAAGGAACTGTATATTGAGTTGTCAGTTTATTACATGCAATCTTCAACCACATTGCACCAAAAAGCTGCACCAAAAAAATATTTTCTCTTTAACTTAAAATTTAATTTGGTCTGATGAAGTTTCACTAAAGCACACAGCATGCAATAACAATTTTGGCATAGTACCTCATATAAATTACATCAACACCTGGCAAACATGCATGCAATTGCAATATGAATAATTCAGATAATTATGTCTTGACTTGGAAGTGGAGTGCAAAGACTTGACATTTGACTGTCTGAAAACAATGACTTGGTCCCACATCTGCACAAAAGTATACAGTGTAGGAGTATATACAGTGTCCTACTGATATCTGCTGTACTGAAACCAAATGTTTTTTGAGTGGAAATTGATGTTTGTTTGTTTTTTTTTTGTTTGTTTTTTGTTTTTTTGTCTCAGTATTCATTTTTAACTAAACATTATTTGGCCTCCCTATACCCAAAAAGTATAGAAAAGTAAATTAAACCACCAGAAGACACTAAATATTAGCCTTAGTTTAGTTTTCATAAAAACACTAATCATTGTTAAGGCATAATCCCTACTTTATTACATGAAAGTGTTAATTTATCTTCATGGATCAGTTAACCCTAAATCACTGCAGTCTCAGGAGATGTCTACATTCATTTAGAAGATTAATATCTGTAATAAATGTTTTAGAGTGCATTGTGTCCACTGTAATCAGCCTGAGGCTACTTAGCCCTCAGGCCAGTTCACAGGTTTATCTTTCTTTCTAGTGGTGAGAGGTAGGAAGCAGCATGGGGAGTGAATTTCCTGTCCTTTCAACACCAGAGCCTGTGCTCTTATCACCCGGCACGAGCCAGGAAAAAGACAGTTCATTCATTTGACCCTCACTGCCAAGTTCTCTCTGTTGCTTGCTCTTTCTTTATCTCTCTCCCTCATACTCCCTCTGTCTCTCCTCCCTTCCGTCCTTCCCTTTTTGCCCTCCTAGACGCTCCCAAGCCACCCGCTGAGGAGCGCTTCATCATGCCAGATGAGTTTGCAGTACCTGAGGCAGAAGGGGCGGGAAGGGCAAAGAGATCGCCCATTAACTCCAACAGGGTGGGGGCCTTGAACGTGGAGACCCTGGTGGTGGCAGACAGGAAGATGTTGGAGAAACACGGCAGGGAAAATGTCACCACCTACGTCCTCACTGTCATGAATATGGTGAGGGTGGGAGAAGGGATTATGTGGCACATAACATGAATCTGTTACATTGTTATGTTTCTCCCGGGTCTTGCCTTGTTACTTTTAAAAGAATAGCATGTTCACCATCTTACACATTCAGAAGGCTTACATTCAATACACGTAGGAGTTTTGCGACTATTACTCGGTCTGGTATTAACAATAGCTGCCAGTGCAGCAAATGTTAGCAAACTATAATAGATTTTACTGAATGAAGCCTCATTCCCATTGCACAAAAACCCAGCTAACACCCGCTAACATCTGACTTTTTAACGCAATAGGAATGCATACAATGGGCAGTCACACCTGGGTCAAATGACTCTGCAGTAGACATAGGTTTTGATCGCCCCCGCCTTTGATCAGCATTGATGTGAACACAACACCTGGGTGAATACAGTAATTTCAGCTCCTTCACCAGTGAGATGCAATGACATGACATCACTAATTACCGCCTGTCATTTCCCAAGCTGTGCTCGAACATTATTCCAAGTTGGTCTGCACAGAGTTTGAAAGAGACACATAATAAGTAAGATATATAGAAAGATAAGAAACCACAGAGACGATTTCAGACACTTCTGTTCATACTGCTGTCTACTGTTTCCCTGTTCACTGGCCTGTCTGTGATGTTGCATGAACAAAACAATCCACACACACACATGCACTAGCTGACAGAAAGGCAGACTTGTGTGCTGCAGCGGTGAGTTCACTGGCAGTCTGTTACCTATATGTAGTGGGTTTACCGGTGTTTGAAATACCCGTGTTCGTGTGCTAATTTTGGTAGAAGAGGGTTATGTTATACACTACTGAGTCAGTGTGCTGACTTTGTAACCCTCCATGACCGACTGTTATGGTATTTTAGCAACAAATTCTAACTGCCACTTGCTAATAAAGAGGCAAATCAGCAAAAATTGCAAAGGCTAGCATTAAATGTGGTTTTAAAATGTAATTGAGTAGAAGTTAAGTCTAGATACATATTTCAAATTAATATAGAATAATGATAATGATAATAAATATAGTGTCAAACCATGGAGGGAGATCAGCATCCTTTTTTTGTTTTTGAAAAATTGCGTTGTTTAAATAGCCATTTGTGAAAATGCACAGAAGAACGTACAATGTTCAAGCAAGCTTTACTGCAATTTCCATTTTGCTGTACAGAGTTTTGATACATTTTGTGCTAATCACTTCTTCACCCTTAACCATTGTCTACAGTAAACAAGCAAACAATTTTGCAAAAAGAAGCCTACGGATTTGCTTGTTCTGTCCTAAAAATTGTTGCAACTCTGAAAACACACAAAGAAGGAGCAAAGTGAGGCTTGCTGCAATTACTTTTTGCTGTGTCCTAGAGGTGTGCTAATGTGTTTCAGGCGGGAAGACATGAGTCACAAGACTTTGTTTATTGATCGGCTGCGGGTATTCTCTGGCCAAAGTTTAACTTTCCCCAACTTTTTAGTTTGGCGGCAGAATCAAATGGCTGCGGCTTTTCATAGATGTTGTGTGACAGTTTTCTGAAAGCAGCACTTGGTCGCTGCTTGGTGTGTTTTCAGCATATAGGCATAAAGAGTTTAACCTTTACCCTCCAATTTTTTGTGCGCAAGAAATTTTCATGACTTTTCATTTTCATGACTTTTTAAACTCTTCTACTCTTTTGCAGGTTTCCAGTCTTTTTAAAGATGGCACCATTGGATCGGACATTAACATTGTGGTGGTTAGCTTGCTGCTACTGGAACAGGATCCGGTGAGTGAATTCAGACTACAAGTTGTTTTGCACTTGGCACTGGTGACTGGTGGCTCTGTATCTTTACCTCTCTCCTTGCATTTCCAGTTGGGCTTGACCATCAATCATCATGCTGACCAGTCCCTCAACAGTTTCTGTCAGTGGCAGTCAGGCCTTGTGGGGAAAGGCGGTAAACGGCATGACCACGCTGTTCTCCTCACCGGACTGGACATCTGTTCTTGGAAGAATGAGCCTTGTGACACTCTGGGTAAGACTGTGCCCAGCTACCGTTAACCCTTTGAAATCTGAATAAATTATTTTGAGCAAATTTTGTTTTGCAAGACATGGCCCAGGAAATAACTAGAAATTGGTAAGAAAATTACCTGTAAATAAAAAAATTAATAAATTGATAAATTAAGTTAAAAATTTAAACAAGATGATGACCCAAAAAGTGCTGAAGGGAACATAATTACTCTTATAAAATCCTAATAATTATGACTATAGTTTTCTAGTACTTTTTTCTTTTCCATTATAATTTCCCCCTTAAAAAACGTAGGACATTTTTCAGGTCTGTTTTGTCACCTTTTACAAATTTCTTAAAATTTGTGAGAATTGCTTGCCAAGTTTCTCACTGCCTTTTTCACCATGTTTTTGAAAAAAAATCAAATCAATTTGCTCAGGTTTTAAAGAGCTAAATAGCTTGGGAAAGGCGTGGGAATACAGCACAAAAATGTTGGAGGTTTTCAAGGGTTAATAAGCCAAATCTCCTATTTTTTGGTTGGAAGTAGCAGTTGATAGTATAAAGTATAACAAAAGTTTTGTGAGATGTGCAAGCTGTTTTCAGTGGTGCCACCTTAGAATCCCTTGCATGACATAACTGTTGTAATTTTGGGAATGTAGACAGGTGTAGAGGTGATACAGTGGGTGCAGACACTACAACAAGGAGTGAAGGGAGTTTGACAGGTGCAAGCAGGAGAGATTCTAAGTGAAAAATGGCACTCATTTGTGACTGTGAAAAGCTACATTTTATCAGAGCATTTTAACAATGTCAGAAAGTCAAGCATGTGTGACTTTTTTGGCATTTTGCCTTCCCCTGAAAGTGACGCTGTTGATGCAAACAGGGAACTGAAAAAGTATCCTACCACAGAGACAGCGCGCAATAAAGTTCTGCCCACACTGGAGGGTAAAACAATTCATTGCTCTTTATTGACATAATATTGCATGAAGGTGCCTCATTGACAGTTATGTCTGATAGCAAACAACAAAAAAAAGCCTAAACATTGCTGTGTGGTGGGATGATGTAACAACAAAGTGAAGAACCCAAGTATGAGATACCAAAAAACACATAAAATAAATAAATAAGTATTTCACTTTTGGCCATTCATTAGGATTATTTCTCCAAAGCCCCTTTCCCTCTAGACAAATAACCCACTCACATGTTGCTTTTGTATTTAATGGGAAAGGTTACAATCAGCATTTAAGAGACAAGTAACTTTGCAGTAATCAGGGGTATTTATGGGCTTCAGCTCTGATCGATTTATGCCAGCTTCGATCAGCAGTGCTAAAAATAAGCCATCTTAGTGGACACGTGCCTATTGTTGCCCCTTTTCTGGCATGATGAAAAGACATGCAGGCAAATGCAGGCAAAAATGTCATCTTTCTTCATCCAAGCAGCGCTCAAGTAACCATAACATTTTCACTGGCCTCCGTGCTGCTTTTTACTGTAAACTAAGGCATGTGTGAGCTCTCGTACATGACACATGTACATGTCAAAATACCTTTCCTATCTTCCATCCCTTGTAAACAGATACTAATTTAATCCTTTGATGTGCTGAAGTTGATTTTTTCACAGGCATTTTATTCGTGTGTCATCCCTTGGTTGCATATTGTAGGGCCAATTGTTTTCCCTCTGGTTTGCATAGACACATTACACTCCATCTCCATGGTAGTCTATCAAACATGTGTGAAAAACAACAAACATGCAAAACACCTGGATCTTGATAAGTACTCTTCTCAGATTATAAATGATGTTTTGGTAAAATCATCATCATTAAAAGACGAGACAGAGTGTATTGGAGCATACATCGATACAAAACACGCAGAATTGCAGTGTTGGAAGATATTCCTTCTTCGTTTTGTTTCTTCTTTTTCTTTTTGGCTTCAGTGTTAAGGCCCAAAATTTGGAGTGGAAAAATTAACAAATGTTGACCAGGAATTATGCTTTGCCATGGCTGAAGTGACTGTTGATGCACTTTAGGCTGAGCTTCTTTTCAGTTTGCGTATACATTTTGTACGCTTGTAGGAACAAAAGGCAGCTGGAACAACATCAACATAGCCAACTAAGCTTGACTAATACCATAATCATATTGCTTTCACAATTGTAATCTCAGGGCGGCATTTCATCTCATTCACTGTATGAATAAAAAGGGTGACTCACATTTTGAATTATTTATTGACTGTATCTAACTTCTGTATGTACGCATGTTCTTACAGTGTTGTTGAAACGTAACATCTGGCTCTTTAGGCTCATTCATCAACCCAATACCGATGTTTCTACTGTGCATGTTCTTGTATTTTTTGGGTCCATTGAGAGAAACTACTGCCAGTAAGGATGGTGAGAAAAAACACTGACCACAGGACATTTTCATCAATTTGTGCAGTAAATCCCACATCTAGGATCACTTATCTATTTCATAATGCTGTCAGGTCCACCATCAGCAGTAGTCCTCCCCAAAACAATTGGCTATCAAAGTAGAGGAATAAACTGAAGTTAAATAGGCCAGGGCTTGTGAGGTTACACTTTGCAGCTGTCGGGAAATCCCCCTTCATGCATGTATGTACGCAATATGCAAAGACATTTGTTGCCTGCCAAATCTGTCACAGATTTCAACAAAAGAATGTTGCACCACAGAGGAAGAAAAAATGATTTTATGTTACACATTTGAGGTGAATATTTCTAACACCTCATCTCTCTCGCTCTTCTGTTTTTCTATGCAGGTTTTGCCCCCATCAGTGGAATGTGCAGCAAGTATAGGAGTTGTACCATCAATGAGGATACAGGACTGGGCTTGGCCTTCACCATCGCTCACGAGTCTGGACACAAGTATGTTTAACAAAAACTGCATCACGGCAAGTTGAACAAGTCACACAGTTCCTGGACTTCCCGACAGACCACACAGACTTTAACAGATGAAACTTTATCCGACTTGAGTGTCATTTTAGAGCACTACACTCCGCCAGTCATTATATTGGCTTTGCACTGTGAGTGGATGTAATGAATCTATATTAAATGAAATAAATGTAGTCTGATTTAAGGAAACAAATATACTCTGAAATAAGAGCATTACGTTAGAGCACTACCTCATCCATCTCATGACACTTTATGATAGAATAATGGAAAGTGCCTCGGGCCACATGGCTCTGCGTTTGTGCTGATATGTTTCCACTGAGATAGGAGGACATTTATTTTTGATATTTTTCTTTTTAGATTTCATGTTGCAGTGAAACTCTAATGTGTGTCTGGCATGTCCTCAGCACAAACTAGGAAAGGGGCTGTTTTTATTTCATGCAGGTGGTAATATGTCAGAATATCTATAAGCCACAGTTGCCTAGAATTAATGTTGCCAGTTACATGGAAAGCAAGGCCAGAAACATGTTGACTCAAAGCCTAAAACTGTTAATCACTGACAAATTAACAAAGCTGTAATTGCGAAACACGTGTTGCACTGATGAATAAGTAAGAAAGAAAATCATAGCTACAACAGCAAGCATGTGTGATTTTCTGACAACTCCACAAGCATTCATTTTCACATAGTGTCACATAAAAATGGTTGGTAAACAATAACATCAGCTTGATCATCCAAAGGACAAGTGTAATGCTCTTTTTCTCACAGGCGCTCTATGCAAAATTCAAAGGGTATGAGTTGTTTGAATACAGTTCTTAACAGTATACCGGTTTCAATGCATACCATGATATGAACATTTATGGTTATCATTCTGCATAGATTTGCTTATCTATGATAATGGAAAAAAATGCAACTGGATTGAGAATCTCACTTTTGTTGAAACTTTTACACATTTTTCAGTTTGAATTATAGTAATACATGTTTTTTTCAATGAAAAATAACTCTTCTGTTTCTATTCCTTTAAGGGCTATTCTGACTGATAATATTAATAATTCTGTAATACCGTGACAACATGATATTGTGAAACCATAATATTTTGTATATATTTTTTTTTAGTTTGCTGCTCTATTAATTCCCCCCTCTTTGTTTGGATTGAATAACTGCCCCAAGCGAAGGAGTTTGAGTCTCTCAGGGTCTTGTTCAAGTACCAATTGAGGTGGTTCAAGCATCTGATTAGGATGACTCATGGGCACCTCCTGTTATAAGATGCCTGAACAAGTCTAACTGGTAGGAGGCCCTGGGGTAGACCCAGACCATGCTGGAGGGATTATATATCTCATCTGGCCTGGGAACATCTCAGGGTCTATCAGAAGAGCTGAATAGGAGATGAGGAAAAGGATGTCTGGAGTACTTTGCTCAGCCTGCTGACCCATGCCACCTGGACCATTAATGCTCTGAATGTCACATAGAAAACCTTTAAAAACCCCACTCTTACTCACGAGGAACATGCACTACATGTCTTTGTCCCTTGTTATATGTAAACTTTGAAGTCACCTAATTCTTTTCATTTGTGTCTCCAGTTTCGGGATGATCCATGATGGTGAGGGGAATCCTTGTCGTAAGACAGAAGGCAACATTATGTCCCCCACTCTGGCTGGAAACAATGGAGTCTTCTTCTGGTCCACCTGCAGTCGACAGTATCTCAGCCGCTTCCTTGGGTAGGCCTCAACGCCTCATGCAAGTGCACAAACACTGCCACTCAGTTGCTGTTGCTCTCCTTCTGATTGACACAGTCATGGTTTGCTATGTTCACCAGAACAGCCCAGGCATCCTGTCTGGTGGACGAGCCCAAGCAGATCGGTCAGTACAAGTACCCTGAACAGCTTCCTGGTCAGCTGTATGATGCAGACACGCAGTGCAAGTGGCAATTTGGCTCCAAGGCCAAACTGTGCAGCCTCGATTTTGTCAAGGTGAGATATTTACTTTATATAAAGTTAGCATGGGTTAAATAATGGATGATATGATTAATGATATGATATGATTAAACAATGGATGATATGATTAATTGTATGTGAAAGGGTTCAGTCTTGACAAACCAACAGAGTTATCATCTGACTCTGTGAAACCCTAAATCTCCACAGAGCTTTCTTTTATCTTTAAGTGCATTGTTTTGGTTTTACAGCTTGTTTTAATTTGGTCTAACTGCGCCCATTACTGTTGTTTCTAGCTGCAGCAGGCACCTATTTTCTGCAAATATGCTCAAAAACCTATTATACTCTACTTTCAAAGCCCCAAATTAAAGAGACATAAGCCCTTTTTATACATAGAGTATGTTATAGGGCTGACACAAAGTCCCTTATTTGTGCAACCTTTGCATTGTTAGAGAGAACCAAACAAATGTAACATTGTGGAATCGTGGGGAGAGGCGAATGGGCATGACAGTGTCAGCTTCTAGTGTGACATATAACATACATGTTGGCAGCACTTTATAAACAATAAAATATCATAAAAATAATATCAACATAAAAGGTGATGATATATCCATGTCCTGGTTAAAAAAAAAAAAAGTGAATTCAGGTTAAACCAGTTCTCTTGACAGTGTCTATTATAAGTTTCTTTACTGGCAGCACTTTATATGAACCAATAAAGACATAATATACCCAAGCAAGACTAAGGAGAATCATTCCTAGAATAGATCATTGATTAAACCAATCCTGTGTTTTGTAGTTACGCAGATGCAAATCTATAGCATGAGGCTTTCACATGGACCCCAACATTGCTGAATCAAGTATTATTCATGAGTCCCTTTGCCTAAATCGAGACTCACTTGATAAGCCTCCAGTAATGAGATGTAGTACCTAGATCATACAGGGGTGGCAATTGTCTGCTCTGCAGCGCTAATGATGCAGTACTAAATTGGCACTTTATTAATTAGTGTGATCTTTGCACAACAACCTCAAACCCCCCACATTTGACCCACCATTTAAATGCATTCCATAAATTGAATGGGAATCCCAATGCCCCCCTCACAATGCCTTGTGGTTGGTATAAGCCTTTATGTTGGGTGCATTCAGTGATGTTGATTCAAATGTAAATTCTGTTTAAAATACTATGGGGTATCCTCTCCAGGGCAGTAATTGCTGGGAAATCGACTTTGCCAAATCGTATATATGACGGATTAGCACACATGGCATCGCTTTGGCTATTCACGCCTCTAAATCCCGGCTATGTTTTTCTAATAGAAGATCAAATACTACATCTGCATTTCTTAGACTTGTGTGCAAGTTCGTGGGTGGTGAAATTAACCTACACGCTGATTAACAGTGGATTTAGCGCTGCCTTTCAACCCCCCCCCCCACCACCACCACCACCTTTTTTTTTTTATTGGTCCTTAAAGGGGTCATGTAGAATGATTTTCAGCATGCTGGTCTAGCTGTCAATCACATGCTCAGTGTCACTGAATAGGGACAAAGACTCATGTTTACTTAGGTCACTTTGTGGGAAATTACATATACTTACTGTGACGTTTATTTCTAACCCTAACCACGACTTGCCTAACCATAACCTTGACCTAACCCCAACTAACCTTAACCACCAAAACAATCAGATTTTTTCCAAATGGAGACACAGCTTTTGTCCCCAATTAGACAAGCCATCCCCAATTAACTGGTCTTTAGTCTGAAATGTGTAACCAGAGGTAGCCTAAGTCATGCCCCCCCCCCCCTCCACACACACACACACACACAGACACACTCACACACAGGAGCGGTGTCTCCTGCTCTTACCCTCCCTCCTTTCTGGTTTTTCCCTCTCGTTGCCAGTTGCAGTTGGGCCGGTTGCCAGACTCTGCCGCCTGTCTTTCGACCCCAGCTCTCCCTCTGTGCTCACTCGTTCGCTCAGTCTCTGTATTGTTGGGTCAGATGACACATACAATTATATCCCGTTTCATTAAAGAAGTACAGTGATTAGATTTGACACCATGGCTTTGTGGAGAAGCTTATCCCCGGTTATCGGTGCGGTGGGGGCTTATTGACCAGCATGATGGTGGTCCTGGCAGGGAGCAGGTGCTGTCGGGTCAAGGGAGAGAAGAGAAGAGAGAAGGGAGGAATGCGATGCCAAAAGGCCGTCAGTCTGCAGTCATAAGAAAACCGAGGATGGCAAAAAAAAAAAAAAAACAAAACCTCATCCTGTGTGTGTTTGTGTGTGTTTGATTTGTTTGACAGGACATCTGCAAGTCGCTGTGGTGTCATCGCACAGGGCACCGGTGCGAGACCAAGTTCATGCCTGCTGCAGAAGGCACCAGCTGTGGTCCTGACATGGTGAGGAAGTGTCTTCTTCTTTCTGTGGAGGATCGCAACAGCCAGTCACTTATTCAGCTGCCTGACAGTTTTACTCATGATACAAATTAGACATGCGCACATTGCACATTAGTGATAAAGAGAGAAATATGTGCCTAAAAGTGTGTCATGTGGATGCACATATGAAGGGATATTATTCCTCCATGCAGTGTTGGTTGACTTTAAAAAAAAAACAAAAAACAAAAACTTTAACATTACAAAAAAAACATTACAAAACCAACTGGCACATTCTGATTGGTAAGCTACGTTTATTGAGATGCAGTGTGTGAACTCGTGCTCTTGATTGGAGGAGTGATATTACCCATAGAGTCTAGCAGATGGCTTTGCTTGTGTTAATAGAACTAGGGTGACAATATTGTAACTTTTGTTATGTTACAGTGTTAGCTATCTGGGAGATGAATTTGGGGGGGTGAGCTTACCTTCATGTATATCTCAAAAATAAACTGAATATACTCATAAAAGGAAAGTTATTATTCCTGCTCCTTTCTTTCGTGAAATACTACCATACACCACTCTAAGATTCTTTTATCAAAGTAAGACAAGTTTAATTTCCTTGTAACAGATTGTCAAAAACTTAACTCAGTTGACCTTATTTTTTTACAATTTTCCAGCAAGCACCAACTCTAGTTTGGTCGAAATAAATCCTTTATTCAGCTAGTCAGATGTGAAGATATGCTCAATGTACATGCTGTTTATTCCTGCGGTGTTTCCCGGCTGTCTCTGTCTGCCTCTCAGCTGCCTGCTGAGCAGTGGCTCCTGCTCGTTCTTCTGAGGCAGCCACAGTACATCACGTCTTAACAAACATGCAATTAATGGCAACAAAAGAAACAGGGAAATTCAATATTATTTTATTGTTTGAAAAAGTTACTAAATCACTGATGACCTGGCATTACAAAACTAGGACGCTCCATTACCCGGTACAACCTTTACCTCTAACGTGTCACCCTCAACACAGCCTACTAGTAATGATTGCATTGTACTCACCAAGTTTTTAAGTAACATTTTGAGAAAAGCACCCATTTGCAGAAGGTTAGATGAAGATATTGATACCACTCATCTACAGTGTTTTCCACAGAATGAAAGTGTAAACTGCATGGGTGTTCCTTTGTATCAGTTGATGTCCCTTTTCTAAATTTGGAGGATTTTGAAGGTCTGTCAATGCAGCGCAGGTGGAGCTCTGCATGAGTTCTTTTAAGCAGTTTGTCAGTCGCAGGTTGGTTAACTGATCTGTTGATCTGTTCAGAGCTGGTCTGATCTGATCAATGAATGAGATGATCAGCAGCTGCTAGTGAATGCTATTTTTTAGACCCAGCAGAAGGAATGGTTAAGTATCACTTTCAATGCGCCAGCTTTTCTACTGCTCTGTCTGTGGCAAGAGTACGCTCTGTGCTCCGACAGGTGCAAAGCATAACCAAATGGAGAATACATTTCAAAGTGCTCCTAATGAATGGTCCAACTCCAGAAATAGAAAATCTAACAACTGTGGCACGTTGTCAAACGTGGCAGGCCACTAGAATTAAATGAATGTGTGGGAAACCCTGTTTTAGAGAGTGGTGTTAATCCCCTCATCAAACTCTGAGCAAGTGATCTACTAGCAAGATCTAGTGATCTAAACATATTTCATGATCAGTCCTACTTATTAAAGAGGAAATAAGGGGAATACCTTAAATTTGCTACCAGACTGACTTTTCAAAATTTGTCATCATAGTTTACTAACTGACTTCCTGATTCAATGCTTATCAGACATGCTTGAGTGCACACATATTTCTCTTGTAATGATATATTATAAGTGACATCTCAGGTAGTTTAGATAAATCAGGCTTTGTTGTTGTGATATGATAGTGTTCTCAGATCCCAGTAATTATTTTAGTCAGTGCAACCTTGTAATAACTTATAGAAATATTGCCTATGAATATAAGAGCCAAGCTGTGATCATCTTGATGGTTAAAGTATTCCCACTTTCCTGTGCCAAAATAAATTCTTGCTTAAAAACAGCTCAAATTAGATCTTTTTTTTATTTTTTATTTTTTATCAAAAGTCAATTACTTTTATTAATCAAAACTCAGTTCTGAATTAATTCTTCCTGCTCACACGTGCATGTCCCCACAGAAACATTTTTGCTTTTCCCAGCTGGACACAGAGCGGCCATACCTCTTCACAGATCGAAAGATGATATTTAGTATTTAGAGAGAGAGGTGGTGATGTGTGTGTGAGTGCACGGTTTGGCTTGGATCAGCCCAGGTGTGTTGCATGTGCATGTGTGTGTGTGTGTGTGTGTGTGTGTTTTGGCTGTAGTTTGAGTGTGGGTGTCCAGGTGTGGTGCTGGGCATTTGTCCAAACCAGGAAACTCAGGCAAGAAGCTCAGGCCAACGCTCAAATTCTGATAAGAGAGCTATTTCTACATTCTCTTCATTCATTTCCTTCCCTTTCTCTCTTTTCTCCAGTGGTGTCGGAGGGGTCAGTGTGTTAAATATGGAGAGCATGGTCCTAGGGCTGTCCATGGCCAGTGGTCAGCCTGGTCACAGTGGTCTGACTGCTCCAGAACCTGCGGAGGAGGCGTCATGTACAGAGAGCGCTCCTGCACCAGCCCGAGGTATGCACACACTCGCATAATCTCCTAATTCATCACCTCCTTTTTAATGCTATTAAAAAGCCAAACAGATGACAGAGTGATTCTTGTTGTCATGTGACTGCTTCTACAATGAAAATCCGAAGCGCAGTTTGGGCCAGAAAGCAATTCTTGAAAGCCTTGTGTCCCCAAAATCCTTCCTTTCTGAACACCTGAAAGCTCTGTCTGCCAGGTAGCTGTCAGCACAGACATGCACACGCATACTGTCCGCACACACACATGCTCCTGATAACGGCCCTCATCAGTCAGGCTGACAGTCCAGACAGACAGACAATATCTCCCCATGCTCCAGACGAGGAAAACCTCCTAATAGCATGCTTTTTTCTCTGAAAGCTGCCAAGACAGTCAGCAAACGTCCCCTTTTGCTGCTCACTCACACAAACATAATTCTGCAGAACCAGATCCCACAGTGCATATCTCTGTGTTCGCAAAGGGCTCTGTGCATGTCATTACAGGCATGTGAGAGATCCTTAGATTTAATGTTTCATAAGAAACGTACAATTCCTTATTGTTATTCCCCAGAACACTCAAGAGATTTATTAGATGTTTTCCAGCTTTTATTTCACTGTTATACAGTAGATTTATTGTTGTTCTGATGCAATTAATTGATTGTCTCGACCTGCAGTTAATTAGCAAACCCCCAAAACACTGACCCTTTAAATTTAATACAGGACAAGCAGGATGCCTGCAAAGGGATATTTAGAGAAAGGATTAATTTACTGATCATTCATGCAATTTCAGCCCCCTTCTGCCTCTACTGTAGTATGCGTAATCCATAGACCACAGAGTTCGTGTTAAACACTGACATTATGTTGCAATTATACGCAATGTTTGAGCACGTTTTGTTGTTGTTAAGGGTTTAAAGTGTTCTCCTTGAATAACTTATGTTTACACTAGCAATTTCCTCCATACTGTAACTCAGGAACAGTCATGATGGGGATGGTGGAACCAATTAAGTGTGTTTTTATTTTCGCCTGTGGGATCCATGGCCAATCACCAAGAAACAAAGTCAACACAAATTCCTAGACAGCACCTCTAATGTTTTTCCTAGTTGCTTTCCGAGCCAGCTGTCAAGAGAATTTTAAGCGCTCTTGATATTTAATATTTGAAAAAATGAGGAGGAATTGATTTCCATCGAGATGTCTGTCCGGCTTTTGCATAGTTCATGCTGTTTGAAGCCAAATGTCTCACTAACGGATCAACCCGTGGCTCTACAACTATTAAAGGAAACAGCATTGCCACATATGCACAACTCATATTCATGCATGAGCACACACATCCGCACATACAGCAGACTCTCATACCACAATAATAAGGATTCTGACTAATGGCTAACATCCAAGGCCACTGCACTAAGTTGATTGGTGGACTTCATTACAGAGAATCTACTGTTTGGGTTGTACTGTCAGTGATTGCCATCGTTTCAAGAATTAGTCATAGCAGGTTAGATCATAGTGGCATGTCACATCCAATCCCACATGTCTGCACACAGACTAGTGTGTTTCCATGTGTTTAAGTGTAGGTGAGATGACAAGGATAGTAAGGACACAGATGTGCTCTTAATTACTGCTGCTATGTCTTCATATGCAACTTGAATATCAGAATGTATTCATAAACACCGTCTTTTCATCTAACATAGTTATTTACACAGTCCGCATGGTTGTCAGTCAATTATGTAGGAGTCTAACTTCAGCATAGGACAAAATAACAGGCACACCTGAACAATATCATGCTATTTAACAGATGTCAGGCTCACAGGGAATAGACCCACATGCTGTTCTCTGAGGCAGATCAGGGTAAGTGATAATTAAAGTCTTTAATCAAAGAAAACAGGTCTGGTACACGAGTGATCACTCAGTGAGGCAAACAAATCTGAAAAGGGCTAGGCTAATGCAGAGTCAAAAAAGGAAAAAGCCCAAACAGGCACCAGAAAGCTATCAAGAAAATACCACTGAAATGCAAGCTATGAGACAAAAAGACAAACTGGCACAGAGGGACGGGAACACACAGCTTATATACATGAGGGGGGGATAACAAGACACAGGTGTGGCAATCAGACACAGGTGAAACACATTAGAGGCGGGTAAAAACACAGGAGGGAAACTTGACAGGACGTGGGGACCTGAAATGACACAAGACAGAGACTAACAAAATAAAAGCAAAACAAGAAATTGACAAAATGAAGAGAAAAAACTCATGGCCTGACAAAGAAGCACGACAACAGACAGTCTAAAGAAATCAGAGACTTCAGTTGTATATCTCTTGCTCCTTTACTGACACTTCAGCTGCTTTCAGTGTTTAACCCCTTGAAACCTAAAGCCACATCACTTTCCTCATTCTGCTTTCAGAAGCCTTTTTCATGTAAATAAACCTTTGGAAAAAAAACGGTGCAATTTCTTTCAAAAACATAGATACAGGCAAAGAGCAACTTGGAAAGAAATGCTCCACAAATTGCAAAAAAAAAAAAAAAAAAAAAAATGCAGATTAAGTGCATTATTATTATTTTTTTAAAAGCTAGAGACTAGTGAAAACACTATTTATAATTGTCATAATTACATATTTTGAAATAGGTTACAGAACTATAATGTTTTTTTAGCAAAAAAAAAAAAACTGTCTAAATCTTGTTTGCCCTGTTTCTTTTTCTATTTCATGTTTTTGTTTTTGGAAAATTTGAAATTTAATCTTTTAAGAACATAAAAATGGCAATCATATTTGAAATTGTTGGCAAAGGTGCCTTGCTGTCAGCCTACCAACGGCTGTTAGAGTTCGTGTTGAGCCCTGTTTGACTTCTTGTACACCTAAACTGAAACTTTCAACTTTGTCAAGGTCTCAGCCGTTGAAAAAAAAAAAAAAAAAACTTCTATAGCCCTTGTAACTCTAACTACAACAACTGTTGTAACTACAACATTTATGCACAATTTACTCAAACTGCTTTCAGTGTTAACATTTCAGTTGACACTTTAACTGACATCATCTTTCACATGATACGCTTGATCTTGCACTAATTTCTTTCAGGACTTTGACTTCGACTATCACTTCCAGGTCAATATATCACCTACACTTTCAACTTTTGTCAATGTTTCTTTTCTTTCTCTTCCTTTGAATCTTCATCCTTTCAGTACTTTCACCCCAAACGAAACTTCAATTTCACTCAAGGCTTGGATGTATGTTGACACTCAAACTTCATTCAGTACATACAAATAAACTGAATGTTCAACGTCTTTCAGAACTTCCATTTTAACTTTTACTTCAACTTCTTTAAATAATTCATATTGATTTCCACTTTAGCTATGACATATTTCAGCTACTTCGAATGTTCAACACAGTTGGTTTAGCTTGAGCACATATACATTTTCTTGAGAAAAATGTAGCCTTTTAGATTTTTACTTACTTTTGTTTAATCATATCCACTCTGTTAAGGGGTCCTTTCAAATATTTAGACACTTACACTACTGTATATCGTTCTCTTTACTCCACTGGTTTCATCACTGCTTACTTACTTAGCAGGCAGACACTGATGTGACTATTTTGTCCGTCACAGTTGACTCGTCTCTTAATCCCCGTAAGGGATCAAAGACCAAAAGGTTTCAGAGGCAGACTGGTCCTCATATGATACACATTATACACCAGAACTGGCAGACCAAAAAGGGCCACAGCGCTCTTTAAAGCAGGTTAGCTGTCAAGTTCATTTATCATTCTTGTGGCACTAAAGAGTGCTTTGTAGCAGCAGCCACTGAAAAAAATGGGTTGTTGCTGCTAAATGGCGAGTTAAGGGGTCAGTGGGACAAAGAGGGGATGGAAAGATGGGGAGGGATAAACATTAACTCCAAGTCATAATACCATTTTCAAAAACATACAAAGGGCCAACTAGTTGTCAGATTGCTTAGAATTATCATGTGAAGACAATGAGGCTGGTCTATGTCTTAATATGGCTTCTCTTCCTCTTTGGCACCATCCTCAACCCCACCACCACAACATACATCTTCACCAAAAGAATTCAGCCGCACAAACACAGTCAGACCTCAGATCCCGGCTGCAGCATGTACCCCTGAGTCACGTTTTAGTCCCTGACTCAGAGTGTGTTTGTCCCCAGTAATCTGCGATTATTTTGGCAGGGCCCCTCTGCTCTTAATCTGAGCAGAACAAGAAGGATTAGCCTGAATCTGACTGCTTGTCTCTAATGTCATCTTCACCCCCAAACTGAACTGTCTGGACAGTCTGTCCTCAAATATCCGGGACACTTTCGAAATGTGTAGATTCTTGTCAGACTTGCAGTATGTGCAAATATATGCATGAAAGACAGGATGGGAATCCAGACCTCGAAATTTTAGGGAAAACCTATCTTCATTGTTTGGAAGCTGACCACAAAACATCTTGTACATTTTCACCTCTGCCCTAGTACAACATCTTCACTCAGCGGGAGAAGTCTTTAAAATCCTTCATCTAATTCTGCACAAACTCATCCATTTAATGAGGCCAGCATGTATCTTTTGCTGAGTCTTGTAAAAAGAGTTCTATTGGATCAGCCGATTAAATCCATCCCATCTAGTAGTTGCTCCGAGACGGAAAATGAATCTTCTCCGCGGCCCTCCCTCCACCTCTCTCCTCACTCCTCCACTCCCTGTAGACCACCTGCCAGATCAAACACAGTCAACCTAATCCTCACCAACAAGGAGATTAGGTTCACAATCTTGACCTGGTTTTGTAGGGAGCACATTTTGTCACACACTCGATTTAAAGGGAGTGAAGGGTCTACGATGAGGGGGCCATGGTGCTTAGATGGAACTTGTTTGGTGTAGGCTCCCGTTAGACTTGTAAAGGAGTTTTGCAGGGGTTAGGCCCGTAGCTGAGCAGCAGATTGTGGATCTTTATAGAGGGGCAGGGGGGGAGCAGGTGACTCAAGAAGAAGACAAGACTAGACGTTGTGACCTTTGACCTACAGGAGTTTAGTCCCAGCTTCTGTCACTGGGCAGATTGAGCGGACTCCCGGGACATTTAAGCATACTTAAGGGTCCTGAGGGCTGTGTTGGAGTTGAGGTGTAGAGACAGAAAAGGAATGACTGAAACCCAAACTGAAAACTTGCAATATCTGGTTTCTGTCTTTTCTGTTGGAAAAAGATTTACGGTTGCAGTGATATTGGATGATATAGGGGTAGGAGAGGAGCGGAGAAAACAAGGAAGATATCAGGGAGGGAAACCAAGGACTGTACTTGCAAACATTCTGAGAGAAACATTCATTTATTGACTGTCAATAACAGCTTATCCTATTCAGGTTTGCTGTGGGGTGGGGGGTGGGGTGGTGGTGGTGGGGGGCTGGAGCCTATCCAAGCTGACATTAGGCGAGAGGCGGGATACACCTTCGACAGGTCACTACACTATTACAGGGCTAATACAGAGACAATCATTAACACTCACATTCGCACCCCAAGGCAATTAATCACCAATTAACTGAACCTGCATGCCGGAGGAAGCAGGGAAACCTGGAGAAAAGCCATGATGACACAAGGAGAACCAGATGACCAGCAAGTTCAAACCCAGAACCCTCATGCAGTGAAGCAACAGTGCTAACCACTGCACCATTATGCTGCCCCAGCTCCTTGGAAAATATAGCAGGCCTAAAAAATTCTATAAGCTTAGGACCGATTTAAGAAAATTCTCAGAGAAACTCTGAGCAAGGTGCAGGTTACGACATGGTCATGTAGTTGGATCGTAATTTGGTAAACAACACAATTTTGGCTTCGACTTTGACAGAAGTTCCTGAATCTTGTCGTCTCTCCAGTTAGACATTTTCATCGCCATCTTGTGCAAATGACACTTCTGCTTTACCCCTTGATGCTTGTTTTCTACTGGTTTCTCCAAGCGACGTGATAGAAACATCATCAACATGCCCACTTGCACGCTATGTATTTTCTGGACAGTTACCTGCTCCTTTCTCACATGGACTCATTTGCACATCACATGCACTGGCAGGATAATTCAATATCAGATCCCACTGATTCAGACACTCATATTCTCACATACATCTCCTCAGTGTGATGTCAAGATAAGTTAAGGATTGCAGTGTGGAAGTGTGGTTGATATTGTTCTTAGGTATGACATTTTTTTTAAAAAGGTATGACTGGTTGAGTTGGCAAAGTGTACCCAGTGTAAAGTGAAATGAAATTCATCACAATATGAGACCGAGAAAGTGCTGTGATTGTGATTGTGATGACTCTGCTGATGGAAGTTTTTGACAGACCCCAAGTCATCACTGCTGCACTGTTACATTTTTCCAGTTGCCAATTATCTTATTGTTGTGATCATTTTTATTTCTGTAATTATGGCATTGAATGGTAGAGGTAAGCACATTTACCACAAACAGTATCCCTGCGCGATCTAATCTGTAGTGATTTAGAAACTCACTGTTATTCAGTATTTGATGATTTTATCCAGCTCTTAGTTTTTCTGTCATTATTTTCTTTGTCAAGAAATTCTCAAGCCTCTTTAAGGTACTTCTCAATAGTTTGTCACCTCAGGAGCCCTCTTAAGGGCTAAGATACATTGTGAATAACTTTTTTCTTCACTATGATCTAGTCATAACTGCAAGGGGAAATTCTCAGAAAATATCATTTTTCCAAGAACCTTTTTAGAATTTTGTCACAAGGAGCAACTCCTTGTTCTAGGAGGCTTTATGAATACGGCCCCAGCAGTGTTGTGAAACTCAGGGCCAGACTGTCTATAATCTATGAAGTGCATTCAACTTTCTCGAGTTAACTGTCCCCCATCTACGCTCGCCTCTGATCAGAGGGCCTTGACTGACGGAGTATGCAGTGGAGTCCCCCACTGGCCTGCCATAAGCACATTACCATATGGGCTGCATTTGTCTGCCGCTAAGTCTTAATAGGATCAGGCCTACGAAACCTGGGCCAACCCCCCCACCCTCACCAAGGGAAGCGAGATCGGCACAGAGCAGATTTACACACATACACACCCACCTTGAATAGAGCTCCATCACTCTTGGCAGCTAAGTCACAGTTTGATTGAGTCCAGGTCTGAATGGAGGGGACGAACGCTTGGAGTTAAATAAAAATGCTGTGAAGCAACATGCAGTTGTGCTTCTGATTGTTGCTGGCATTCATTCATTGCAGACATTTTCAATATTGTTCAGTTGGTGAGGGAAATTCAAAAGAAATATGCCTCTTGTTGTATTATCCTCCTGGTGTTTACTGTTTTCTGTTAGACACTTTTTTCCCCAAAGTGTTTCATTACATTGTAACACTTAGGGAATTGTTTTTATTAGAGTTGTTTGATCAGCATGGGTCCCCAGTCTCCCTGTGTGTGAGCAGGCCACTTTGGTAAATAGCTAAACTCAATTTTCTCTGCTGGTGGTTGTGTTGGAATGCCTGGCACGAGTCGAGAAAACCTGAGAAGTCTGACATGGTATCCGAATGTTTACTAAATGTCAAGACTCTGCTCTTCTTTTGCTAACAGGTGTCGATTGCTTTTATCTTTTTAATGTCATATTAAAGCTCATTAGATGTTTATGTTCTGTACCAGCTATCCCTGTGTGGTTAAGGAAGAGCTGATTTGATTTGCTATTGAAATATCTGACGTGGCATGCAAATGTCTCTTTGACAGTCCTATTTTAAATCAACGTGATCTTTAATCCAGCTTAAAAGTCTAATTTACACATAGATCAGGGCTGAAACCACACTGACTGATAAGATGCTGTCATTTTGATGAATTAAGCCAGAACATTTGTCATGGATGATGGAAAATGTAAGAGACTCAAGCTGATGATATCTTGGATTTTATTATGCTCTGAAAGACTTTGTCTTGGCTCATCAGTCACACTGATTGGGAGATGTGCAAAGTTGCCTAGTGAAGCTTTAAAGCTGCCCTGCATTCTACAAGTTTTCTAAAAACAAGTCAATGCATGCTCTTTCTCGTCAAACACTTGCAATTTGTGAATGCACACTTTTATAAGTCTGCAAAATGACAATGAAATTGAGCACTGGAAAACTAAACGGGTAGGCAGTAAGGAAGAAGATATTTACTTTAAACTGTACACACACATTAGTAACTTGCACTATGTGCACATTTGAACTTACTTTTTTTCATGATGGTGACTTAAAAATATTTTGATTTGGTTCTACACAATTATGTCACAGGTGACATTGTTCAAAGTCTTTTAGGGCACATTGCCTAGCACTGCATCCACACTAATAAGTTTTTATATTAAAACACGTACAAACTGAGACCTTTGAAAATGCTGCTCATCCTGTTTTAGTTTGAAAACTTTGGGGTTGCATTTTGTTCTGGACAGGCAGAAATTGAAACTTTTGAAAACAATGATAGAGACACTCATGTTTGTTCCCTGCTGGGTCTTATCAGTCATAATGTGTCTAGCTAAAAAATATGTTAGCTAGGTCGAGATATCCTTTGTGATTTCACCCCTCTTGTTTGAAATTACAAAGGATATGTGGATAACACTCACAGTGGTACCACTCTGATATGTTGCCGTATTTGCTTTGCAGTGACTCCCAATCTGTTTTCTGCCACATTGACCACCTCATTCTCATGTGTTACCTTCAGTAACAGTTCCACCTTTCTGTTGGTCCACGCAAAGAAATCTCTGATTGCGTTCATCGATGAGTGTAGTATTTTCTGTAACGGAACCGCAGAGTAGATAATCTGCTTCTTGTTTACACTGATATACAAGTGTGGATGCTTTAAAACATTGTTAGAAAATGTCAACATATTAATGTGGCCCAGGGCTAATGAGGGACATTGGAACTGATTCCTTGTTACATTTATGTTTATGACTTGCAGTCTTCTTGTTGACTGCCTTGCATGTTGCCACCACTAATTGTTGATTAGATGAATAGTGTGAAGCTGGCAGTAGTGTGTGATGTTGAAGTACCTTATGTCTAGAACTGGCACAAGTACAATGCCCCATGTGCATTGTGGGTCGTCCTCCCTGATCAGCTGGCCTTATCATATCTGTATTGTAGTATCACATTAGGGAACTCGGTTTAGTGCTGTAGATGTAATTCATTTTGATTGCTTATTAACAGTGTTGTACTGTTTAAGATTGTACCTGGTTTTGAGACTGGTGTAAAGACAACATCATGAAGGTCTTTCTCTCATCTTGCATGTGACCACATTTTTTCTCGGTCTTGTCTCTGTCCTTTTATTACCACAAATGGAGGATTGTCAAAAAAAATAATATCAGCTCCTTAGCCATTCGTGTTTTTTGCTCATAAAGAACAAGGTAAAATACCACACAGAAAATTACACACACACACACACATACAGTAAACACCTCAAATTCTGAACAGACTTGTCTTGGCCTTGATAGACTCTGGTCTTGCTCATGACTTGGTCTTTTTTGTACCTTGTTGTGACACCTTATTGATACATTGGTAGAAGTGTGCTGTATGAAATAAACAGGATATTTTGGATCTGTAAACCTTTTTTTTATTTTTCTCTCTTCTTCCTCTTCCTTTCTGTCTTGTCTTGTCTTGTCTTCATCCAGGCCACAGAACAATGGTAAATTTTGCGCAGGCTCCAGCCGTCTTAACCAGCTGTGTAACACTCGGCCATGCCCTCTACACGCTGTGGACTTCCGGGCCCAGCAGTGTGCTGAGTACAACAGCAAGCCCTTCAGGGGCTGGTACTACAAGTGGAAGCCCTACACCAAAGTAGACGGTAAGGTGATCTTTTCATGTAAGACCCAACAAGTAGAAAGTCTGTTCAATCCCGTGGCTCATTTATGTTCAATGCATAATTTGCTTTGAGGATGTTTTAGATATGATTTTTTCTTGCATCCGTTATTGAGAGATTTTTTGTCTTTCTTTGTAAACTATGAATTGAAAAATACACTGTACTTTCTAAGAATTTTGAAGACATCATTGCTGTATTCTTGGCACGTAATGCACATGAAAAAAGATTTCATTGTTCAAAGAATACAACGCTGCTAAATACACAGAAAATCGCAGATTGCTCTGGGCAAGCTTTTTCTTGCCTTAATTCTGTAGATCTATTCATTCGGTACTCTGCTCATCCTAATCTTTTCTATAAAGTGTTTCTGTAATGCCAACCTCTATTTACTGCTGTAATGATTAGGGCCAAAAACCTGGAGGAAACGATCACTCTGTGTAATGTGCATGGGAGACATGTAGCCACCTGCACCCTCTGACACAGTGGAGATAGATTTAAAAAGGGAGCCTACGGGCCAGCTTTGTTACACAAAGTGAGAGAGAGAAAGAGAGAGAGAGTGCAGTGAAGGAGAGCAGTGCGTTTGGCCATCGTCCCGGACCTGGTTAAGCTGTTGATGAATGGGAGGAGATGTAGAGAGGAACAGATTCTGAACTGCCTTCTGGGACCTTGGGCCAAGTCACCTTCACCATCATTTATTTTAATCAAAGACGGCTGTAGAGACTTGTCTGTGATAACTGATCTGAACCACAAAGTAAACCTGTAGCCCCACACGAAAGCCCCTGGGTGCATTCATAGTCAGTTCCTGTCTTTTCCAATTCAGCTTTAGAACGAGCTGTACATACTGTGTGTGTGTGTGTGTGTGTGTGTGTGTGTGTGTGTGTGTGTGTAATAGGTTTCAGTACAGTAGCCACTGTAACTTTAAATGTACCAGGTCATGGAGGAAATTTGGCGGATCACTAGAATTAGTAACCACTGGGTGCAATCATGGTAGCTACGTCCATTATTTTTACAGCTTATGGTTAACCTACATACTTCCTGGATCCCCACCACAGTGTCACAAGCCTCCACAAACATAACCACAATTTCTTCACAAAATATTCACATAAATGTGCAAACATTTATTCTGAGCCAATACAATTTGCATTATCGGCTTATCGGCTATTATATATCGGCTTATGTTACACCCATGTATGAGGAGTGCATGGGTGTAACAGTTCTGAAACTGAGACCTTGACACAAACATCCACAGTCTCATGTCACTGTCTTTGTGTACCATTACACAACTAATAAATATGCCAACGAGGAGAGGTTGCAAGATTTAGTTACTACAAAAGATAGATTTCTGTAGCCTGGTAAGACAGTTCTGATGATATGAGCTTAACACTGTGTTTCTCTCTCTGTATCAGTCTGGATTGTCTGCCAGCCCAAACACTTTCAGTGGATGGGAGTACTCACTTTGACAGACAAACTCCTGCAATCCTGATGTTAGCATTAGCTTCTACTACACGAATACACTATCAGTTAGACAGTAAAGGTCTAAAAAATATAATTTATTTATGTTAACTATTTGATTGTGACATGTTCCTTGTTGACAACAGCATGTTTTTTTTTTTTTTTTGCGATACAATGGCGTTGCCAGCATATTTCAGCATTTCTAATTCAGCAACCAGCTGTCCTAAACAGCAGAATACCAGCTGTCAGCATCCTTGTTGTCTATCTGAAGTATTGTGAACACCGATCTGCATGGCCATGATCCCCAGCTTTGAAGCCTATCATATCTGGTTCTCCATTAGCCAAAACAGTGAAGAAACAATAATGAACGTTATATTTGTACCGGTAAACATCTCCGTCACCAACAGAGTCAGTTTGCAAATCAAGCTTTTGCCAAATTAATATAGAAAAACAGCCAAAAAGTCTTTTCCTGGGAGAAACTCCATGAGTGCATCTTCTTGCTCTTGTTTAATTGTTGTTATTGACTCTATTACTTAATTAACTTCACTTATGGCTGGTTCACTCAGCACTTGTTGCTGTGGGAGCTGCCTTTTTTTGTTCTGCAAGCAGCGGCCTGGATGCTATATCATCAACTATAATGCAGTCTCTGATTGGCTGCTTACATTTGCAGCTACAGTGGGGATCCCTGATTGGCTCAAATGGACTGCAAGCTCTGGAAAGTATTTGGGGTGACATCTAGCTCACCTCATCAGTATTTTCTTACAAGACTAGGATATCTGGGTATCAAATAATACATTAAGATTCCATGATCACCTTTCGAATTTGACTAAAAGTCAAAATAGTCATTTCCTTATTTTGACCCACTTTGCTATGTAACTTATGCTAATTATGCCAGTAAGGAAAGGTTACATGACTTCATCATGGTATTAGATGGGTTTCTGGACATCACAAACATGGACTTGGACTCTTAGAGTCTTTCTAAGTTAACCAGAAGCAAAGTTATGGCCATTTTAGTAATTAAATAGCGTATTATGCTAATTACTAAAATTGCCCAACATGCAGCTCTTAGCATCCATGCTTAATCTCATTTGGTAAGCCTAAAGATGACATTTTATGAACAGAAGTTCGTAAGAAATAACATTGATAGGGTTTTATAGGCTGTGTAGAGGTTTCCAGTAGATTAAAGTGTAGTCCTTCCAACAAGTTCAATTTTTTACAGATGTTATAGAGATAATATAATTGCTGTATGTATTTGTATGTTCTGTCTGCAGATGAAGACATCTGTAAGCTGTACTGCATTGCAGAAGACTTTGACTTCTTCTTCGCCATGTCCAGCAAGGTCAAAGATGGAACCTCCTGCTCTGACCACAAAGGAGATGTCTGCATTGATGGAGTGTGTGAGGTACGTTGTCTGTCGAGATTCACTGTGCTACACAGTAAAACTTTCCTCTTTGAGATTTATCTCCTGGTGGCACTGGTAGAAAAATGTAATATGAGATTGTTTATGACATGAGAGTGCATAGAAAATGGTGGTGTTTTATATTTGCATGCATCTTCTCAATGCCTTCACTCCTTCTATACTGTATAACATGGAGCATTAAGGTTTATTACAAATCGTAAGGCACTCACTCACCATCGCTCCCTGTATGTTAAGATTGGCCGGCCTGCATATTCAATTCGTATACTTTATTACACGCATGTCCTTATTTAAAAGGCAATTCTTAAATTCCTTTCCTCTTTTATATATAAATTTATCCATCCGAAAAAATGCTGTAAGCAGCCGTCTACAGTTTGTGACTTATTCTCAAGATCTACTTTTGCTATCTGTCCTTAAAGTTCATCTTAAATTGGTCAAAAAAGGGGCTTTTAGGTATGCTACCCCTGCAGCTTGGAATATTTTGCAGACTCACTTGGGTCTTGGGGAGTTGGTCTCTCTAAGTGTTTTCAAAAGTAGTTGGAAGGAGCATCAGGTTATAGATGCTTGGACTATGTTTTTTGTCTCTGTGTAATCCAGGATATATTGACCTTAATTCTTGGTATCCCGCGACTCCTATTTCTTTTTATTGTCCGTAACTGTTATATCATGTGTCAATGACCAGGACTTGTAGTTGCAACACCTGCCACAAAAAGAAAGCAAATGTTGGAAAAAGTCCAAATGTTTATGAAATCTCATGGAGCCAACTCTTTGACCTGCTGCAGTGCAAAACATGATTACAATGGACATTTCGGGTGTGTTTACTTTCAGTTTCACTGCAGAGATTTGGATTGGGTTAAAGTGGGGATTTGTTTAAAACCTGTCCAGTTGTCAAAAGCAGTCATGTTGCTTTCCTTACTCGCAGCCCTTTGAGGAGTAATCCTTGCCAATATGTCCTGTAATGGCATATAGTATGCACAAAGGCATTTTAATCAAAAAGTTTTGTTTATTTTTCCAGCATGTATTTACCGCATCATGTTAAATGTTGCAGTGAAATGCACGCGAGCAGGTGGTAAAACATTGGCTAATGATGTGTTATGAGAGATGCCGCATCTTCCCCACTTTGTTACAGTATTATTATTTTTTTTTTGTATATCTAACAACTTTAATGCCTCCATTTAATTGCATATTGTTGTCTTTTCCCCACATTTCATCTAATCTTTGAAGCAGTGCTACATCACCCACCATGTACTGTCCTTATTCACCAAATGTCAGATGCAGTAGTTACATAAAACTACAACAACTAAAACACTGTGTTAACACCAGTGGAAATAACCCCTGGATTTTCAAAACACATTAGTTTATTCCTCATAATTGTAATTCTGTGCACATTGATGCCATATGTGTTTTTGTGTGTATGTGCAGGCAGTAGGTTGTGACCAGATGCTGGGCTCCAAGGCCTCTCTGGACGCCTGCGGGATATGTAAAGGAGACAACTCTACTTGCAAGTTCTTCAAGGGCCAATATACACTTCAACACAGGGCTAACGGTAAGCTTGTCTTTGTTTGCAGTCTGTCTGCGCATGTTAGCTAGAATAAACTTAGTCCCTCTACAAGACAAAAGGAGACTTAAGTGGACAAAAAGGGACCCTGAAAAACCATCTAATCCCACTTCATAATGGACTGATTCACTTCATCCATGTGCAGTAATACACATGGACCAAAGATAAAGCTGATGATGAGGTAAAGCAGGGATGATGGTGTATGCATGCGTGGGTAGCTGGA
Source organism: Plectropomus leopardus (assembly GCF_026936395.1). NCBI lineage: Eukaryota > Metazoa > Chordata > Actinopteri > Perciformes > Serranidae > Plectropomus > Plectropomus leopardus. The sequence continues at coordinate 38,239,634 of NC_142176.1, read as the reverse complement.
TTATATGATGAAATATGACAAATGAATAAGAGGACAGTCATGTCATATCTAGTCATGATTCAGCCTTGACTTTCCCTTCTTGTCATTTTCCCCGCAGAGTATTACTCCATGGTAATAGTCCCAGCTGGGGCACGCAGCATTCGCATTCAGGAAATGGAGGTTTCTACCAGCTACCTGGCTGCCCGCTCTTTGAAGAGGAAGTACTACCTGACTGGGGACTGGACTGTGGACTGGCCGGGAAAGTTCCACTTTGGTGGGACTGTGTTCGACTACCAGCGCCCTTTCAACAAGCCGGAGAGCCTTTATGCCGCTGGACCTACTAATGAGACACTGGTGTTTGAAGTAAGCCGCCGCTGCCAGTTGACGTCCGTTTGTGGCAATTGACAGTGACAGGGTCCCTCGCAAAGCTGCCGCACCTCTTTTTTTTCTTTACGTCTGGATATGAATAGGCTTAGATGGGAAAAAAAGAGGTTTGCGTGGTAGGGAGAGCAGAGTGGTTGTAACAGTCTGTAATGCTTCTGTGGGGAATTAATTGTGTTGGGTGATTGGTTACGCCAGGGATGATCTGGGGATAGGTGGGTGGCATTGAAGGCTTTAATCAGAAGAATCTTAATTCAAATCAAAGCCAACAGTTCATCTGTGTCACTCTGGGTCAACTTGCAACTGACCATTATATGAAATTGAAGAACTTATTATGTCTGAATATTTTGATGCTGTTCTCCATTGTATTGTAATGGTAGCGGAATTTTAGAAACTGATGGCCTGAAGCCTGGACAAATTAAATAAAAAACATAAACCTGCATGATCAGATCATAATATGGGTTAGGGTGAAGGATTAAGGGTTAGGGTAAGTGAGAAAATGTTTTTTTTTGTTATTTTGTTGAACCAATCCTTACACTATCAATAGAGTGACACAGACAATAATGCAGACATCTGAAAAAGGGGGATGTGGTGCAATTAGTCTAAATCAGCCTTTGTGCCACTTTCACTATTCAGCTCAGTCTCACATGGCAGAAGCCTGCCCCTTGTTTATATGCAGTACAGTTTCTTGGTACTGCTGGCTCCAGTGTCACACAGTCACGTGTTTGTCCCCATACACATACTCAAAGCCATGGATGTGGCCCCCATGGCCACTGATCTCAAAAGTGCTTTGTTGCAGCCATGTGATTCGCGGCTAATAGAGCGAGTAAAATCCCTAAGTCAACTGCCTGTTTGAGGCAGGCAGGGATAAAAAGTAAAAAATCAGATGGTTGCTTGAAGTGAGATGTTCTGCATAGTAGAGTAGGTGATTTATTAGCTGGTGGTTCTTTTTTCTGCCTCACGTTTGTAATCAGTGGTGTGTCAGAAACCAGAGCTGCAAGGGGAGGGCGAGTCTTTACCCGTCCTGATGCAGCAGAATGTGATGTTGGACAGGCATATCCTCCTAAGAGCAAAACTAATATTCCACAAGTGGCCGAGTCATTATCCATATGACTCTGTAGGCTTAAGTGAATGGTGGTGGGATGTGTGGGATGTTCTTCTCACATAACTTTGTCAGTGAAAGCATTTATTTTCTCTTGAACTCTGAACCCTAGGCGTGGAAACAAAAGTGGAAACCAGGTGAAGAGCAGACTTTTCCCCCCCTTGCAGCATGGGTGAAGTGGTAGTCAAGTCTCTCCTCAGTCCCTTGGGCTACTGAAATCCTGTGGTTAAAGCAGGAATGACTTGCCTGTAAATCCAAGAGGAATACCAGGGTGAAATTTCCAAAGTGCTTGACTGGTCACTTGTTTGGCTGTCAGGAAATGTCTGAGTGTTTTCGTAGCTATTTTAGAAAAGAGAGGTTTGTTTGTGGGCAGTTTAGAATAGCTACTGTATTTGACATTTGGACAACCCATTGTTATTTCCCTCTGCAAGATGAATGCCTACAGAGATGCAGATTTACCAACAATCCAATATTGTCATTGTCAGAGGAAGTTGCCTCAGATTTTATGATTATTTCTTAGCATGATCATGATTATGATTATTCATTTAGCATGGTTATATTTATGGATAATTCTGATTGTTTTTTTAACTAAAAAATATTTTTTTAGAATTCTAGTAATGTGGCTTTAGGGATGAAAATATGGAAAAATTGAATTGACTTGACTTGAAATGTCAGTATGTTGGATGTTTGGTCGACTGCAATAACTCAACAACTCTTATCTTGATTGCCATACAATTTGGCACAGATAATCATGGTGCTCAGAGGATGAATCCTCATGATTTTGGAGATCCACCGGCTTTTCATTGATGCTGACCAATATCTTAACATCTACTGGATGGAATGAAAGTTTGGACAAACATTTATGCTTCCCAGAACTCTTGGTTTATGATGTAATAAGTGCCAAATGAATGACATTCCCGTCAGCCTTGGCTGCACTTTATGGGTAATGCAGATTACTGAGCGATAGCATGCTAACACGTCAAAGATGGACAACATGGTGAGTAAGTATTTATCTCAAAGAACCACCATGCCTAAGTACAACCTCACTCGACTCACTTGTACATTTGGCCTTTGTTCATACTGGTAATAAGACTGTTGTCACCAAAGTAATTCTGGGAACATGATGACGGAGCAAGACACTCAAATGGGGCACAAAACACAAGCAGTGGGTTGGTTTTTTTTTTTTTTGGAACTAAGAGGTTAGTCTTATGTGAAAGAGAAATCCAAAGCAAACAGTATAATTGTGTGTTCCAAATACCAAGTTTGGAGGCCAATTTCTCTGTCAAGTTTGACCTGCAGGACTTAGTTGTACATGCACACAGGTTTCTTGTGCAATGAGAGATCATTAGGGACAATTACGGTTTCACTCACTTTTGGTTTGACTTACAAAATCAAGTGGTTTAGATGATCGGGCCAAACTGTGGGTTTGCTCACAACCTACCAGATAGTCAGACCATTTGTATGTTTTGCCCTGTCATACTTTATGGTAGCAAAGTCACCACATTCCCACCATTTAGCTTGTGGTCATCACATTCCCACCACTTAGTTTGTGGAGTACAGTGTTCGGATAGGAAGAATGACCCCAGACCCAAGTTGTAATAGCCCTAAATATTCTTCAAAGAAGAGACTTTACTAAGTCTGACAGTGCTCCTCCTGCTTGTCTGTTTGTCCCAGTCATACATCTGTCCAGCAGAGCACTCAGCGGTAGCATGCTGCGGATCTGCAGATGACACGAGCATAATCTCTATAAGTATGTCCTGTAATTACAAAAAGGAGAAAGAGGTTGATAGAGAGAGAAGGATAGGGGGGGGCTTGGGGGTGAGATTAAAAGATTAAGAATTCTGCAATTGAACTCTTTGAATGTGAGAAGTTAAGGTCAGGGCACAGGGACTTTAACTGCAAATGAAAAGAGCCAAATGAAGGAAAGTGAGTGGAGTTTTTTTTTTTTACTGCTGATCTTCATCTGTTTCACACATGCTACCTAACTGGCGCTGTCACAGAAAAAGTGAGAGTGTACACAGGGGAGGGTATACATGCCGATCACTCAGAGACCCCTCACTCTGCTTGAAACACTCAAGGAAAAAAAACATCTGAGGAGTGTGAACGCAAACTGTGACAAGGTGTTCACATCTGTACAGCTGCTCAGCTGGTGGAGAGAAGTAGCTAACAAGAGGAGGAAGAACATATGGCTGAAGTCTCAGTGGATACCAAAAAGGATCATTTCCTCTGAATTGACATTTTTGTGGTATGGTGAAGTGAGATCATGCCAGTCCAGGGCAAAACGTTATGGGTTTACATGTGAGATTGATATCTGTGTCTGCTGCATTCTAATTCATTATCATCTCACCCGACTTGATGATTTGTGTGGCGGTCAGGCTGTGAAAACACTCTGTGGTCTGATGTGGGAAGATAGACTCCCATCAATTACGCAACATGAACTTGGCAGGCACATTTTTCTGATTTTTTCTCTAGGAAATGTATGTTTCTTTCAACATGTAGCAATATTAATGCAGCGATATTAGAAAATAAAAGTCTTTAATGGCGAGCAAACATTTGCCATTAATGAACACTTCTCCAAAGAAATGAGGATAACTCAGGTCAAGTGAGCACTGTGTACAACTGTTTCACTGCCACATGTTGAAAAAGAAACTTTAATGCCTAAATTTGCTCTTTATTTTGTTTTTCATATGGCACACTTCAATCAAGAAACACATTTGCCTTCTAACGCATTTATTCATGTATCTTGATACTGTTTTGACAAATTTTAAAGCATATTTTAATTTATAATCTCAAAGGTTCCTTTTTTCCTTTTTGGTGGCACCTTTGATGTTAAGGCATTTAGAGATCCAAATGGTGTTGCCTGTGTAATGTTAGTTGCCAGTTTGCACTTGGGGCATGTCTTCCTAAGAATTTAAAGTCACCAGAATACATGGAGGTGGAAAGAGAGCCTCCTTTTTCCCAGGAATGTTGCCAAAGACACCCAGTTTATAAAAATGCAAATGCAGGGTCTTTCATCAGTGGGCCATGGGCTCAAACATTACTGTGTTACCTTATTTAGCAATAGATTGTGACTTAACAGACGTTTATTTATATAAAAACCTTTGAGATTACTACATTAAGTTTAAGGTAAAGCAGGCTGAACATGCTGTCTCTGGGTGGATATTGCCTTTTAATAACCTTTGGGCTCTGTGCAGACACCTCACCTCACCAACATCACTCATGTTTTGGTAGATTGGTACCAATGATTCTGTTTAGTCAAATTATTAAATTGCACATAAATTCTGAGTGACAGAGGTTACTGTTTCACTCGTTCTCTACATGCAGTTCCTACTGATAGTAGTTTGTGCTGTCAGATCGGATACGGCTCATTTATTTTCTGGCTGTACAGCCTTGGTGGATTTATGTGTTTTGACTAATATCAAGAGAGTATTTTGCTGCTGCTGTTAGTTTGCTTTGACTACCAAAGAGTTCACAGGGGCAGTGTGTGTTCTGTCCATGAAGTGGGAACAAGCGTGAAGTCATTGTTGCTACTGTGACTGATTTGCAGGAGGTTGTGGGATTTTGGTTGTATTTATTTAAATTTTTCTTATTGGTTCGGGTGTTTAGTTGTCAGTCAGGGGATGAGCTTTGGCGGCAGATGTCCCAGACTAAAGAACTGGAGAGGAGACAGGTTTGGATGTGTCTGAAACTATTATTTGAAAGTTCGTGTCTCTCCTGCTAGACAATGTTAACGCTGTGGTTGGTTTGGTGTAATCAGCATTGCGGATGGCTTAGGAAAGAGAGATCAGTTGTTTCGAAAGCTTTAAGGCGTCACTCATGTGTGGGTCCTCTATTAAATGGATTATAAAAAAAATCCTGCTGCATGTTGTTTTTATAGCAGCTGGTTCACATTATTGGTGGTTGTTTGGTGAACGAGCATGAATGTTGGTGAGAGTTGGTTTGCTTGAATAAGCATGAAGTCATGGTGTGGGTAGTACTGGTAGTTGCTTCATGGCAGTGGGTTTTGATTTGGGTTTGGTTTGAGTGGTTAGCATCAGCAAAGGGAGTGTAGGTGTCAAAGTGTCTACGGTTCTTCCACAGTTTAGACGAAGCCAGTCCCACACATTCAATGTGTTAGACTAGAAGTCCTCAAGTTTAGAGTTCGCAATAGAGTACATGTACCCAAATGTTAAACTTCAGATTGACTTGTGGCTGATGGCCAAGAACATGTTGATAGTGTGGGTGGGGGTTTGAGAGGTAGCACTCTAATAAGGCTTTCTGGATTTTTGCATTTAACCTTAAGACAGACAAAACTTTTTAAAACTTAAGGTAGGTTTATGAATTGGTTTGTTTATTAGACAGTGGGTAAACAAACCGACTATAAAAAAAATCCGGACTTTAGTGGCTAGCGGTAAGTGATGGACAAACGGAGTGAGCGTGTAGACACAAACTGTGATTCATTTAACACAAAAGCAAAGCGGTAAATGTATACAAAAAGTATTCAAAAAGGCTAACAAAAAAGGACTTCCCTAAAAGAACTAAGAAAGTAAAGTAAGATTAATTGATTTAATGGTGTCAGTGATGTCCAGTAAAAATAACTATTTAACAAAAAAGGAATCTTTCACACTGCAGCCCCAAAATGGGTAAGAGGGTCACCTACTCCGGTGCACTTTAATTTGAGTTGCTTCAGTCTTCATTTCAACACACAGCACCCATACTGCCAAACTGGCTCACTGGCATCAACACTTGGTTTCTCCAGTCCTTGTATACTGCATGTCCCTGATCAGCATATTGAGCGCAGGTGTGCTCAATCACTCCCTGGCAGGAGGAGGACAAAACTTCTACAGTATATGTGGATGAGTCATGTTTTGAGCTGAACCATTCTCACCCATGACACAGCTTGTCTTATTTACCTGATGTAAAATTAAGCAGACCTTCGGCTCCAGTCTATTATCATTTCTTGGTTGTGTTACCAAAATGAAATCTGTGTCTGCACTTGGATGCACTTAATTTCAGTTACATGATTCTCTTATGAGGGCAGAATAATATGCACAGCAGGTTTTAGCATGCAGCCCTAATTCAGTGTGATTAAACTGAAGCTTTGGCTGAGTTTTAAATGACAACTGTGAAGAAAACAGATAACATAAACGTGAGGGTTTTTTTTAAAGTCTGACATGTAGGCACTTCTTCAGTCAAAAATCAGAAGTGCTCCTCTCATCTCACCCCAAAACATCCAAAAATACAGTTCCTGTAACGATTTGGGGGACACAAATCAGAAGTATATTAATCCCATGGATTCAGTGAATTGCCTTCAACTTGAGCTTTGTGTTTTGAGTCTGTTTTTGATGACAAATTAGCAACATTAAAAGTATGTCAAATTAGCTATTAGCAGTTCCTGTTGGCAATGCCCATGGATTCAAGATTCAAGACCTTTACTCGTCCACAAGGGATACTTGGTTTTGTCAGTAAAAAACATAGGCTCGTGTGACATCCTAGAAATTAGCAGCAAACGAATAATTTAATAAAGTCATTGACATTAAGTTACATACAAAACCTAAAGTTAAGAAGGTTAGGTTTAGGCAAGTAAAGACACTCTGGTTTGGATTCTGAAAAAGAAAAAAACATGATTGGGTGTTTTTAGGTTTAGACAAGAAAAAAATAACTTTACATACTTAAATATGACATGAAGTTTCCAAACACTGATCTCCTGTTGTGACCCATCCAAAACCCCAATCTGCCACTTCATACGGACCACTTTTTTCTAGACACCCTTCGGTACATTGGTCACGTGAGCACAGCTTTTCCAAATAGGATCGTTATACACAAATTACTGACTCATGATTACATGTGGTGTATATGAATTTCGGTGCATTACTTTTCATAGGTAAATGTATGAACAGTGTATGAGAACAGCCTGGATTTTTGACTCAAATTGCTGTAATGGTCCAACTACAATGACTAACTTTCTGTGGATTTTAAAACACTTTTATACACATGTCCACTTCTCCTCATACATTATCTTTACTTCACATCTTTGTTTCCACACCACTCTGTTTAAATGTATTATAGTCTGCATGTGAATGTGCCTGGCTGTCCCTCAGCTGGTCATGAGTCTATATACCCTACATGTTTGTCTGACGTTAGAGAGCTCCTTGCTTCTCTCCACATAAACATAAACTCTTTTTGCCTCCTGTCTGGAGCTAAGCCGAGTGTACACATGGAACAGTTAACATGCAGCAGAAGGTGATTGGTCCAGTCAGTGGATGCGCCCCAGGACTGTTGAATGTGGACTGAACCCAGGAGGTGTTTGGCTTTCTGAGTTGGATGGTTGATGGTAGATTCCTCGTGCTTTAGGATATACCCCAAAGAAAATACACTTGTCAAAACTCGTTATTACATATATTGATAGACTTGATATGTTTTTCAGGCACTGGAATGCCTGTTGACAGTTTGGACTTAATACAATTTACCAAATGGATTAAAGATTAATACCCACCCAACCTGAACTAAACCAAGGTGGACTGTTAAAGAAGCATACTGAAAACAGTCCAGGGCAGTGTTTTGAAATGGTTTGAAATGACACACTTTTAGCTGACTATGTAAATGTGCCTCAAACTAAACTCTTCACCATCGCAGTGAATTCTCATGAGGTTTCTTTAATGATAGCCTGATGCTTCTCCTGAAATGTCTGCTTTCATTCCTTTGTTAGTCTCTGCTTGACTTGAGTGTCCAAATAAATCTCCTGTACTCAAAAGGTAACTCAGAATCACCAGCCAGAATAAAGGATGTGGCAAAAAAAAAAAAGCTAACTCTCGGTAGGAAATGGAAATTGTCCCTCATATGTGCTTTGCACTGTCCAAATAAACTGACCTTATAAAAGTGTGGTCAGCCAGTTTGGACTAGAGAGGGAACAAAGCTCTCCTTAATGTTTCTGGAACCTCCTGGTTAGTGGGTAGTAGATCTAACAGCTCAGTGGGACCTTAATGGCTAAATTAGGCTGCCACGTTGTCAGTGGTCTTACCTTTACTCTCTTGCACTAGAATCCATAACAGATGGGCCATTTGTTTCTGCTCTCCTTTCACTGCACATGGACCTTTTTCTTTGTACAGTGTAGGACTCACTGTATAGATTCTTGGACTTCGACCAATACAGAAGAAAACACGTTGATATATTCATTACAGTTTGGCTCAGAAACAGGGTGTATGTCATATTAATTTATTCATGTCAGCTTGCTATGATTAATACATCTATTGGCGCATATTTATTTCTACTTTTGAAACTTGACTGTTAAATAGGAGCGTTGTTAGAATATATACACTGTTTAAGAACTGATTTCACCACACTCTTGGAGCGCAGATCGTACTCTGGGCACAGATGGAGCAGCAGACCACCAGGTGCAATGAGAGTGAAACTTAATCACTCCTTACTCTCTGTGTGAAGGTATGCTTTTTGCAGCTGCTCCTCACAACCGTCAATCTGATCAGCTTTGACTGGATCGATATCACATGATGTGATGCTCTGGTAGCCTAGAGATTTGCAGGAGGAATGTTGCTGGTTCGAGCTCCGACAAGAACCAGGGAAAAACTTGTTGTAGTGGATGAAACCTGATAATGATGTGAAACAGGGTGATGCTCGATATGATTTTTTTTCCTTTTTTTCTGGATGAAAAATGGTTAAGACAAACTACATACACACATGTGACACTTCACTGACTTTCTGTGTTCTTGTGTGATAGATCCTCCTGCAGGGGAAGAACCCAGGTGTGGTGTGGGAGTACACACTGCCTCGCACTGAGAGGAAACCTGACTACAGCTGGGGTGTGGTGCGCTCTGACTGCTCTGCTCCATGTGCTGGAGGTGAGACTGTAAAAAAACTATAAAAACTCTGCGTGTAAATTTACCGTTTACTAAACCCCACCCTTGACCAGCAGTTTTCCAATCATTGCTCAGCAACAGTTACCAAGCACAGCAGGCTGGTGAAGCTTTGGAATTCTCTACATGTTGAAGCAAAGTGCACGGGGCTGTAGTGAGAGCAACACTTGGTATATAAAGAGTATGGTGGGTGCTTTTTTTGGTACCATTTCTAAAACCAAAAACAAAAGAGCAGAATTGTAAGAAATGGATAAATGAGGGATAAATGAGAGAACATATTGTTTAAAACTACAAACATGCTGATAAGCAGTGGTCAAATAGGGTTTCATAGAATGACACAGGTCTTATCTTTATTTTTTTTCTTTGTAATAATTATAACACTAGCTTTATCCTGCAACACAATGAAAAGTCCGCCGAAAATTTCACAGAAAATTGTGTTTAAATGGTCTTGAAATGTCTTAAATTTAACTTGGTCATACCTGTAGACGCCCTGATAAAAAAGAGGTTGACATATGTGTGTGGTCATGTGTGTACTCTATGTACACGTGTGTCAGATTTTATCTGTATGTTTGTGTATGTTGTATCTGCCTCTTTGTGTGTATGAGTGTGTTTTTGTATTGTATACAGCTCCTGTAGTAGAGAGTGGTCCAGGAAGTGTGTTAAGGCTAATGAAAAGCACCTTTGTCAACTGAGAAGTTCAGCCTCTGTTGGTCCCTAAAGATTCACAGCAACCCCCTGCTCACTTGTCAGTAGAGGATCGTGTGAGCGTGCAAGCGTATGTGTGTGTGTGAGTATACATGCGTATGTGTGTGTGTGTGTGTGTTGCTCTACTCTCTCAAGAAGCCGCAGCAGCTCACATGACAACAGACTGATTTAACAGAGATTTTAATCCATTACAGTTACAATTTTGACCTTTATAGATTTCCATGTTGTGGGCATGAATGCTGATGTTTTCAAATTGTATGCAAGAGATACAACAACCATCTCTCACTCCATGTTTTTTTCCATCAGGTCGGATTTCAACTAAGGCCATTTGTCTGCAGGACCAGAAGGTTCAGGTCAACTCCACTATGTGTAATCATCACACCAAACCGACACTGGGCTCCCATCTCTGCAACACACAGCCCTGCCCTGCATAGTAAGTGCTACTGCTGTGTGTGTGTGTGTGCGTGTGTATGTGTGGGTCATGGCATCTCTTCATGTACATTTGGCTGTGGGATCTGTGGTATGTGTCTTTATGTTGCCAAATTTTCAGCAACCTTAGGCGCTGTTTTTATTGAAGGAACACACACACACACACACACATACTCTGTGGCTGAGCAGTCTAGAGGTTGCCTGTGGTCCATTTGCTGTGGCTGGCCACCACTCTGCTCAGCCTGTGTTCTTCCTTTCTCTCCTTCCTCCCTTCTGTGCCTGCTCTCTAATTTTTCATTTTTTTCCCCATTTTCCTACATGAAAGTCCTCCCTATCTACTGTCTCTGTGCATCAGTCTTTACTTATTCCATTACAATGTTTTCTCCAGCTGTATGTCCACCTGTGTGTCAAGTGGATTTGAATCACTCTGAATTGACAGAATGTTGTAACACCTGTTTTTTTTTGTCTTCGTGTCTATGATTTTGAGCTTTGTTCTGCCTCTCGGGTATGGTGGATGAGAAGCAGACCATTTGGTTTAACCTAAACCTGGAAAGTCTTAACCAGAAATAAACCTAAATGAATGTTTTATATTATACAAGAAAACTTTTATTTTTTTGTCACTACTGTCAAGGACACTTGATTTAAGCATGCATTATTTTAAGTGCACTTCACTTGTTCAAAGTAAACTGAACTCTGTGCTCCCAGCTGTGGCTTCAGCTGAGGTCAGTAAATAGGGCTGCAGCAGAACCATTGAGGTCATCAAGGTCATGCCCACTGTAAAATTTCTGGGCTTCTGGGTGGTTAAATGACATGAGGACATGCTGGACGCGATCACAGAATGTTGGTTTTTAAGGCGGGTTCTGACTTTTTTATGCCTCTGTGCTGGCAACAACCTTGGACAGAGGCATTGTGTTTTTTGGTTGTTTGTCTGCCCATCAATCAGTCCATCCGACATGAACATTTTATCTCAAAAACACCATGAGGGAATTTCTTCAAATTTGGCACAAACGTTAACTTGGACTCAACAATGAACTGATTAGAATTTGGTGGTCAAAGGTCAAAATCAAGAGTCCATGTTTGATAAATTGTCAACTGTCATGGCTACACATAAGTCAAACATGAGACAAACATGGGTGTGAACTGCAACTTGACTTGTTGGTGGAAGCACACAACTGTGAGGTGGTAATGTGAGCATCTTAATATTTTATGTATAATTAGCAGTGTAGAAAAGGCTTTAAAACAACTTTGAAACAGTAATGTAGGAAGAAAAAATGAACCGACGATAAAATTGATTAGTTATTTGATAACACCAGTCATTCCCATCAGCCTCAGCTGTAAGTTTAATACAAACTGTCAAATGTTAGCCTTCTAACAAGCAAATATGTAAACATGGTAAACATTTTATAGGCTAAGAACTAGCTTGTTAACATCCACACTGGGAGCATTTTGGCATACTAGCATGTATCTCAAAGCACTGCAGTGCCTGAGAACTTTTGATCGGTGGCTAGTCAAACAGTTTTTAGAATTTGGCATTTCTAAAATCTTGGCTACAGCCCTGTCAGAAGCATCATATTCCAACATAACCCCTTGACACAATGTTCAACCAATTTGGCTGACTGGTTTTTTCTTGAAGTAAATATGGCATGATGTTTCGTGGTCTGGACTGGACCTTTCCCTTTAGCGAACACTTGAGAATAAGAAAGACAGAGGCAAATTAAGAGAGACAAGGCTAAAGAGAGGGAGGGAGACATCAAAGCCAACTCGGAGTGATCGTTGCTTTCAGCGCACATCATCCCCCTCAAAAATTCTGACTCGATAGCAAAATCATGCCTGTGTTTTATCTCAGTTGTCTAGACGTCGTGCTTAATGGCATGCATTTTTAAAGGAGACTGTGCATTCGGGGACTGGTGCAGCAAGCAAAAGGAGGAAACCAGGCTATAATGCAGCAGAGTAACAAGTCGAAACAGCACTGAATAAATGGCTTTGCTCCTATGTAGGCCTTTGGCTGCAGGAACTGGAGCTAGCTTGATTTACAGCGCTGCTCCAAAGAACAGGCAGGGAACCGTGTCTTGGGTTCAGAGAGAGTACACACACACACACACACAGACACACACACACATATATATATATACATACACACACACACACAGGGCAGCATGCACAGTTACCGTCATATGCACACATTTTCCAGATATACAACGCCAAAATAATGTATTTGGGCTTCAAGGGTAAAAATATAAAAACAAGCTGCGTCTGTGTGATGCTGTCATTTTGTCCACCATTAGCCATGCCACAACAAGTCCAGACTGAACTTTCTCCTGTGTCAGGGGTTGAACAAGCCAGACAGCTATCGATTACACCTCCGACATACAGCCTCTGTTTCTCGCTAAGTTTCCCACCACCCGAGAGGGCATTTCCTGCACCTAATCTCGGGCATACCATATCTCTTATCTTGGCGAAAGGTATTAAACAGCCTTGTTTGCCCCCCACCCCCCTTTTTTTTTTTTTGTTTGAACGAAGAAAATCGTATAGTCCAGAAAAATAAAATTGGTGTGGTTGTCCATTCGGGAATAAAAAGCAGAGTTTGACATCCATGGATCTTATTATACAGTAGCTGACACCATTTCTCAGCTGGTTGTGTGTACGGGCCAATTTATGGGCGCTTGCACAGGAAGAGAGTTGAGTTGAGTGAGCAGCATGAAAGCTTTAATGACTGCATTAAGACCTCCAGGATGTATGGGCACGCATTCAAGAGCCCGGCGGAGAAAAGAAAAATTGACAATGAGGAGGGATGCATGTGCGCTGTGTGTGCGAGTGTGTGCGTCTGACAGGAGGGGGAATGTAAAAGTGCCTGCTTATCTCGGCAGCGTGGATCTCGGGTGCTGACAGGCCTATCCATGTTTTATTGTGCAGAGACGGCAAGATTCCCACGGGGCCCGGCCAGTCTAGCCATGCAGAGCCAACTCCCTCCCACCAACACACACACACACACCCTCCTCCCACATCTAGCCCCCTTTTTTGCTTCTACTCCCCTTCTACTTCACTCCCCATATTGCTGTCAGGGAAAACTGGGATTTTCAACTGTGGTGTAGCAGCAGTTTCTGAACATGAAAAAAGGGACGCAGGGAGAATTTTAAAAAGTCAGTTCAATCTTCTAGCCCAGCCTGCAGTTGGGAAGAGATATGCTCATATTTCATAGATTTTCTTAAAAGTCAGTGTCTTTTTTCCTGCTTTCTCCACAGCAGAGCCCCATCCCCACCTCTGTCTACCTTTCCATTTTCTCTTCCTCTGTAGTTCCACCTCTGCTGTTTGAAGTTTTTTTTCGCTCTCTCTCTCTTGGCAGAGGCCATCTGTAGAGTCACTTACCACAGGTTGGGGATTTCTCTGTGCATCACACAGCAGCATATGTAGACAGATCAAAGTGAGACATTTTTCTGTGCCGGAGGAGATGTGCAGAAAAAATGGGGACAAAATATGTTGATACTGAACAGGACCTGTATTTATCAAACTTAACATTTACTTTACATTACACTGGACATACATTATAAATTACCTTAAAAACTACAAGTAACTTTTTTTTAAAGTTCACTTTATTTATCAAAATAATATCTCCAACTAACATGAAATTAACCTCATTCTAATTTATTAAGGTTAAGGTTATTAAGGTATATTTGTTCCTCTTTTTTTCATGTTTCTCTTTTTTTTCAAAGTCCAAGCATTCATCTTTATTTCAGTGACTGATTGCAATTACTACTGCTACAACTATTTAAAAGGGTTAAGATTCATGTGGACATACTTAAACAAAAACACCAAATATTCTCAAATTTCAGCTTCTCAATTGTGAGGATTTCAAATGGGCCTGTTGGACCTTGCCTGTACCCAGAAAAACCTTCAATGAGCACTACAGCAACATTACCAAATACCAACATGGCAAAGAACTTAGCAAGAGGAATGCCGATAGTAGAACCTAATGGGACAACTGTAGGACCAAATTGGAGTTAAAATGCAGAGAAAATAATATATAGAAAGAGAGAGATGGAGAAGATGTTTAGACAAGCAAAATGAGCAGACTGGAAATGTCAAGTACACCAAACCACATAAAAGTAAAAATGTATAAAGCTGTGTTTTTAAGAAATACTTTGTTAAAAGTCTTGGTTAATATAGCAATCTGCTTGGCATAGATTTTCTATATGATTAAGTTACCTCAGACTCAGTATTAGGTGGTAGCTGGTGTGCAGCCATACTGGAACTAAAAATGCATGTGTGAGGTTCTCAGAACCTCCCCTGCAGTATTGCACTCCTCTACCTCACAAAAAAAGTCAGTTATTGAAACATTTCAGAGATACAAATTACAGCTAGGTCAGTGGTGGTTTGCAGCGAAGCGGAGTGGCACTTAAGCCACTTTTACCCAATGATATATTGTTATTTATAAGCCAGGCAAAACACAGGAAAAAAAAAAAAAAGCAAACGGTCCCCAGAAATCCCAAACCAATGCTTTCGGGTCCCAAAGGTTCACATCTGTCCCATTTCCAAATTGCAGTTTAGTCCTGCTGCTTCATTTGTCTGTGGCGTTTGAAAGAGAATGAAAGCATTTTTCTTCCCCCTGAAGCAGGTCAGCGGCGTGGAGGAATGGTCTTTGCGGTAGCATGTCGTCTCAGAACCAGACTGAGCCATCTGCCCATCTCTCCATCTCCCTCTTCTAAGCCTGCGGTTGTCAGACCACTCATTTGCTGTAATCTCCCCCTTCAGCCCCAATGCCAAGACAGAAGCTATTTTAGAAGCAGCAGTAGGCTTTCATCAGTGGCGAAACAGGATTTCAAAAGAAGAGAGAGGACAGGAGAGGCCAAAAAGCAAAAAGAAAGGAGATTGGAGATAAAATGACAGCAGGAGAGAGGACAGGTGAGAAGACACACAAAAAGACAGAAAGAAGAATTACAAACAGGACAACACAAAAGAAAAAAATTGAGGGACTGTAGTCCCCATCTGGCCTTATTGTATGTTGTATATTGCGGTTGGCCTTGGAAACCTGTTACGGAGAGTTGTATATATGATATGGTCATCATGTTTAGTTTCAGATCAGAATAGCACAGAGAGAGATGGATGGATATGGATATATATTTTTGGCCTGTGTATTTTCTTTGTCCTCAACTACCACTTTGTGCAATGACATAGATCAATGTGTGAAAATATTATGAGTGTCCAAAAAGCAGCGGGTTAAGGTTTTCATGAATCATAACTTTTAAGAAAAACAAGAACAACCCTGCTAGTTCACCAGATTTAACCGCCTAATAATAAGTGGTTTTCAGAAGTTTTTGGTGTGTTAGTACTCAGTAGTAATTTAGAGTGAAATATTTTTTTTCTGTGTGTGTGTGTGTGTGTGTGTGTGTGTGTTTGAGCCCAAAATAAGTGCCACAGATTAGAGTTTGAACCTGTGGTTGGCTGTCCTGATTAGGAGCTCAGTAATGTGGTTGGTGTCCTGATGACAGAGGCTGAATTTATTCTACAGCAGCTCTGTATAATGTGCAAATACATGAGCAAATGTATGTATGTATAATTTAGCATATACCAAATCACCACTTACATATTTCGTCTTGGTGTTCCACCACAGCTGGGCAACAGGAGACTGGGGTCCCTGCAGTCGCTCGTGTGGAGGAGGTCAGCAGACCAGGCCCCTGCGCTGCCTCAGGAAGGTGACCTATCAGAGGGAGGAGGTGGTAGTGCACTCCCTCTGCCCCGTCATCTCTCCGGCACAGGTCCAGCCCTGCCACACCCAGGCCTGCCCGCCCGAGTGGAGCACTGGATCCTGGTCACAGGTGGGTTGTTAAAAAACTTTGTGAAAACTTTTTCATCCACGCTAGCAACACACCTAGAACTTATCATGTGAAATATATCTATATTCTCTGGATGGATTGGCACAAAATTTGATGCCACAACATCATGGCCGTTAGATGATTAATGCTATGACTTTGGTGATACCCTGACTTTTCCTTTTGTCCCATCAAGAGATTGACATTTGAGATTATCAGTGAAATGTCTATACAACTTTCGAGGGAATTACTGTCTGATCATTTATGTGTCAGACAGTAATGGATTGTAAAAACACTGGTGACCTTGCCACTTTTTATCTATCATGCCAGTTCAAACTTTCAATATGTTTTAATTCAGTTTAGTTAAAAAAAAAAGCTGCAAAACTAATGACAGTCAACCATCGTTGTATTTTGTGTCATTTCAGAAATGTTAGCATGCTAAAACATTTAATTAATGTGGTCAACATTACTGGCAAAGCATCAAGCATGTAACCCTTTGAAATCTGAAAAACATTTTCTTGAATTCTTTCAAAAACATGGGATGAATGCATTGAGCAGTTTATGAAGAAATAACCCCCGAACTAGCAAGAAAAGAAGAAAAAAAGAAAATAGCCTAAAAATTAGCATAAAAAAGAAAAAGAAAAGGACAATAAAAAAGAAAAGAAAAAAGAACAAAGAAAATACTTTTTGAAAGTGATTAAAAGATAATAATACTTTTCATAAAAATATGATTATTTCAAATAGATTTTTTCTCTGGCTTATTTTTAATATTTTTTTCTAAATCTACTAATTTCTTGTAATTTGCTGGGTATTTCTTTCCAAGTTGCCTTTTTCCCCTGTGTTTTTGAAAGAACTCAAACCAAAAGGTTTCAAAGGTTTAAATACTTGTGAAAGATTTCCGGGAGCAGCACAAGAAAAGAGATGTCAATTCAGATTTAAAAGGGTTAATATGCTGCTGTGCTTAAGCCTCACAGGGCTGCTAACATTGCTAAAGATCAGGGGTCCCTTAGCTGAAAGAGGGATGTAGCAGGGACTGTTACTACATACATTTTAATTGATTGAGTTTCATATAAAACAGTAATGTGTAGAGCGGCCTAATGTGCCCCCTATAAACATACTCTTTTAAGGTGCGTACCATACTAAGCTATTAAATTAATAATTATATGTAGATCCATATATTTATAGCCTGTACATCATGTTAGTTTGGGAGGTGGACTGTAATTAAAACTTCAATTACCAAACTATAATTTGGCAGATGCCCTGCAGTAATTCTGACAACCTTGCAGGGGTCCCGGCCCCCCTATTGTAGACCCATGATATGGACTTCTTGCCCTGCTATAATTTTCCTGCAGACAAAAGCAATCTGGCTGCTGGGTAGCAGCTTTTTAAAGAGTTTTTCGATACAGATATCAGTATGATGTTTGGTCTGTGAAGCTATAGTAACTCATGGCTCTACTCTGATTAAGTTATAAGCACACCTTCCAAAGTCTGCACTTGACACAGTGAATCTGACCATGTATAGATCATGCATAAATCTTTGATGCAAAATACCATTATTTTTTGCTACACTGTATGCACAAAACAAACACATGATATTTATTTAGTTGTTACAGATTTTTTCCCCTCAGCAGACATTTATATTGGCATACTACGACTGTGCAGAATTAACAATGGCTTTGTTCTATTCGAGTGTCCCTGATCCATGACAGCATGACAGTGAGCCTCTGGGCACAACACCAGGACCTTGAAACTGAAGCAGCTAAATGGAATTCAGCCATCATTAATTTTATTATGTACACCTGTGCTTTTCCTACTGTAACATGTGAAAAGGGCCTTTTATTCTCGATGCTCAAGCATAGAGAAGTACAGATGTGCTGACAGGGAGTTTAAAGGGAAAACATGTTTCAAATAAGATGATGAAATTCTGTCTTTTTTTTCTTTGTTTGCTGTAAAATCTTTTTTTTTTTTTTTTTGCTGTCAGGGTTTACAGGTTATGTGTGTCCACTGCCAGCATCAATTTGTTGGCTAAATCTCATGTAGAGAGCATCGCCAGCTTCAGGTTAAAGCAAACTTACATGTTTAGACATCTGCATGGCAGAAAAATGTGCCTGAGAGGAGACGCTCACACACACACACACACGCACACACACACACACACACACACACACACACACACACACACACACACACACAGGGTTTTAGGGAAGCTGTCAGACGTTTCACTCACTCTAAAACAAACGCTCTGCTGCCCTCTGTTGGACATGTGGAGAAGATTTAAAACAACCTACACCATAGTGTGCCACTTTTTTTTTATACAAATGTGATACTTGTCAGACTGTTAAACCTTTTTTTCCCTGTCAATCTGCATTCTTTCATTATTGAAAAACCATCTAAGTCTTCAATTTTCATCGTTATCTTAAGAAATGCCTCCCCTTCTACCCTTGGCCTTCTTTGGAATTAGGTCAATTTAATTTGATCATTTGCATCCGAATGAACTCCTCTTGCATACAGTAACCAGACACACCCACGAATCACACAACCACGCAGAAATGCTCATAATAAGTTATTGTCTGGTAATGTGCAGGATTGTATTGCTTTGTTTTTTGCAAAGCCAGTATTTGATTAGGATATTTAATCCTGTATGATTGGACTGTTTTAGCTGCTTCCTCTGTGCATCACACACTACACGGCGCTTTTATTTGCTCATTTGCCTGTATACAATATTAATAGCCTGGCAGCAGATCTGACAATTAGCTGCTGTGACCTGCGCAGTGCAGACACTCAGCTGTCATTCAGCCATCACTCTTTAGGATGCTCAGGTTGTGTGCCCAGACTATTTTGTCACACCAATCCAAGTTCAGTCGGCGGTCACGCAGAGGCAAGGCCACTCGCCCTGAAAAGATCAATCAGACCTTTCAGTGACAAAAGGGCAACTGGGATGTGTGTTAGAGCACAGATGTGTATGTAAATGTACATACACAGATGTGTGTGTCTTTTGTCTAATAGATTGATGTGATGTTGTCAGATAAACTGCCCTGATGGCTGTGGTGTTCAGTCCCAGCAGAGCTGTTTGACTCTGTCGTCTGCCTCCTGGAGTTTACAGCAGCACTGGATACTTTGATGAGTTGAGGTCACATTCATCGGCGAGTTATTGGTTTATTGTATTTAATGTTAGGCCATAATGGGCTGTCATCAAACCGCTGACCTTCTGTTTGCTTGCACACCATGTAGTGAATTACAAATTTATTTATAGTGTCTGAGCCAAGGATTTAACCTCCGTTAGATGAGATGAAAGCTGAAGGTTAAAGCAATCGTAAGAAAGTAAGACTAAGTTAATGTTTGTGTGTATGATTTAATATGTGTATTGTCATTAAACATTTGCCTACTGAATGACTAATCTCCCTAGGATGCACTCTTCGGTGTTTTTGACTTTCGTGACTTCTTTTATTTCGTTTTCATCCACTCACAGTGCTCCAAGACCTGCGGCCGTGGACTGAGGAAGCGAAGCGTGTTTTGCCGCAGCACAGATCCTGGGGCCAAAGCCGTGGTGGTGCCTGACAGCATGTGCAGACAGCACCACAGACCCAAAGCCCAAGAGACCTGCGTCCTGCGACGCTGCCCCAAGAACGAAAGGCTACAGTGGATCCCCACTCCCTGGGGAGAGGTAAGAAAGAGACATGAAGCACAAGTAGCAGGAGTGATACCAGTGAAATGTCCTTAGAAATTGTAATTGGGGATGCACAATATAGTTTTTTTTATATTGATATCTGATTTGCCCATATGTAACAATTTATTTGTCCGATAACCAATACCGATATTGCTATATCCACTTTCTACCCCACCTAATTTTGGTGATCATCAAGTCTCTCTTGGAGACAAGTGGAATTAACATCATATTATGCAAACTGATAGAGTCATGGAATACAATGCTTTTTGATGTATCTAATATTCATTCAGTGTGCAAAATAAGAAAAACAATGTTGGCTGATTCCCATGGCGTGGTGATATTATGGTGCATACCCTTTGGTAACCCTAACCATAATCCTATAGTTTTTAGGAAATATCCACTCTAAAGCACTTGAAATCTATTAGAAGGAACAATGATACACTTTGCTTTGTGGGTCAATTTTGTTGCTTGGTGGTGTGTCTGTCTCACTCCAAACTTATAAGACATCACCTCACACTAAAAGACCTCTGGCTTAGCTATGATTTACAGGCTTGCCAGGAGTAAACATCGAGCTCTGATGTCAGTCCTTCAGAGTTAAGAAAACAAATGCTTCTCGCTAGTGGTCTCATTATTCGAAACATATTTTACAATCATTCGGGGAAAAATCCATCATACAACAGAAAAAAGGCAGTTTCACAGCCAGCAGCCTCAATAGACCAGAATGCCTTGCAACATCAAAACTTAATTTGGAGTGGATATCAGCACTATTAGCTCTGCTCAACTTCACATCCCTTCACTGAAGTTGTTGAAAGGCAAAGTGGTAAATTCGGGAATTGGGTGAACTGGACTGGAAGTAGAAGAAAAAAGGAAAAACTCATTATGTACAACAAAAAAACACCCAAAAAACCTGTACAATGAAGGTGATTGAAGCTCTGACTTTTCATGCTATCTGTTTCAAAGTGTCAAACCTGTTTACAACCAATGCAAGATGGAAAAGTACCACACAGATTAAAGCAGCTAATGCGAAGATAAGTAGTCAATTTAACTGGTTAACTGGTTACAATTTAATAATTTGTTAACTGATCAAATTGATCAATGATTGTTTAAAATGTGAGGATTTTTCCCCTTTTAAAGGGGAAGGCATGTAAGATTTCAGGAGATTTAGTGTTGTCTAGTGGTGAGAATTACAGATTGCAACCAACTAAAATTTCTCCTGGTTAGAATTCCTACAGTGTTCATTGTTCAGGGGGTTTTGACTGGGAGCCGAATTATCAGCAGAGGTCTCCTCCTCTCCAAAACAAATTGACCAGGTGATTTAAACCAGCAAAAACACTGGTTAAACTGGTTTCCTGTTACAAATTATTATTTTTCCGACGCTGCTTGTTGCAGATGGGCTTCCAACTAAAATGGCCGACATGAAAACGTGAATGACCCTAGATTGGTCTAGAGCCAGTGTTTGGTTTGTCATTCTGGGCTACTGTACAAACATACTGTAGATCTCCAACAAATGAGGACTTGCTCCCTTTATAGATATAAATGGCTTATTCGAAGGTAGCAAAAAACCCCAACAAACTAGAAATCTTATTTTCAGGTGATTATGAGCTGAAGAAAACATACTTCTTATATTATATTCCACTGCCACCAATACATCCCCCTAAGTCCTAGGCACTTGACCTTTAAAATAATGCCAATAAAATATCTTTTGGTTTTGAACTGTTGGTTGGACAAAGCGATTGTAAGATGTCATTTTGAGCTCTTGAGCTGACCCTTTTACAGAAGATACAGGTCAATCTAATGAAATTTCCACAATATATTACCAGCATTGCTCAGCACACTTGTCACTTTTCTGCTGAGATTATAGAAAGGTTCAATGCCAACATATTATGTTGTGAGATAACATACTCCATCAAGGATTCACTCTCCAAAGCTAATTAATGGCCTCCAAACAACTGTGAAGTGTTGCATACATTCTTTGAGGAATTATAGGATGTTTAATTTATGTTTTTATGAATTTATATAAGTATATAATATATATATATATGTGTGTGTGTGTGAACTATTTCCTGCCTTTGTGGTTTAAATTCATCTCTCTTCTCATTTATGCTAAGTGCAGTAGTTTAAGAGAGAGAGAGAGAGATTGTTAAATCTGGAATGAACAAGGTCAGTGTAAGGTCAGGTTTGCAGCACAAAACTAGCAAGATAAAACACATTAAAGATACCTAGCTCCCAGAATAGTGGTTTGGATTTTGAAAAAGAGCCAGACACATTCACACACAAGCATATGCACTGTCTGCTCATCAAATGTAATGACTGAAAAATACTCAGCAGAGCACTTAGTATTTTGGCTCTATTACTACAACAAAAAGTGACCTTGTGGTGTCTGCTGCTATGGGAACCTGCCACATCACACACACACACATAATCCCAGAGTTCATTTTGTAGAATTGTCCCTCCTGCCTGCACTCTGTTTCAGTGCTCCAAGTCTTGTGGCTCAGGCATCCAGAAGAGAGAGCTTCGCTGTGGGGAGAGAGACTCTCAGGGAGGGTATGTGCCTTCAGCTGCACACCAAGACACTTTAATAGATCTGCACACACACTTAAGACCCCGCTGAGTCATCTGTGTACCATCCTCAGAGTCAGAATGTTTTCAAAATTGGAAGCTCTGTAGGAAAAGTCATTTTGAGCTGACAATCTGTCCTCTCCCTCACAGGTTTGTGGAGTTTCCCATACGGAGGTGCAGGAACATGGCTAAACCTTTGGTGGATCTCCAGCAGGGCTGCAACCGAGGTCCGTGCCCAGAGCTCCCTCGGGTAATCCCTGGCAGAACCAGCTCCAGCGCTGTGGTCTTAGGCTGGTACTCCTCTCCCTGGCAACAGGTATATTTGTTCAGGCTTTGATCCTAAACTGTATACATGAGAGACTTTTAGTGCTCTGCGTGCGTTCCAGCTGACAGTCTTCCAATTTGGAGCTTTTCTCCCACACACCGCAAAATTGTGAAGTGCACTACATGGATATTAAATTGCATCCCGGGACATGCAACGCGTGGCTGGATGCTCAAATTAGAATTTGTCTTCATAACCATGACGACACTTAGATCTCACATCATTTAAATGGACATCTATCTCTGTTTGGGGGGACAGCTGAAGACAGTCAGAACTTAAAAGCTTTGCATTTCTCCACATGCAGAATTGGAGTCCATGGGACTCTCAGAGAGATACTGCATTTACTGTGGAGGGTCTTTCTTTCCATAACTAAAAACGAGAGAGCAAAAATGAAAGAAAACATGTGTCTATAAGCTGCAAACAACAAACCAGTTTACGACCTAGTACTAACAGAGGTTACATTATTCTAACCCTAGCTCAATAATGCAAATTTCAGTGAACAAATTTGTGCCTGATTGGAGGATAGTATTATCCATATACTCCAATAGAGGGCGGAGTCTGTGTGTGATGAAACTGAGGGTTACTTCTTAAGTCAAGCAGCATACACAACAGCTACAAGCTGTTCTCGTGCACTGTTTGTACATAAACCATCGAAAACTAATGCACCATAATTTGTATGATACACATTTAACAACAAGACAGTAATTCATGTGTAATCCTCATGTGAGCAATGGTCTGACAGGAATAAGGAAGTAGTAAAAAGACTGAAAGTACATGTAAGCAGGCAGGTTAGTGGTGTATTTGTCACAAAGCACATGACTTTCTCCCAGGAGACCAATGTCTATCACAATTTATTTTCATAGCCTGATGATGCCATTGGTCAGGTGTTAATCCATTAGATATCATATGAACCTTTTTTTTGTAAGATAAAATATGAACTGTTGTATGAGTATACATTGACAGCTTACTACATGAGTTTGTGGGGTTGATGGTTATGTTAGCATATCCAGTTTTCTTTTAGTTGGTCCTTAACATACATGAGAGCACAGATAACTGACACTAAATAATCATAATAGCAATACATACATCAAATTTTAAAAAAGAGAAAAAAAGAGTGGACACGGACAGAAACAAAAGCAAAACCAAACAAAAAATAATTCATGTTTATATCACATCAGGGGATTTACCAAATACATTTTTGTAATGTTCTAAAAATCTGTTGCTTTTTTGTTGTTTGTCAGAGCAAGAGAGGAAAAGTATGCAATTAGAAAAAAAAATTGTTTATGGATAAATAACTTTCCCATAAAAAAAAATAGTTCAAATATTTGTCACTAATATCATCATAATAACAGATTATATCTGTAAGGGTAAAATAAGAAGTGATATTACAGTTATTGAAAATGTGAGAACTTCAATTAGACCAAATATTTATTGTTATTTTACACTGAGAGAATTATTGATTCCTATTATTACTGTTGAGTTCCAGGTTCCTACAGACAGTAACAATAAGGTTGCCCTACATTTCTGATTCACATTAGGCAAATCTTAACCAGGTCTCATGTTTCTGTAATACCAAAAATCCTTAATGTAATCCCTAAACTGAGTTAAGATTTTAGATTTAGAATGTTTCTGTAATGAGGCCCCGGGCCCCTTTCTCTGGGAGGCCTTACCATGATGAGGAAGGCAACACAAGGTCTGGGCCAAATAATAAACCAACACGAGATGACCATGAGTAGCTTTTGTGTTCCAATATCTCTGCTTCACCAAAATACTCAGAGGCAGACTGCACAGTGTAGGTGGTTTCACAGACACAGCAGAGTCTTTGTGTGGAAGGCGCCTCAGATATAATCCAAAAGCTCCACTCTGTTTCTGCTTCTGCTGGGGCAGGTTGTGTAGGCTACGTGTTATATCATCTATTATGCAAAAAGTCTTAAGGGCAACCTCTTATAGCACTGTGTCTTATTCTGCTTGATCTCAAGTTTGTGATCCCTGTACGTTTCCACCAGAGCAGATATCTCCTGACAGCTCGCTGGAGGGCAAGTACATGCTGGATGGGATGTTTGTTTTCTTCATCTCTTCTTTGTCTCTGCTTAGACTTTTCCTCCATCCGTCTTCGGCTCCTTTTATGATGATTTTCTTTTCCTCCATGTACTTCAGCGTTTGATCTCTGTCTCCTATTTATATCACTGTACCTTTTCCTCATATCTCTCCTTCTCATTCTGCTGCTCTTGTTTCTTTCTCTTCACTGTTTCTCTACTACCTCTCCTCTGTCCCAGTGCTCTGTGTCCTGTGGGGGAGGCGTCCAGACTCGGTCCATCCAGTGTCTCCGGCAAGGTCGCCCCGCAGCTGGCTGCCTGCCCCACCAGAGGCCTGTCACTTCCAGGGCGTGCAACACACACTTCTGCCCCGCTGCTCCCCTGGCTCCGGCACAACGCCCCGGCCGGGTCACAGCTGTTGCACCGACACTGAAAGGTAAAGTCCCCTAAGGGGAAAAAGACAAATTCATCCGGTGTCATTTCCTTATTACTATAAAAAATTACAGCACTGTGTGGAGTTTTGGTTTTTCTACTCTTTTTGATGATTTTTTCCCTCTTTACCTTTAATGGGAAACTGCACAAACTAATTAAACAGTAAATTGTCAATCTATGTGGACAGTATGTTGGTATGTGTTTGCATATATGTTTAGCCCATTGGTTGACCTGTCCAACTAACAACCGCCACCCTATGTTTAGCTCAGTATGGCTCAAGGGATGGCTATGTCAGTCAGTCCACAACGTTGGTCAAGACTCAAATGTAGGATGACTTTCCATGAGATTTTGTAAAGAAATTCATAGTCCACAGAGGATGAATCCTACTTAAATTTTGTCTCCGAGAGACAGACATTTTTTTAGTGACATATCTCAACAACAATTGGATGGACTGTCTTGAAATTTGGTGCAGACTTTCATGTCCCCCTCAGAATAAATTGCAGTAATGTTTTGGTTTGGCTTTGTCTTAAGTGATAATTAGCAAATTTATAATGCTAAACCAAGATAGTATTTATTTATTTATCTTTATTTAACCTAGATTTAACCACTTACACACACACACACATAAGCTGACAGAAAGGCAGACTTGTCTGCCACAGCGGTGCGTTCACTAGCATTGAGAATGCAGTCTGTCGCCTATATTTAATGGGTTTAACTGTGTTTGAAAAACCTGTGTGCACATGCTAATTTTGGTGGGAAAGCGGTATCAGTTCTCACTGCTGCTAACAAAATTTGCCTTATTTGTTGTCTTCTCTGCAGATGAACACTGCGTGGACCATTTCAGCTGGTGTCACTTGGTCCCCCAGCACGGCGTTTGTAACCACAAGTTCTATGGACAGCAGTGCTGCAAGTCCTGCTCCAGCAAGAGGCAATAGAGCCGTGATACCTCTGAGTCTGTGGCTTTAGCCCTCTGAGGAATGCAGCACCACAGAGGCCATTCAGGGGCCATTATTCACAACACACAGAACTGTGCTCAACACTTGTGTGTATTTTCTTCCTGGAGTACTTGACTAATGAACGAAGTAAAAGAGAGAAACCACGGACTCTTTTAGTTAAAGAAGGCAGTGTGGCTGCTCATGCTCATCTGCCAAAGCGGTCAAGTAAACATGTCATCAATCACATTGGAACTGGAGAGACAAACTACAGAGCATCTGAAAACTCGCTGATGTAATATATATGTTGTCATTTGTTGAGTGTTCTCCTTTTGAAACCTCTAAAGCTACAAGCCATCAAGAGAACAGGAAAGGACAATAGTGTTTTAGCTTGCTTCTATGTTGTACTTTTAAAGACGTCTGGTTTCATACGTCTTTATTTAAGTTATTATGGTTCTTAATATATGATTGTACAATTTGTCAGGTGTACAGTGGATCTGTGACATGTTATTTCTATGTTTGGATATACCATAGGATTGTGCCAGTCACCCTTGGATCCACATTATGAGATTTTATATGAGACATTTAATAATCAGTGGTCAAATGACTTCTGCACTTCTCCTTCACACAGTCTCCGCTTGTTATGCTTACTGCTGCTGAATCATTCGGAACAAGGCGGACCACATTTCCTCCTGTGCATTCCGTTCATGTTAACGCTATAAAAACACGCCTGTCTGTAAAACATTTTATCCAGTCACGCTGTAAGTGGTTTGCTCTCCTGTTATGGTAATACAACTTGATCATCTACCTGTCTTTTCTTTCCTGTGTTCTTTATCGATTGCAGCCACAATGAGGGGAATCATGCGCTGTGTTGTGTGCAGGCCCCGAGGAGAGGAGAGGAGGTGAAGAGGGAGAGGAGAGGATGATTGAAGGGTGAGCGTGGGTGCAGTATAGATAGCATGAGGTTTTGCTTTGCTAAAAGAGAACAGTGTAGGTGTGTTCTCCACAGGAGTCTGGTCAGAATGCAGCTCTGATTTGGCAGAGATTTGGCTGGAGGACTTCAGATGAGTGATGACACTGTCACATGCAGTGAGGTGTTAACCCTTTAACACCGGGATTGACATCAGTTTTCTTGTGCTTCATGCAGATGCCTTTCGCAATCATTTTAACCTCTAAAACCTGAGAGGATTCGTTTAATTTCTTTCAAAAACACAGGGAAAAAAACATTATGAGCAACTTGGCAAGAAATGTCGCTCAAAATGCAAAAAAAAAAAAAAGCAAAAGGTGAAAAGGAATTGATCTGAAAATTAGCTGAAAATGTCCAGAAAACCTAGGTTATAATTCTTTTAATTTATGGTACAAAAAAATTTAAAAAATATCTCTTTCTTGATTTTTTTTCTTGTAACTTTTCACTATTTTTTGCCCATTGCCCTCTCATGTTTTTTAAATAAATTAAGCCAATTTGCTTGCATTTTAAAGGATTAAGGCCTTACACACAGAACAGCAAAAAATAACATGACTCTCGACAAAAATGTGTGTCCTTTGCACATAGGTCACAATAATAAACCAAGACAAATTTTAGATAATTCTTCATGTTCCCCAAGTCCAAAAGCATCCCCATTTTGAACCATGGTAGTCTCCCCCAGAAAGCATCGAGTTGGTGGCTTGCAGCTCAAAAAAATCAAATATTTATTTAATAACTGCATTTCATTGTGAAGCAGTTCCTAATGATATAATCTATTCATAAAATGCTGTTGAAAATATTTTTTATTTCACCTAGATGTCTAAAAGAAACTTGTCTGTCTTATTCTCCAATTATAACCTTGACATCCATATGTTATACTTCCTTTTCCTTCAACACAACAAGTAAGTGGTTCCTGCTCTGCAGATTCATTTAATCTATTTATATTCATCCTTTATGTATACAGGTTGACGTTGTGTTAAAGGCTGAAAAGAAAAAGAAAAGTAGTTTGGTTGAGCTGAGCTGTGACGGCTCAAATTCCCTGAAAGATACCAAATAAAATATCAGATCCGAATGACATGAGGCTATATTTGTTTCAAAAAACTTGGCAAAAGTAACAAAAAGCTCACACAAATAGAAAGTCATTATTGTGTTTTGTGTGAAATTGCTTGTTCACAGATGTTTGTGTTCAGAAAAAAATCGTGGCCAGAGCTGAAGCAAGATAAACTTTTTATTTGTCACAAACAAAATACTCCTTTCACATCATCTGATAACTGCAGCCAGGTATTATTTTGCACCTTAACCAGTCTAACTAGTCTTAAAAAATTACCATACTCACAAAATTACTATGAGTCTGTTATATCTAATTTCAGACCAACAACAACAACAGCATCACACTATGTATTAGTTCTAGAATACATTTGAAAAACAGCTATTTTGTATTTAGTATACAGAAAATATTTGTGAATCTACAAATCTATGTGTAACTTTTTGTCTTGCCTCAATTTCCTGGTCCAAAATAATAATAATAAAAGAAAGCAAAATGAGACAAAACACGTGTGAATCTTATTTTGTGTGTAGTCCGTATTACTTAAAAAAAAATCCCAAAATGAATAACCTAGCCTCTTAAGTAGCTCCAAGATATTTTGCAATGATGATGGAGAGAATGAGTGTGTGATGTAAAATGGGTTGCTTTTCAATCCTACTGGTAATTATCACTGCTTTCATCAGTGTTTTCAGTCACAGCAGGCAGCAAAATAAACACACTGACCTAGAAGTAGCAATAAACCCACAGTACACTACCTGCTCAGCACCAAATGGCAGAAAGTTAGTCACTGAATGAACATAAGTCCAATATTTTCTCTCCTTTTGGTTCCTTTTTGCTCTGCACCTCCTGAGAGATGAATCATCCCGCTCTGTATCCACTAAACGCTTTACTCCCTAACGCTGTCTGTTTGCCATTGATGTACAGTTGGTTCATCACAGTTTTTTTTTGTTTTTTTTTCTGAGAACAGCTGCTAGCTGTGGCTTGAAAAACTGATCACAGTAGTGTGAGGGAATCAAAACATTAAAGGTGAACTACACCTATTTTAAAAATTCATACGTTTTTCCTATGGTCTAGGAAAGTCCAACAATATTAGTAAAAATGAATAGATCTCTCCAAATCCAGAGGCTAGAGCACTAAAATTCAAATTTATTGTGTCATCAAGTATAAAGTCTAGAGCTGCTCTTTCTGGCAACAAATTGAGAAAGATATTAGCACCCAGGGGATTGCTCTGAGTATATGGTAATGACAGTATAAAAGATGAACAGTGTAACAGCTCACATAAGTGAAGCCAAATATCTCTTTTGCCCCCTTGTGGTTGTCTGCAGTATAGGCCATAAACCCCACCCACTCGAAGTTAGTGGATGGGACATGCGCCAAACTTAAAAAAAGGTAAATAAATAAATAAATAAATAAATAAATAAATAAATAAATAAATCAAAGTACTCAAATAAACTTTTCACAATAATGGTTTCTTATCACACTGTGTCTATTTTTGGGGGCAAGAATATCATGTTGACAAATATTGATTCAGCTTCTTGAGGCCATGGAGACAGCTTGTTGGACTCCTTAATATAGGTACTGTTCCCCTTTAAAGTCGCTTTAAAACCAAAACAAAACTTAAAAATACGATAAACTGCTCCATAGAGCTGATGGTTACCCAAAAAGACCGCTTTCACATCACATGTGCTCATTTAATCTATTGGCATTATACAAATATTGAAAGAGAGGTTTTGTATGGCATCACTTTCTACTTGTTTGCTAGAATGTTTTGCCCTCCCCATGATCACTGTGATAATCATGCCCAGTTAGTTACACTCCATTATTTATCAGACCACTCAGTGAAGAGTATCTGTTTGCACTATCTTTGCCCTCTTTAGACATTTGATAACTTTTTGCCCCCTCAAAACTTTCATAACTTGAAGCATGCTGAGATTTATGCTACCAAACAGTGTTTTTCTTACGGTGATTATTCCACCCTTTCCCGCACTGCGGGGGCAGCGATTGCTCTTTAATCAACCCGTCTGCATGAATCATAGAGCCCGGAGTCCCCACATTGTCTCGGCTGCATGCTGTTTACTGGCATGCTGTGAGCCAGACACCACAAGCTGGGGCCCACGCACATACACACAAATATGTCGCTTCGGCTAACATACACAAATATAACGTGTTCACTGAACATCAGGCTGGCTGTGAAGGTGTGTATTTACTGTGCCTGAGAATGTGTGGGTGAGAGCATGCTTGTGCAATTTGGGTGTGCATGCACATTTTGCATGCTTACCCGGATGCTTGCCTGCGTTCGATGGTTGAATTCATGCATTTAGTGTGTTGTGTGTCTTAAAAGGGAGAGTGTTTGTACAATACACATGTCTCTACAGCCCAGCTTATGATGTGTACCTCGCAGTGGGGCAGCAATTTTACTGCTGAGCCGATGTGAGAATTTCTATTTCTCCATCCTGCTTTCATTTCCAGATGGGACTCAATATCCCCGTCCATATTGGTTGGTAATGACATATTTTGATTATCTTAGCAGGGGGAGCTACATCAACCCTAAGCATTACTGTAGCCGAGAAATAAAGAGACCAAGACTGGAATAAAGAGACTGAAACTGAGAGGTGTTTTTATTTGGTGTTCTCACCTGAATTTCAATCTGTACCCATGTGTAAGGCTGGGTTATGAACCTATTTTTTTTTTTTAGTACACAGCGAAATAAGGGTGTAGCATCTTGTATTGAAAACTACCAAAAGCTGTTATCAAATGCTTGATTTTATTTACTGTTAACTTATTCTTTGAAAAGATAAATCCTTATTAAAATCAGGATTTTGGTCATTTTAGACTTTTTCCTCTTGCAATTTCCTTTTTGCTATCAGACAAGCCCCCAAAATTGTTAAATTCCCCAATCTGGCTTAGGGAATAAAGGGAGTAATGATAAATAAATCACTGGGTAAAATAGAAAAGGACAAGCGGAGTATGGCTGGGTTGCACCAACAATGGAGCACAATTAAACTTAATTTAGGTGTCATGTAAAAATTATGGTGCAACAAAATTTAAACTTGATTTAATCAGGTTTAAAAGTTAATCCTTAGTGCAATTCAGCCGAAGTGTATAAACAAAAACTGTAAGTTATTTACAAAACAAAAGCAAAATGTGCACATGAGAAGTCTTAAATAACCTTTAACTGAAGACTACTTTCTTTAAAGGAAGGCAAGTGACTCTAAAACAACAATAAACGACTCAACCACAAATTTTAACACGCTCGCTCCAAAAGGGAATAAAGATCAGAGTCTGGTGCACTACAACCAGTTGTTTCAGTCTTCAAGCCAACACACAGCACCCACACTGCCACACTGGCCCACAAGAACCAACATCTGCCTTCTTCAGTGCTTATATACTGCATGCTCCTGATCAGCAGATTGAGTGCAGGTGTGGAGAGGGTGGCACCTGGAGAAGCACACACACACACACACACACACACACACACACACACACACACACACACACACACACACACACACACACACACACACACACACACAAACACAAAAAGAACCTAGGAAATGGGCCACCACTAATTTGACTGAAATAGCTTGATAAATTGTTGCATAAATTGCCATTAGATTCCCTTTGGTGAACCCCTGAAAGTTAATCTATAACAATAATGAGGTTGACATTTTTGTTTTTTAGCAGAATGTCTTGACAACTAGCTATATCAGACAGAATGCCATGCAATGCCTTACAGACATCCATTTCCTCTTCAGCATGAATTGTAGTTGTAATTGTACTTTGTACTTTTTTTGTCACTTTAAAATTCTGCAAAACTGATTGCATTCTACAATATAGCCAGGGGATGGTGATAATATTCAGAGAGAGAAAAAAAAATCTGAGATTAAAGTTGTAAATTTATGAGGAAAAAATGGATATAAAGTGGTACATTTTACATTTTTTTGAAAAAAAAAAAAAAAGAAGATACATTTCAAGAAAAAGACTGAATGTTCTCTGACATTATAAAATCATAAATTCACAAGAAAAAACTCAGAAAATTCTCTTAATTTAAGTAAAAAATGTATGGCTAAAATAAAAAAATAGTGTTTTTTTTAGTCAAGGACCTAAAATGCTTCACTTTGCCTCAACCTCATCACACCACAGATACCATCGGTAAACCAGGAATCACAGCAAACATTGATGCATTGAATGACCATTGCATTAATGTGCTATCAAAATGCCTTGCTACGATTCAATAATTGGTCCAGAATCAAAGTTGTGGGGATGTTTGGGATGTTAACTGGCCATCAGCATGACATCCTCCTGTGCGTCCCAACAACATCAAAATAAGATGTTAACGTGAACCGGCTCATTCTGCTAAAACTTTTGTTCACAGTGAGCATTCGGAAGTTTTAAACATCCTATAAACTGAAAATAATAAGTTAGCTAGATCTAAAAATAACACAATTGCATCTAATAACATTAACTTACACAGGACACAAACCCTGGTCTCCTGACATCACCGATCTCACAGATCCGTGCATTGCATGGATCTGTGAGAACAGTTTACATGACGACAGAAGGGGTTGCATTTTCCAAAGATTACACTCAGGAACCTGGGTTTCAGAATTTGGTATTTTCAGGCCCCCAAAACTTTGTTGTCATGTGAACGAGACAGCAACAAAAGTTTAACGTTTAAGGCAACTGTTGCTGTGTAAATGGCCCCTCAGTCTTGTTCAAAATTCCTATCTCATCACTTCTTGTTTCATAAACAATATAACAAGCTTCTTCTATAAGAAAAGCTTGTCCAAAGCAAAATAAGTGCAGCAATTCACCCTTCTTGAAAAGATGGTACACAATGTGCACACTGAGCCAAAGTAGATGCCCTGGGCTGTCAACTCCAAAATAGGCCTGTCTCTCTTAATACCTTCCCTACCCAGACTGATCGATGCAGGTATTTCTTTCCTGTTTTCAACATGCTCTCCAGGCCCATCTTTTTTTTCTAGTTGGCAAAGCACCAGTCGGTCCGGCTGTAAGTCAGAGCTGGCTGTTATTTCCAGCTTCGACATCCCTGCACTAGCCGACTGTCAGACAGCACGGCTAAGACGGCCGTTTGTGTGCACTTGGCGTGCAGTGAACCTTGATAGGACCCCTCACAACTGACAGTCAGCCTAATCACATCTTAACAGAGTTCTATCTTCGTGTGTGTATTTGTGTGTGTGTGTGTGTGTGTGTGTGGACTGAGAGAAAGTGAGAGTGATCTCTCTATTTCTTGCAGGGCTTACTATGAGGGCAGGCTTCAGAACAAGTGAGATCCGTCATATTTCAACGCCACCTCTCCCATCAGTACCTCTGTATCAAGCAGAGTTCACAGAGCACGTGCCTACACATACAAAAAGATAACAGACACACACTCTTAGCCCTTCCTTCATTTCCCACCCTGGCTTTCTCTCAGCCCCTCTCTCTCTCTCCCTCTCAAACACATACACAGACAATGTGGCTGGTTGCACAGGGGAGAGCCTGGTATTTGCTGCAGGGTGATTGCAGGTGGATCACGGCATTGGCAGGGCTTTAGAGGTGTGCAGTTGCGTGGAAGTCGCAGCGTGGGGCTCATTTGTTGCTGCCAGGCGTCTCCTCCAACGCTAAGAGATCTGCCCCCTTGCAGATCTCCGTGATTAACAGCTCAAAGGACGACTGACAGCTCTGCGTCAAACCAAGCCTTTGTGCCTCTGTCACGCTGGGTGATTTAAGAGTCGGGTAAAGACCCGTGGATATCTCGCTTGCGCCTTACTAAACCTCCTCGGCTCTCCTGAACTCTCGCCCGATCCTTGCCCATCACAAGCTCCCAGCCTGCCTCTCATTAGCCTCCTCCTCCATCCATCTTCATCTGCTTTACATCTCTCTGCCTCTCCTCTTAGCTGCAGCACCACAGCCGTCCTCCTCCACCTCCGTCACCTTTCTCTCACTCCTTTCATCTCATTACCCTTGCTTATGCTTTTGTAAACTCTGGAAACTTTGTAGTGTTGGCTTCTGGGAGAACCCAAATCACTTTATAACCCCACCTGCTGTGTGTTTTCTGTCGGCAGCGGGTGTCATCTGGGAGTCAGCTGCAGCTGGTGTCTATGTAAGTTCTCAAATTCAGTTTTAAAGGAACAGCCTCTCCTTCTCCTGTAGATAACTCAACCTTTTTTTACACAGATATTGCACTCTAGAGCCGTGTTCATTGATATTATTGTGAGAATGATCCTCGTGTACACAGATACACAAAAACAACCTAAAAATGCTGTAGTATGCATGCCAGGCCAGCAGTTGGTGGTGCAACTTTGTAATGACACACCATGGAAGAATACCACATGCATGCCCGAAGTGCAGCTTTGACATTACTGTTCTCACAGGATCCATGCATTGCCAGTTTACATGGCGACAGAAAGAATGGTGTTTTCAAAAGATTATACTCTGGAACCCAATTTCAAAAGTTTGCGTTTTCAGGCCCCCAAAGTTGTCATGTCAACTAAAAACCAAACCACAACAAAAGTTTCATGCAAGAACTGTTGCAGCATTAACAACCTCCCAAGTATATATCTCAAAAAACATGACTGTTTGATCCTTCTACTTTGACCCTTTATTAAGAATTTTCATTAATTACTCTTTTGCACCATCCTTGTTTATTATTCTGCAGCTGGAGCATCACTATTCTCTGTGGCTGCTTGAGCATCACTCTTACAAAATATATTCCACCTGTTTGTTTTTTCCAAACTGTATCGACTACACAAATGTACAAATACACTAACCAACATTACGCAGCCTTTTTTTTCTCATCCTCCTTCAACACAGTTACATTTTTGTAACCTTGACAGTGGACAATTTCATTCTCTTGCTCATACAAGCTCATTTTCTCTCCCTCCCCCTCTCTCTCTGGAGCATAAAGGTGGACATACCAGCTGCTTCATTGAGCATCCCCACTCAGATCCATTGAGTTAAAAGCTTTTACTTAACGTATTTTCTCCTTGAGGCTATGAATATTATTGATCTGTGTGTTTGCTGCAGCTCTCTCTCATCTATCTTCCTTTGAGCGGCCGGTTTCTCATCATTTTCCCCCTGAAATGTAAGAATTGATTAGGATCCTTGGGGCCCTGTAGGCACCAGCTGCAGCCGTGCCCACCTGTCTGTTAACCCTCCGACCTTGAGGAAATGCCGTCCAAGTAGCTGCGAAAGGGCCGTGCTCCCCTGCTTGTGTATCTGTCTGCCCTTGTTGTCTTGTTCACATTTGCTCTTGTGTTTGTTTGGTATGTATGTGAATTAATCAATGTAAAGCAGAGAGCTCATCCATTTCATTCTCAGAGGAGTTGATGTTTGTCCCGCCTCCTCGTCCTCGTCCTCGTCTTCCCTGGAGACACATTCCTTTGCTTGACATCAATTTATTCATATAGAGCCATATACAGTATATGCCATGTACACGTATATGAATGTGCACACAGGCTTGCTTTGAAATGATATCCTGCTGTGTCTGACAATGAAACCAGCTTTAAACTACCACACACACACACACGCACACACACACACACACACACACACACACACACACACACACACACACCAATGATGAGTTCCTCAGCTAGCCACCAGAGGGCAATGCTCACTCAGTGATTCCACTCAGATGCACCTCTGTCTTCTACATTTTAAAACACATTTCAAATGCAAATTACAAACAACAACATAAACAAAGAACAACAAAAGCATAACACCTAAGATGTATGCAAATAGATTTCCCTTGATTTCCCTGTCTCACCAAACAAAAGCATTGACTCCTCTGACCTCTGTCACCCACTTAAAACACAATCACACCACTCCTGTATGCACATTCCCAAACTTCATTTTGACAGATTTCAATATTTGTTTCTGAGTCATATTTTATTGATGAACTGCGCGCTCATGCCGGCCACGGAGGAATACAATTGCACAACAAATATGTAAATTCCAAACCTATCAATTTTTCAGACTTTTCTGGTCCGGAATGCCAGCTGAATCTCGGAGGCGATCCTTCATTCTCGCCCCTTGCGGATAAAAAGATGAATAGGCGAAAAACAAGCCGGGCTTGATTTTTTAGACCACCAGTGATTTCCTAAGTAAATGAAGTGCTCTCCAGCACGTCGAGGGCAGAGCTGAATTACAAATAATCAGGGGGAGACATCATCAGACGGAGAGAAACAAGGTCAGAACTATAACCGATTAACTATTACTTTTTTGTGCAAGGTAAGCAACAAAAGTGTAAAAGTGAGGGGGGTGGAGCATTCTCCTTCATTGTGGAAAAACAGTGTGTTGTAGGTAATTGGCCAAGGTTACAAACCTCGATAAATCAAAGCCATGCTTCAAACAAGGACACAGCAGTGGTCACAGTTACATTATTTTCAGACTTAAGTTGGCGTCAACCTCGTACATAATGACTGTACTTCCCACCGCTGGCTAGCACTCCCCATTACTTGACCTCCCATGGTATGTTCTGTTGTATTGAGTGGCACACATAGCACATGAAGTGCCTCCACATCAGGCTTGCCTTCAACGGGACTTTCATCTAATTGAGGCCTTTATGAGACTGAACAGATTGCATTTTGAAAGTGAAAGGCCCGATGCTTGAACAAAATGTCTCTGAAGTCATTTCAGAGGGAGATTTCGCTTTAGTTGCCGCTATTTCAACTCAATGGAAAGATGTTTCTGAATCATTCTGAAAGGACAAATTCTCCATTGCCGCTGTGCACAGTTGATCTTTACACAGCTCAGATCAGTCTAATGGATCAGAATAACTTGATAAAATCTCAAAGTCATCCCATAAGCTGAGACAAGTTTAGACAAAGTCAGATCGGTGCTGCGTTTCATCCTCCCTCTGCCTCGCATTGCCTTAATAACACAGCTCTGTATGGGGGCTTGAGGGAGCTTTCAAATAAACAAAATCTACTACAGGAAGCTTCAGAAAATTGGTATAAAAAGGCTCCAAAGGAGTCCATCTGTATGCTGTCTGGTGTACAGTAAAGCTTGCATCTTTAAATCAGCAAAAGAAGCATTGATGGCGATGCTTTGTGACATCTCAAAAAGCACGAGCAGAAGCAATTTACTGCAGTTAACACTGTGTGTGCGTGAGCTGCTCTTTGCTGTATGTGTGTGCACAGGCATGCACAGGTTCACGCCCGCGCAAAGTTCCGTAGGAATAAATCCCAACTTTTTCCTAAGACAATAGTGACAATTGCAGGTAGATCTCAGCCCGCCGGAGTGTCTGCGGCTGTCAGAAAGTGCTGTGAAATGGAAAGATTTTTATATATATACAGACAGAGAGAGAGAGGGAGAATAAGAGAGACAGACAGACGAAGTGAGGGAGAGGAGTCTGACAGATTTCAGTGACAATGTGCCTTACAGCCACTTCCTCAGTGCTTTTTACCCAGTGCCTCTGGTGAAGTACACACATGAAAGTGGAGGAGGCATCGCATGCAGCCAGAACGGTGAACGGCACCATTACAGATACAAAACAACTGTCACCTGAAGCAGGAGTCAGCGGATTTGATGGCTTACCTCACCTTACTTTTACTTTGTTTACACTGAACTTAAACGGTGGAAAAATGATCAGCATAAAACAAAAAAAAAGCTCTCAGACACGTCTATGCATCTCTTTAAATCAGCACATGAATTGTATCCCATTTAAAGGCATAGACCAGATCTTTTTGAGAGGGGTTTGTATATAGTACTTATCAATAGTCAGTGTATTACATACCAGCTCATTCTCATTCTGAAATAGTCAAATACCGCTGCTTTGCGGATGGGCTGCATCAGTTGATAACACAGCCGAACAGAACCTGTCGTTTTAGTATGACACACTGCTGGATGGTGTCAGGTTGAAATGTTGTCCATAACGACGTAATATAAGCAGTTTGAGGGTCCTTACAGGGTGGACAGGAGGAATGGTAGATGGGTCCAACTAACCCCAGACTTTCAACCAAGAGCCTGGTGTTCTCTTCCCGGAATAATGTAAAGCCAAACCATAATATTTTTTTCTAAACCTAATCGCATGCAAAAGTCCCACCAAAAAGAATCAAGCCACTCCAACCTGCTTCTTCAAACTGGGGGCATGGTGACTGACATCCTCTGTAGGTAATACCAGTCTGTTATTCTAACATCATGAAATACAGCTGCTTTTGCAGTGATTTTAGCGTAACATCCCGACCCCAAAAAGCCCCCTTTGATGTACGGGCAGCATCAGTTAAGAACGTGGTTGGACGGAACTTTTCGCAGCCGTATGATATACCGCTGGGCTACATTAGTTCGAAACGTTGTTGTTAACAACATAATATCAGGAGCACAAAGGTCCCTATAGGGCGGGTAGTGCACAGCGGTAAATGGATCAAACAAACCTGGGACTGTCATGCTGGAATCCAGTGTTCACATCCTTTCTGACTGTGATGTTTTGTTTTCCTGCATTTACTGTGGGACTCCACTGACTAAACCTAACCATCAGCGCCAGCATGCAGATTTTATGACGTCCCTGCATTGTTTGCTATCTGCTTTTGTTGCCTAAACATAACCACACAGCGTAATCCCACCATGCACTTGTGTTGAAATCAGTGGTATCCCCAAACATCAACAGCAGACACAGTAGGATACTTAGAGTGTAATATGTAGACAGGGAAGTCCACTCCAAAGTGCCAGTATGTGAGATGTGAGATGAAAATGTGTTGGTACTGCCTAACTATGGATAAGTACCCCATACAACCCCACTTCAAAAAACCTAAACTATCTAATAAATGGTTCCCTTTATAAGGCCCTTTTAGCACCTGGAGTTTTCTCTAAAAATATCCCCACCTCTCTTTTGTTCTCTCTGGAATCGTACAATGAGCCTCTGTCGACAGCAATCACAACTGCAATAGATTTGAATTCAAATGAAGCAAATCAATCAAACCTCCCGCTTCTCTTCCTCTTCTCTCCTCTCCCACCAGCAGAGAAAACAGCTGCCGTTTAAAGTGGAGCTAAAACGGGAAAGTTTGCTTCCATTCACGGTCGGGTTTCCTTTGGAGAGCAGTGGGGTGCGAGTAGGGAAGCAGGGAGAGGTGGGCAGGTGTGTCTGGCTGTGCTGGCGAGGTTCGGTTTCCTAGTTACCTTTGCTACACCTCAGCTAATCATCTAACTCAGTGGTCGGTCCACCCGGCAGGAGCCTCAAATACCTCGTCCCCTCCCTCCGCCTTCCCCGTGTTGGCCTCAATTAGAAGGGAATTAAAGTCCTGCTTCACGGATGCGATTCATGGGGGACGCTGCTCCTTAATTACAGCAGCTCTCCACGTGCTGCTGGGGACTGATTGCAAGGCAAGACATCCCCCAACCCAGCACCACCTCGGCCCTATTTGGGGGTGTCTGGAATCAAGCGTTGTTAAAATCAGCAGGCAGATGCAGATTAGTTATTCAGCTGGTACAATAGCGCAGAGCTACAAGTGTCACTGTCAATTTTTTTTTTTTTTCATTGTCTTATCCGGCTGCCTAGAACAAGTCAAGGGAGAGAAGAGGCTTCTCTTTTTTCTATTGCAGAAACAGTCGACAGCACAGCTGTGAAAGAAGTTTTGTTTGGAGGCCTTGTTTTGTACTCAGCTTGCACAAAAAAAAGATAGTTAACAGACTTTTGTTGAATTTTCTTCCCACCTACGTTTGGGGCCAATTGTCTGTGGTTTATGCATTGTAACTGTGGAAATTCACTAAATATTTCATACCATACGTTCCATACATTTCCTCTTCAGAGTGAAGTGAGGGCCTTGTCCTGATTTATTCTAACCTTTTTGTTATTCTTAGTGCATTTATCATTTTGTGTACAAGATTTGGAGAAGTAACCTTTGAGGCTCATCTACCCACAAATGCATTAAGCTGAAGACAGACTCCTCTTCATTATGTCCCAAATGTAAAAGAGACACAGGTACTCAGTTTGTTTCCTGGCACAAAATTAAAAAGAAGCCTCACAGGATTTCAGACCTTGGGTACTGGTGTTGCTACTCCTGTCAAATGCAGATCATATATCCCAATCTCTTCTGGCTCAGGGCCCAAATTTTAGGGATAAACATGTTTGCAGCTCCAGTGACTTATTGCCATTGGATATCTTGGATGTCTTCACCAACAAACTGGGGATTTAAATTCTGAATTTTGAAAGAACATTTTGGTCCACAACCATCAGTATGGTACTGAAGAGTCTGATAGCACACGTCAAATGAGATGCTTGTGCTTGGATGTCATGCTGCAGCCTGAAGTGCCAAACCACCGGACGCAGTCAAGAGTGCACATCTCATCTCTCACATCTGCCCTGGAAAGGTACTTTGATTTAGGAACCATACTTTTTAAAATGCATCGTGTCGCCTTTGAGTAATTGCCTCTTGATTTAACGCAAAACTCCTCGTAGCATTCGATTAGTTATCAGGTCAAATAGGGTGTTCGACAGCACAGGCTGGCAGATCCATGGAGGTTGTGTTGCAGTTAAATAGGTCAATCACCCACTCAAATTATTTGCTAACTCACAGGCCTGGCAGGCATCACAGGAGGATTTGCTGATATAACTACGTGCCTATAACCTTCTGTACTTGATGCCAAGTTATGTGGCATTATGCCACATAGTTCAGTGTTTTACTTACTTTTTTACAAATTTTAATTAAACTTTTAAAAAATGTTATCAAACTTTAAATGAAGGCGATATTGAGTCGATGAGAAGTTGATTTATTCATTTAATATTGAAACAAAGTCTGTCTCTATTTTTCTCAACTTCTCAACTTATGGGATGGTGGATGACGTGTCACCCTGCCAAGCTACAGGCCACTGTTAAAACCAACAAACAGCATTAGCCAGTAACTGCTGCGTCCAGCCGCTTATCAGGCACCAAACTTGGGTGTTTTGTAGTGATCTGTCACTGTAGGGTAAGTGTCACAAAAAAGTTTTTTTTTTTTTTTTTCAGGCAAAGCTGATTTTCTCTCTGGAATTGTGCCATCAAAGAGGTGTTAGTTTTTGAGTTTTTTTTTTCTTTTTTTTCCCAAGACATTAATGTTTTTTCAGCTGGGATTGTGCCACAAAAAGAAGTTGTTTTCTACCAAGACATCCAGTGGTGGTTTTTTCCCCTAAACCTGGGCATTTTCATCCAAAATAATGAATATCTCCTAAGTGATTTTTGTGTCTAAACATAACCACAAGTTATCCACTGCTTTTTCAGTTGGGTTATTAAACATTACAACATATTTAATTCCAAACCTGTAAAATAGTGCTTTTGCGATAAAAAAGTACTTAAAAGGGAAGCGTTATTATATACTGGTGGATGACTGGACGGCACCTGCTGCATCCACATGATACACGCACAGGCTGCGTCACTTGAGAACACAGCTGGACAGAACCTGTTGTGTGAGTATGAAATGCTGCAGGACAGCGTCAGGTGGAAACACTGCTGGTAACGATGTAATATAAGGAGCGCCGGGGTGTCTATAGGGAGGGTAGGAGGGTCGGACAAACCCGGACTTTGATGTGGAAATCCAGTGTACACTTCCTTTGTGAATGTGATGTTTTCTTCTAAACCTATCCATGTGCCTCCTTGCCCTAAACTTACCCATCTGTGCCAGCATGTGCGTTTGTTGACGTTTTGGCATTGGTTGCCATGTGTTTTTGTCGCATAAACATAACCACGTGCCACGTCATTCCGCAATGTGCATTTGTTGACATCACAGCGTCATCTAAGAATGTAAACAACAGATGCAGAAGGATACCAAACTTGTAATATATAAAAGTGGAAGTCTACTGACAAAGCTTCAACATGTGACGAGTTGGGATGAGAACATTTGAGTATTACTTGATTACTTGAAATACTACAAGTGAATACATAAAAATATGTGATTAAATTTGACCCTGAAATGGGCTTTTCATTTCATATCTGCAATGGGAAATAAATATACACATCCAAAAGTGTAATATATTCCAGCAATAGCTTTACACTGTATCTTCCATTGACTGTGCAACCTCAAATGGATAGTCGAGAGCAGTGTATCCCAAAATAAGGCATGGACTGAACCTACACTTGTGTCCTCACCGGGCCTCCGGCTGATGGTTTGATATGCATTCTTTATTTGGGAGGGCAGAAGATTACACAGCCTGTTTCCACAACCCACGTCTCAATGTGGCTTTTTATGAAAAGGTTGGAATAATTGCTCTTTGTCTCTGCACCTGCGTGATACCAAAAAGCCAGAAAACCCTCCTTGAATTTCCATGAAAAAGCCCATGAGAGCCACTTGTGGCATGGGAGCAGCGGCGGGCTGAAGTGGCTGCAATATTCTGAAATTAGCAATGATAGCTGAATACAAGTGGGTACACATCTCCTTATGTTATTTTTACCTTTAATTTCAAAAAAGTCACAAGGAGAAGAATGAAAAGGAGGCATCCATAAAATGTATCATTTGATTTTTGCATGCACTCCTAGCATTCACCTTATATTAAGTCTGAATATACAAGATATGAAGCTTAATATCAACTAAAGCCCATTTCTGTTGTCTTTGTGTGAAACATGCCAACCTTCAGCATTACACATTTGTATTCTGAGGTAGTATTTTCCTGCCACGGCACATATCCCCTTTGAATAGAATAGCCTTTGGTGAATTAACTAAACTATTTCAAAGGAGAGGCTCAGCCCTCGCCTCACAAACAACAAAGATGGCCCATTTCTCTTTCACTGGGAAAGCGCATGCAGACTGAATCCGCCGCATGGCTCTGACAAATGTCACCAGGCTACCTTTCACATTGGATTTTGCACTTGTATCAATAGTTAGGGAGGTTTCATAAATCAGCTGAGACAAGTTTTTCCCCAATCTTCTCCTAGCTTAGATTTACAGTGGTGTCAATGATGGTATGACAAATGAGGACCATTGTCACTTTTAAAGACAAAAGGAAACGGAAATCAAAAGATAGATGGCTAGAGCTGGAACAAGGAGGGTGGGGGGAGGAGAGAGCATTTAGAATGAAAAGGTGGGAGTGTTGATACAATAGCAGGTCAATCGGAGCGTTTGTTTTTAGCTTTTTTGTAACCTACTGACCTCTGCTTAAACACTTATTGGCATGCTTTGATTCATGTCAGAGAAAATAATGTAGGGTCGATGTTGCATACATACTGCAACTGTGCACAGAAACATGTCAGCATACATGTGTGAATTATCACTGCAGTCACACTATGTGCACAA
The DNA here is from genome assembly GCF_026936395.1 of Plectropomus leopardus. Classification (NCBI taxonomy): domain Eukaryota; kingdom Metazoa; phylum Chordata; class Actinopteri; order Perciformes; family Serranidae; genus Plectropomus; species Plectropomus leopardus. Next base: position 38,196,224 of record NC_142176.1, on the reverse strand, counting down.
GAAAAAGCATGAAAAGAAAGCTGCTTTGTGAGAACAATACAAATCAAAAATAGAAATAAATGAGAGAAATTGTGATGGAAAACAGGAATATGGAAGTCTGAGGATATTGACTGAGAAAGCGAGGAGGCAGACTGAAACATTCTCTCAAAGTTTTTGATGGATGTTACCATGGCAACGACAATGTCAGGAAGTTGCAACTCATGTAGATTTAATTAAAATTTATGTAAAAACAAACAATATATATGTGTTTTTTTTGTATTTACAAGCAATAGTGGTACACATAAGTGAGGCTTTTTTAGCTGAACAACCTAGTATCCATTCAGTTGATGCTTTTTACATTTATTGAACTACACACTTATTTGCCTTCTATGTGAAAAATCTTTGAACATACAAAAAGTGTCTTCTTTTCTGCCACCATAACCAAACAGAGCACCACTAAACAGCAACCAGTTCGTTGACAACAGACAGCCCAAGGACAAACTGTAGAGGTCACAGCACTGACCAACAGTTGTTTGATTGACAAGTGATGTCTGGGTAGCACAGCAGTCACACCACTGACAGTGTGACAGTGACAAAGTAAAAACATAGCTGCGCATGGACAGTGAAGGCAAACTCTGAGTGAAGAAGCAAGTAAGTGAATAAATGAATAATTACGTAGATGAGTTTCTGGATCCATGACCACAGACCGTATAAAAATAATGGACGCACCTACCACTGGTTTGTGGACTTCCATTCTGAAGCCTTGAGTCTGGCCAGAGATCTTTTAGTAACTAAGACAGCTCACTCTAAGTTCATTTCGTGTATTTGTGACACATGGTTTTCACCACTCCCCCGCCTCTTTAGGAGACAAGCTGCAGTCCTGATTCGACTCATTCCAATGGCAAAAGTGACAGACAGACAAGTACAGATAATGGCTAATTCTTTTACACCATAGTCACTAAAGTAAATATCCTTGCCAGTTTTTCATAAACCCAACCCTTCAAAATATTCTGACGCTACAATGACATTTTTCAGAGAGATGAATCAGGGCAAATGTGTTTGAGACATGTCTGTTATAGCAACACACTGTCACGAGATCTGGCAACAACTGATGTTATCTTGTACTGGGTTATTATCAAGCTAGTTTTAAGCTAGTAGGTACAAACTAATGGCAGAATAAGGAACAAACATCAAATATAGTGTTGTAATGTTTTTCTTCTTTCATCCATCTTCTTTCATGTTTATTTCTGCTGTAAAGTTGGGCACTTGAACATGACAGTCTATGGGGATTTACTCTGTCATGGAGAGTGACATCAGAGTGGACATCAGAGAAACTGCAGTTTTTTGCATTCCTGTATTGGCTTCATTTTTCAGCACCAGAGGTCACCGCTTGTCCATGACACATGTACTGTGTCCAAACCCAGTAGAGTGCTTAGCACTAAAGACAAAATAGATTATTTTGCCTTAATTAATTGATGTTTTTGGCTACTTGGGGACAGCACATTAGGCTGAAAATGAAACATTGACATATCATTATCTTTAAAAGTTGATGAAACAGTTGCTTATTTCAGTCTTGCACATACGGAGCAACATTAACATTCATTTGGATTTGTGGGATTTGTCTAGTCATCTTATGAATCTAAAGTCAATAATCAGTCCTCCATTAGTCTTCACCAACTCCTAAGGGAAATATTTGGGTCTTTGGCTTCTAAATGCTCCACGGTCAACATTAAAATATCGATTGTAGCAGCTTTAAAGACACAGATCATCCAGATAACCACACATGGAATTGAGCAAATATAGACTGAAAACATTGCAGTATCCAGCCATTCAGTTTGGGCTTTTGTTTGCTAAGGTTTTTTGAGATATCCAAGTCTGAAACTTGTGTTGCCACCCTGATTGAGGTGAATGGGATTTTGTTTGAAATGCTTGGAGCTTTGAAAAACTCAATTTGATTCAGTTTCACCCCCATTGTGTTGAGGTGGTGGCAGAAAAACTCACATACTGACATCTCAAAACCAGATCAAACCAGAACTATCTGCATGGCTGTAGAGGTTTGGGTGAAGTGATCCTTTAAAAACATGTCAGAATATTCAAGGCTACTTCCTGTCTCATTTGCAGAAAGATACACTTGGAAACAAATGAAGTGCTACCATTCCACCATAATGAAATGCTGACATGAGTCCTCCAGAGCATCAGTCTGAAAACAATCCAGAGGTGGCTCTTGTCACAGTGGTGCCAGAAAGTAATGCCACACTCAGTTTTGCCTGTTTGACACCCTCTGTTTAATTCTGAAAGCAGCCATGTCAAGGCTTTGGTAGTTCACACAAAAAAAGAGAGGAAGAGAAGCAGCGGGTTTGTTAGCAGCACAAAATTAAAATGTCATTATGTGTCTCTATTCTTAGTTGAGACTGCTGCAGGGATCTCCCACATGTCTGGCTTTGTTCAGAGGAGTGGCGCATGGTTTCATAAAAGTTCACAATTTCATGTAAATCCCTCCAAAAAAAGGAACTAATGTGCCACTGAAACATGACATCAGTTCCAACAGGATTTTAATATTGTGTTCACAGAAAGTAGCACATGAATCCACAGGCAACTCCCTCTAATAATAGTTAGAGCCATGAAAAGGATTATCTCGACAAGATAACGAGCAGGTATCGAGATGTCAGTGTGAGGTTTAATAACACAAAAGTGATTTTTTCGTTGAACTTTGCAATGCTCCGGTGACTACAGATGGAGAGATTTTATAATAAACTGGCTGATTGAAATGGAAATCTTTATGACTTCCACATTTCCAGGTCCGTACGTGCATCAGTAAGTTATTAAACAAATGTTTGCACCATGCCGTGCAAATGAGCGTGGGCAGCTTGAACAAAACAACACGTCTTTCAAGTTTTGAAATGCACCATTGTCGGTCATGATGCTTCAGTGTGAATCCATTCAAATCACACTCAGAAATGTCTTCAGAAATGATGAAATAAGAATCATTGCAGGGTGCAGGGGCAAACAAAAACATTCAACTGAATCTAAACTCTATATGTCTTTTCATCATGATTTATGTATTTTTCAAAATGGGCACTTAGCACTTAGAGATGCCTCTGCAGGTCAGTCACTTATGAAAGCATTTCTTAAAAATGTCATGCAATTACAGTTTCTTTCAAAGGTCTGTTGGGGGCAAAAAGAGCAGCTCTCAGCTGCTGTGCTAAGAGAGATTGTGTTTGTTTCTCCGTTGGCTGGGAGGAAAAATCTTGATTGGATTTCCCCTTAATTTGTAGAAACAGAAACATTGACGAGCATTGATGGATGGATATGCACAATGTGGGCCCTTATGACTTATAAGTGAATAATATTCTTAATTAATATGTATTTATTTAAACATTTAAATATCATTACGTGAAAGTGTAGAATTGTATGTGTATTGTTTTTTTTAAAATTAAAATTAAATTTATATTTATTTTCTTTTTGCATTTATTTCTCATTCAGTTGTTGTTGGAATACAAGCCAACACAATAGGACATTTGAGTTTTATTTTTAGACCATTCATGTTACAAGTATAAAAAAAACTATATACACATTGTTATCAAAATAATCTTAACACAATTTTCTGGAGCTTTCAACCACTTACGATATGATACAATACGATACGATACAATACGATATGACGCGACATGACAAGACACAACATGGCATGACACAATATGATACAATATGATACAATATGATAACATTAACACTTTATTGTCAGTTTACACTTAATTTCATTTTGCATGCTCAGGCAGCTCTGCTCAAGAGGTTCATACACAAATTAGACATACATATAAACACACACACATATATATATATAGATAGATAAATAGATATACAGGACAGGATCCATGCATTGACTTTTAAAAAATAATGGAAGTTGTCACTTTGACGTCACTCAGCTGGGTTCTTTGAAGACAGAAGTGACATTTTGATGAGACAGATGGGCCACAGTGATGATGCCTCGCATGCAGCATGTCACTAACAGCAGCTCCACCCTTAAATGTGTATAACCTTGGGCATTGATAAAATGTAAATGGGTGAGTTATATAAAAATTCACTCCCTATGCAGTTTTCATAAATCTTATAGATCAAATCCATTGTTTGTACCATGGTGTAAACATGTTTTTGTTGTTGTTTTTTCTTTTTTTTTTTCTGTGGTAAAATTAACTGTGTGAGGATTAACTTGCTTTTAGAACCAGCCTCAAGTGGCCATTAATGGAACTGCAGTTTTTGGCACTTCAACATTGGCTTAATTTTATTGCTCTGGGGTTTGCCACTTGGTCTGTACCAAAAGAACCACGGGGTTGGCAGGGTAGAAAAAAAGCAAAGAATATTAACTTAAAAATGAGAATGAGGCTACGGTTTATTGGTTGCTTCTTCATCTGCTGATGCTGGTGTTTCTGAGTTGACTTGCAGCGATACTCCTGCTGTGGAACAACAACCTTCCACCTTGCTACCGGCACTTTTGTTACTGGCATCAGTTGTTACCATCAGCCTCGGCCAGACAATCTTATGTCATTGTCTGCTCATATTCACAAAAACAGCAAGAATTTTGTGTTATTTTCCCTCTATTACCATGGAATAGGACTGTCAGTTTAGGACTTGTACTCTCTGAGTTGAATCCTCCGCCTCCTCCTTTCCTCCCTCCGTCCCCTAGGCAGTGTCACAGGCGTAAAAAGCAGCCTGTTGAGCAGCCATCAGTCTGCTGGCATTTGATCAATGCCCAGGTCCCTTTGTGCTGCTAAGCGACAGATAAAAGAGACTGTTATCAGCTCCACAGCATCAGCTGCAGATAGCTACATTGCAGTGGCAGAGTGGGCCACTGCAGCCGAGGAGGGGGGGTGTTACACTTCAGCAAATTGTTAAAGGGGAGAATGGGGCGGCATACCATAGGTCACCGCCTTGATACAAGGTTTTACAGCTGTCACAGGCCCTCTGGAGGAAACACATGGGGGGAGGAGATGAGGAGATGAGAGCAGCAATAGAGAATAAAAGGGAGCCAAAGATTACGGGGGGAGAAATGGTGTAACAGACATCCTGAACCTGCAGGAGAAGGAATTGGACACTGTTTGGTTGAACTACACTTTGATTGCAACTGCATAGAACACACAATCAAACAGAAACACACATATATGTAAGCAAAAACAACATACATCTAAACACATATGAGCGAACATACTCACATTACAAAGCATTCTGTCCCTGCCTTGTTATCATTAAGTAAATGTGACCCAAGTGACGTTTATCCCATCAAATCTCCCTTTCTGCCAACACTCACTGTCTCCAGCCCGTCAAGCACTGCCCCCTCCTCTTTGAAGAGTCAATAAGGAGCATTGATTGGTATGTTTATAAGATCTCTCTTCACAGTGATTTTGTTGATTATTTTGTCAGCACCCTCTTCTGTTTGAAGGAGACAAATATATTCAATTTATGGCACCACTTTGACTAAAGCAAACAGAAAAAAACCCCCAAAAAACTTTATACTCGTAAACAGCCTAATGGATTGAAGTGTCCAATTTCTGCAAAAGCACCGGATGGTACAAATGAGCGACACTGAAGAAGAAAACGGATTCTGAAGCAGTGCGTGACAAGCAGAGTAATGACACGATGCTTGGAGGGCTTTCTTTTTTGATGTGGATTACTGGGAGCGACAAAGAAAACAATGCTATGACAAAAGGCTGACAAGACGGCAGATATCAGCTGCTATTAGAGACCCTGAAGTGCAGACAGAAATAGTTCCTCACTCTAATTTACTCAGGATGGGAGGTGAGGAGAAAGTTTTGAAAATTGTTTCACAAGACGTCTGCTTATTTAAACAGCCGTGGGATAAAGACAGAAAAAGTATTGTTCGAAAAACACAATGGAATGCAAAACTGCTCAAATGCTAGCAGGAAGTGACTTTATCATTAAGCAAAGTCAGCAAGTGCCTCGGGCCCAGATAATATTTTTGATGAACGGTTATGTTCAGTGCTAACCTCAACAAATACATTGTGTTTCCTGTCATTGCTTCACAATAAAAGCCACCCTGTGTTTTGCTAGTGGAACACAAATGAAGTAAGAAATGTTTGGTTTACATTAGAAGTAACCGATACAAATAAACATATCTATATAAAAACACAAATTGTTGGTTTTTTTTCAGCAATTGCTGTAAATTTTGCAGTATTTACATCTTACGTCCACACTGCTCCACTGTTTTTGAACACCTAAAACAAAGACTTTTTAAAACATCTATGCACATACCCACACTGGCTTCCAATTAAGTCCCAACCTTTTTTTTGGGCTGGGGTTAGTGCCTAGAATGCTGTTTACTTGTGTTACTTTTCAGTAACAGCTCCACCTCAAGCAAAGAAATCTCTGGCCTTACTTCCCCCCTTCACTGGTCTTTCTTTGTGGTATGTGGTACAACTTATCAGTCAACTCAGGGTGGCTCGGTGGTGTGGTGGTTAGCACTGTCGCTTCACGGCAAGAGGATCCCCAGTTTGAATTCAGGTTGAGGCAAAGTTCGGACCTGGGGCAGGGAGGCCCTTCTGTGCGGAGTTTGCATGTTCTCCCCGTGTCGGCGTGGGTTCCCATCTGGGGTCTCTGGCTGATATGCATATTCAGACTTGTTTGTATTTGCAGGGATTATTTCTGAAATGGTACTAAAATGCTTGTGTTTATGGAGATAGTTTTCAGTTAAAAGTATATAATTGTGGAAGTAGCCTTAGTGGCAGGGTTTGCCATTCCTGAGCTGTACTTAAAGTTGGAATTCACAGGAAATGTTGCATGTATTAAGTTTAGTATTATTGTTTTGTTTTGTTTTCCTAAATATCAGCTTCACTGGTTATTATTTAGAGTTCCACAGCCATAGTCACCTGCAACCTAAACTGAACATTTCCCACTGCTACTGTGTCACATTTAAAGTGTTTGGTAATCACAAGTCTAGGTGGCTGTTACTGTGAATCAGCCACGGGAAATGCAATGTGTTTGCCACCATGGTTAGTACTTAAAGTCATTATTCATCAAAAAATTAGCTTTTTTTGTTACCACCACCAGTAATCATGTGATTCAACAGATCAACCAACTTTAAGTCAGAGTTCATACACATATGGTCAGCAAATTCTACTTAGATGTCAAAAGTAAAAATACTGACATGGCAGATTGATTCCTTTCATAGTGTGACACACTTTTATTTTATACCTGATAGGTACATGATTATATCTCTGGCAATCAGCAGCCTCAGTAATACTGGTCATAGACAGTAACTAAGTGTATGTACTCAAGTATTATGATTTAGTGTGGTTTTGAGGTACATCACTTTCATTTGTTGTAACTGTATACTTCAGCTAGGTGGAAGTCAGTCAGTTATTCTACTACATGTAGTTAACAGCTGGTGACTGGCCAGTTTGCAAATTCATATTTTCTGCATACAAAAATATTCATTCATTTATTCATTATGCATAACCACTAGTCCACACTTATCACGGGAGACTGAAGCCTATGCCAGCAGACATTGGGCGGGAAGTTTCAATAAAACTATCCAGCAGTAGACCTATATGAAGAGCCATGATGGCACCATGCCAATTGCCCACATTGTTGGGTTTACCTAAGTGGGCCCTAAATGGATTATTCTGGGGCAACCTGGGCACCGAGTGGGTAAGGGCCCAAAATGGGCATCTAATCTGGGGTCCATTTGCGTTGCTCACCCATGTGGGCAGGTGGGAATTATCCCATTATGGAATTCCACATAGGCCCATTTTTAAGCCAATTTACTATCACATGGGCCCCACATAGAAATGTTGGCTGGGTTGTACCAATATGCCAATGGGACCATTTAGACAAAAATAAGATGAAACTCCACGTCCGAATTTGCTAAGTGTCCCCATTTTGATAAATTCAAATGTGAATTCTTGCAAAATGGGAAAAAAAAAAAACTGACAAAAATCATATTTCTCTCCCACCAACAACATGAGAGAGTGGAAAAAATAACCTTTACCCATTTTGAAACTATGATATTCACAGTTGAAAAAGGCAAGTAATTTTTTTTACCCATTTGGACAGCTCTTCTCACTTGCTGAGCAATATGACAGTTTAGGAGAATGTTTCCTGCATTTTCAAAGATCTGCTGTGATTGACTCTGCATGAGAGCTGTAAAAGGCCCCCGGGGGGTAAAGGATGAGGTAGGAGGTAAGGACAGGGGGTTCCTCTGTGTGTGTATGTGTGTGTGCATGTGTAGATTGCTAAGAAAGAGGGTCTCTTATTGGTGAGGTCTTTCTGCTCCAGGAAAGTCACAGCCATGGACACCCTTAAATGCGTCTGCCTTGACAGAGCTTTTGTTTCTGTTTTTGCCTCCCTTTTGTCTTTTGTCTCCCACTTTCCTGTCTCTCTCCCATTGTCTCTCGCTGTCATCCTTGTTTTCTGAGAATATTAAATGGCCCTGAGTGTCTGTCAGCAGGGAGCCCACACTCCTGTCTTTGCGTGTCTATGCTTGTGTGTGTGTGGTTCAAGATTCAGGATTGCTTTATTTGTCCTAATTATACAGACAATTATAGCACAGTGACCGACATTCACAGTGCGTTCACAGACTTAATGAATTAAGACTAAGTGTAGACATAAAATGCGCTCTCACTTTCCGCCCTCATTTCCTCAGTTGTGAGGATTCGCTGAATGGAGGCAGTTTGTACCTGATGGAAGCAGCTTGAAAGCAGGACAGGGAGGGCTCACAGATAATTTTACAAGCCTCTTTAATAAGACTCTTGTCAAAACTGTGTGTTTTGAGTGTGTGTGTGTGTCTCCTTCTTGCTGTGTGTTGTGCCCCAGATCAGTCGCTGGGTGATATGCCAATGAAACAAGCAGAGGATTAAACTTACAGGACGACGGCATCATTAACTGTGTATAGTTAAATGTTAATGAGCATGCTGCTGGCTTTGAGCACAGAGGGAGGAAGGTATAAAAGTGCAAAAGCAGAGAAAGGGAGAGGAGGGAGAAAGAGAAAAGAGTAGTCTCACAGTTTTTAACCTTTATTTATGCAGAGGAGGCTGACCGAGGGAGCTCTTTTCTAACAGCCCTCCACTTCACACTCATGTTCATATTTAGACCTTGGAGCCCCAAGTTGGCTTCTGCTGGCAGCCCTACTGCCTAAAGGCATTTCAGTGGCACTGATACGTAAGGAGGTACATTAATTTATTCACTTCCCCCAAATTCTGAATGTTTCACCTTGATGAGAGACTCAAACAAACTCATTTTCAGGTCGCAGGGCTACCTTTAACATTTTAGCCATCAAGACAACTCCAATCGGTCATGCAGGTCACCTACAGAGACATTCAATGGCCATTACATGATAAGGGCAAGTGCAATGAAGACGACACCAAGAGAAGCATTCTGGTTGTTTTGGAGCAGAGATGTCGATTCATATGTAATCATGTTTGGCTAACATAACCACAGAGAATTCATATGCAAAACTATAAACAAAAGAAAACACTTGATATAGTGCAAGTTCTGCATGTTCTGCAAGGCAGCGCTTACTGAGACAGCTGAGACAACATCAAACTTCTATCAGATAAATGGATTTCAGCTTCTCAGTTTGCTTGTATTTCTTCATAGAAATCATAGGGCAACTGTTTTCCTGTAGAAATGCCACAAGTTGGCAGTATACAGCGGGATACAAAATGCTCTAAATTAAGCAACTGAGCACATGCTGCATTTACGAGCAAGCATATTAGCTTGAGCATACAACTTGCAACACTCTCTATGGATATCTTTATCATCAAATAAATCATCGACAATATGATGGCCATAGTATTTAATTTCATGACACACTTTAAGAAGGAATCAGGAAATTCATTTTCTGTCTTTTTTTCTTCTAACAATCATAATGTGGCTCTTATTGGCATTATATTTCATATTAAAATCAGGACCATAGTGGGAACAAATCTTTATCAGCTGTTGTAGACCAGCACTATATGGATTTAATACTACCAAATCATCTGCATTCTAAGATGACTGATAGCCGTACAGTCTGTTTTACATGTGTTTAGCGCCTAAATATCGTCACAGATCATCTATGTACACATTAATAAAAAAGAAAAAAAAAGAAAGGCTTTAGAAAAGCCTCCTTAATCATTTTCACCACATTGTCATCTCTTCCCCTGCTGTGTCATCTGCATAAAGTGATGAACATAGCCTTTGATCTACATTCATAAAAAGCATCATTGATAACAATGTTAAATAATAGTGGATTTATGATACTACCTTGAGAGATTCTGTTAACTTTATCATACTCATTAGATACCCCGGGCCCCACTTTAACTCTATTTATTAATAAAAATATATTAAATCTAATCCCATCTAATATGCTTATGTTTAGCAGGTATACTACTACTACTACTACTACTACTACTACTAATAATAATAATAATAATAATAACAATAATAAAAATAATAATAATAAAAATGAGTAATATTAAACTTTATTCGTAGCACCTTTCATACAAAAAAGGCACCCCAACATGCTTTACAACTAAGAAGTCATATGCACCAAGTGTTTCACATAAAAAGACATGGAAGACATTATAAAACCTGCATGTAAAAAAAAAGGTAAGATCATAACATAAGATGGGAAATAAAAGCCAGTGAGATAATATCAATAAGAATAAAGCTAAAAATAGAGTCTATAAATTGCATAAAATTAAGGGAAATACAATATTTTAAAGAGGTGCAGCAGTGCGTACGTGCAAAGACAATGCAAAGCAGTTAATAATAATGTGTATAATCATTTAACGGGTAAGGCATGCTAATTTTGTTAAAACTGTGTCTGAATGTGATTAGTTTGGCAGGTATTTGGTCATAAACTTTCAGTGTTGGTCAAATAAAAGCTCTGACCTATGGAGGCACTTGATGGAATGTTAAGGAATCATCCAGGTTTTTATTATTCATCCTCCGGGGAACATATTTCCTCCAATTTTGCCCTATCCAATTTCTGAATTTCATACTGCAGGTCTCCCAGACTGTACACTTTACTGTCCAGAGGGCCTTTTTGTAGCTTGTTGCCGGTTAGAATGATTGTGCAAGTGAAGGAAAAGAGGCTGAGGAAGGACATGTTGCAGGGAAAGTGTCAGCCGTGCGTGTTCAGGGAGACAACTTTCTCAAACCAACAAGTCCAGCGTTAGGAGGGCTGCAGGCTAAAGGAAACAAGTGGGGGTGATGTGGGGTTAAGACAGGTTTTAGTCTGTGTGTTTCTGTCTGCTGCCTTGTTTGTGTGTGTGTGTGTGTGTGTGTGTGTGTGTGTGTGTGTGTGTGTGTGTGTGTGCGTGTGTGTGTGTGTTTTAGGAGGCCACACATCAGGCGGCAGATGGCTAGTAACATCGCCTTGGAGATTGACAGCCTTTATCGTGTGTTGCTGAGCTCCCGTCCACCACTTGTCCACCATGTGACACAGCCTGTCACACCACTTTGTCACAGTTGGAGAGAGGTTGTAACACACATGCAGGCACAGACCACACACACACTCCATTTCAACCTCTAGATCAGAGTGTGAGAGAGGGGGGATGAAGACGCAGGACAGATAAAGAGAGAAATAGATTTCTCATTCACTGGGGAGAAAAGTGAAGTGTTGTTCGCGGGTGTGAGGGCCATTTAGGAGAAAGACCCACATAAAAAATGAGCTGTTTTCTATTCATGAACTGAACTAGAAACTCCCAGTGTGAAGGGCAGAATAGAAAGTGCACAGCTGTTTACTGACTTCAGCGATTCTTAATTTGGAGGTCTGATATAGTGTCTCACACACGCACACACACACACACACACACACACACACACACACACACACAAGCATCAAAACACATCAGTGAGCCCTGCCATTCCCTCCTTGCTTGATTTTCTGTATTCTCGCCAAAAGTAATTCATGATTGCCGCTGGAGAAGCTTGTTGTATGTGTACATCTTAATGTTTCTGACAGCATAGCATTTTCATCCAAGAGAGCAACCCACCAAAAGTCAAGTGTTAACAACTCTGTTGTGCTTGTAAATTGCTCTGTTTTAATGCCAGATAAATGCTGCACCGCTCTAAAGAGGACTTATTTCAAAAGACTTATAAAATGCGCTGTATGCTAAAGGGCAACAAAATCACTGTTTTAAATGGGTGGAATCCTTTTCCAGCAGTACTGCGAGCTCAGATGGAAAGCAGTATGGTTGATGTGTTAACAAGTGTCAAGTGTAATGGTTTTAAATGGAAAATACAGTTTTATAGGACAACAAACTGGGTGCTCCAGGTCGAAAGCTGCGATATACAAATAAAGCTCAGCCAAAGTTGGAGGGGCAGATGTTCGCGGAAGGCAAATTACAGCAACAAACTAGGTCAAAGATGAAGGTAGTTTCCCCTTCGATGTGAGCAGCAGCAAAAAATAAAACAAAAAACGTCCACTTTCTTTGCAAAATGGGATTTAATGGGTCTGGTATCATGGCAAACTGGACGTGAATAGAGATGAAACAGAACCCTTATCGTCTCAGGTGAAACAGACGTCATTGTGCTTTTGGGGTACTGAATATGACCTGGGCATTTTTTTTTTATTATTTTCTTATCAGTATACAATAAATTCTGATTCCTTCATAAATATAAACACAAGCAACATGAGCTCTGCAAATCTGCAATGAGCAGAAGCACCCTTTAATTCATTGGGCTAGAAATACACCAATGTGTTGGTGTATTTTTAATCTTTCTAGCCCTATGAATTAAAGGCCTTTTATGCTTTTCAAACTAATAACTGACCTGAATACTACAGCTTTTTGGTTATAAGTCCCCCCTATTCACGGGTCCAAGTTTTCATATATGAAACGTGGGAGGTTTGGGGGTACTTTGCCAGAAAATGTTTAGCATCAGACACTGAATTTACTGCATTCTGATATACTAAATTTAACATATGATGCATATATTTTGCATATTCTTTGATGCATATAAATTGTATATTGTTGTACATTGTAGCATTATACATATTTCTGTATTTCTAAAACTTTACATACTAGTTTTATACACTGTAATGTAGCCAAATGCACATATTCCATAAATCCACAATTCTCTCCATCTATTAAATTAACAACCAAGGTTAATGCATTCTTTTGCCCGAATCTATCACTGTCCCATTTAACATTTTCTTTGGTCAATTCTTTACTTTTTCACTTTACTGATCCTGCCCAATTATCAGCCATAATCACAAAATAACAAAATATAACAGAAAAAAAAAATCTCTGGAAAAAAAAAAACACTCAGTTGTGATCTAAGACAATGTTTACAAGTCTAACTTTTAGTGGGAATTGTAAACACAGCCGAACCAGGGGACAGGCATTACGAATAGCCCGTCTTCTCAGTGATTGTCTTGTTTGTTTATACAGGTCACATAGAGGCATCAGCGTTAAACTGAGACTCTTTTATAACCAGTTAAAAACTACTTGTAGCTGCTTTAAAGGCCAGCACACAGGTTATTCTTTCAGCCAAGTACCTTTTAGCGGTGTAATGATTTACCAATTCAAATCGATATGGTGAGCTTATGTCTCAGATGCAGCAGCAATGATTCAAACAGCCTGAGACTGGCCAAAGTCGGGAGGGAACTGCAGCTGAATTGATGCAGGCTTGTTAAAAAAATGACAGGTGGGTCTTTCTATTGTCATATACTACTACTGCTGCCTGTATGAGATATTTTATATAGACCTTCCCAGAGTTATGAACATCTTGTCACATGTGTGAAATAAAAAAAAAAAACTTGGGGGATTTATTGGATTGTACATTGTACATTGTAAACATGCATTACTATGGTGAGCTGTGGAGAACGAATCGCTATGTCCTCTTTTCACCTGCAGGGGATAGCACAATAAAGACGGTTGCATACAACACTAAGACTGTAATGATAATAATGATAATAATAATAATAATAATAACAAAAACAAAAAAAGGCCTGTCAAAATTAGCTGACAGACTCTGAACATATTTTTTCTCCAAGGCCTCTGGACTATTTATCAAACTTATGAGAATTACACTCTAAAGAGACAGGCTCTTCCCAGAGCATGAAGACACATTGAACATAGTGTTAGTTCAGGCAGGCCACGGTGTCAAGCACTGCTACTGTTGATATCAGCTGACATCGCCTCTAAGCATCTGATTCGCTTAACTCACTTGCGCCGCCTTATTTAAGCTGCTCTAGCCCGCCTGCTCTTCCCTGCTCCCTCTTCATGCCGCTTTTGTGAGCTCTCGTGATGATGCTGCTGCAGATGCCCACGCTCCTGCTACCCTGCTGCTTGCCATGTCGGTCCCGTTCGTGTCGAGGGTCTGTGGCTGGTTGGTTGCATCCTGGGTAGTCGGCCTCCTTAGTCCAAGCCTGTGCGGGCCATCGCTGATGAAAGCGCCGCGTCCGTTCGCCGGGGCTCTCGTTGGGCAAGTGGCAGTCTTATTCCTCCCTGCATTGATGGCTGGCCGGTGTCCCGGCTGCTGGGGGCCTTGTTGGAAATGGTATTCTGGTTGCTTGTGGTGCCTCTGGTGATTTCCTCTGTGCCTTCTCATGGCTGTGTCCCTGTCAGCCTGCCCGTTGCCGTTGCACTTCCTCGGTTGCTGGGAAAGCCGCTGGGGGGTATGCTTTTTGCGACTTTCACAGGGGATTAGGATGTTCCTCGGGCTGTGGGAAAAGAAAAGAAAAAAGAAAAAAAACAAACAAACAAACAAAAAAAAACAAAAAAAAAACGGTGGGTCCGCTTTGTCGTCTTGTGTTCTTGGGTGTTACTTTGGGCAGTGACCTGATACAGGCCTCTCTCCCTCCCACGCAAAGCCTGTGAGGCACATGTCGCGTTGAAGAGGGACCTGCTTCTCTGCTTGGCCATTTTAATTTTGCAGTGTGCGTTTTTCCCCAAGGTTGCTCCTTTATTTCCCGTCTTTTGGACCTTGCTGCGACAGTGGCGAACCTCAATGATGTAGTGTCACTGGATGCTGACTACGGGTCTGAGCTCCAATTCTGGTCCCTCCTGTGCGCTAATTGGAACGGCGTTTCTTTCTTTTGTGACGGCGCTCTTGGGTCCTCTCCCGCTCTTCAGGACATCGGGTCATCGTCAGCCTATGAATGCCACCTCAGACCTGAGGCACAAGCTATTCTAGATGCTAAAAAAAAAAAAAGTGGCGAAGTGGTCCTGACTGAATTTGAGCATAGCTTTGGTTCAGGCAGGCCACGGTGCCAAGTACTGCTACCTTAGATATCAGCTGAAAAAGCTAAGGCTCTTTATCTGCTGGCTTCAAGTAACTGTCAGGCATATTCTGATTAATTGTGGCCTTATTTCATTGATATGTTACTTAGTAGTGAGCCTGAATTTATCATGTTAGTTGATCTAAAACAATTTGCATCTAGCTCCTCCACTGGCTCTTCCAAGAAGTGCTGGAAGGCCAGGGAGGTTTGCCTGGTATGGACGTTTTGGGGATTTGGTTCTTTCCTTTTTACTGCTGCTGCTCTCCCTGACTCAGGAACATGTGCTGTTCCTGTTTAAAGCTTTCCACGTAAGCACATGGAAGGGTAGGGGGTCCCCAGAACAGAGCCATACCGCCAAATACAAATAACTGCAATAAGCTTAATCTCAAAGCTGCTGAGAAGTGTTTATCTTGACTAAGTGGTCCTGACTGAAATTGAGCACAGTGTTAGTTCAGGCAGGCCTTGGGGTCAAGCAGTGCTACTGTTGATATCAGCTGATATCATGCAAGCATCATCAGCTGATGGCCAGCTGATTCACCTCTAAGCATCTGATTTGCTTAACTCACTTGTGCTGCCTTATTTAAGCTGCTCTTTCCCGCCTGCTCTTCTCTGTTCCCTCTACATGCCGCTTTTGCGCCCTCCTCCTTCCCACCGCCTCCTTTCTGCCATTCTGACTTGATCTATGACGTTGTGTCATTGGTGCCTGCTCTGTGGGGGGTTTGTTCTATGCTTTTTGCTGCTGCTGCTCTCCCTGCCTCAGGCACGTGTGCTGTTCCTGTTTAATGCTTTCCACATAAGCACGTGGAAGGGCAGGGGGTTCCCAGAACAGAGCCATACCGCCAAATACTAATAACTGCAATAAGCTAAATTTAAAAGCTGCTAAGAAGTGTTTTTCTTGACTAAGTGGTCCTGACTGAAATGTAATAAGTGACTTCTCGTATGTACAGTCAAGTGTAAGAATAACTCTTAATGACCACATCCACATCAGGGCAGAGATATGCAGTCAGAAACAAGGATTTATCTCGCATCTGCCTCATTGTTCAGTCTTAGAAAAAATAAAATAAGCAGTGATATATTTTTAACGTAAATACATTTTTAATTGTAGTTTCTTTAATGAGATTGTCATTTGAATTTCTTAATTTTTTAACCAGCACTTAACAAATGTTAAAATATAGAGGATATAATTGTAAAGAAATGGAGACAAAAAAAAAAAAAGAAAAACCTGTCTATGACCATTATGACCCATGATATTTCAGCCCATTTTCTTTCCAAACTTGTCATATACTGCTGATGGTAAGCGATTTCGGTGTCAAACACCAATGTAAAAAGGCACCTTTCACATCGGTATAATATGTGGTGGTTATAGTAGTGAATGTTGAGTCAAAGCTTTATGTTTTTTTTTTTCTAAATCTCACTACATGCTTTTGTTGCCTAAATCTAACCATGTCCTTGTGTTGTACAGGAAAATAGATGTAAATACAAGGTGTTTTACACATGGTGTAGATTTATTTTGAAAAAGGCTGTATGCATCTAACAAGCAGAAACTGTACATTTTCCAAGAAAAGACATAATGCATTTGCAAAAGTCCACCAACCAAGCAGCAATACTGCACAAGTTGGGATGAGAATATGTTGGATTTTTTTTTTTTTTTTTTAAATCATTCCAGGACATTTCTCAGTAGTATGGGCTCTCTTTGTCTGTCGACGCATAGAATCCACTAACTTAGGAGAGAATGTAAAAGCAACTTCAGAATTTGATAAAAAAAAAGTGATTCTACATCTTTTTTAACTTAAGTAAAAAGGTATACTTGAGTAAAAGTGAATACATTTTACTCCAAGTCCAAGATGTCAGTATTAATACTTTGCAAAATACAAATCCAGAACCATGTTGAGCTTCATTTTTCTTTCCCTCTTAAACAGAAAAGAATACAGTTTACCATTGCACTATATCGCTGTAATTCCACAATCTATATTTTATCACATTAGAACACAATTGAGTGAAATTATATTCAGAACACTGACTGAATGCTATTTATCTTACCTCTTATCAATATGTGTATTCAATCAGTGTCAGAAGGAAAAATATTCAGTCTGCATTTTAGAGGAGAACCAGGGGTTAAATATGTTTAAGTATAAAATCCTGCATATTTATTCATTTGATAACATTTCATCCATAACTTGTAGAGTGATTTTTTTTAATTTTTTTACAGCAGTAAGCAAGTATGCAAAACAGCTCTGGATATTGCATATTTGGACATGCAATTATATGCAATATTTCAGAATCTGACATGTAGAAAAAGTCAGTCTCAACAACTTCATATCTACAATTTCTCTATTTTTATCTATTTATTTCTAGTGCAACAGAATACCAAAAGGGATGTGTTAATTACAGACAATAAATCACATTTGGCTTAAAAAACGACAACAAAAAAACCTAACCATAATCATGTCATAGTATCATAATATTATTAGTACAGAGTGCTCATCATTCATCACTGCAGGCTATTCATTTTTGACAGGCCATGACAGTTTAAGTGTCTGCTTCCCTGGCCAACATCTGCTGCTACAGTTTACAGTGTAACTCCACATGGCCTAGAGCGGTGTGGTCTTCTCACATGAGCTGCCGTCATAGACTTTCCATCTCCAGCAGGAAAATAACTTTCTGCCTTCATTCTAAAAACGAAACAAGGTGTCAGGAACTCCACTGTAAAAGCTCTCAAAATACCCAAGCAACTACAATAAACCTCAACAAGGAACAAGTCTGTCACTGAAGAAATGCACAGAATTGATAAATCAGACTATTTCAATCCCACAAATGTATTTCCTCTGTGGATACGGTATTAATACCTCTCTGTCACTGCCTCCTTATCAACATGCTTGTGTTTCATTAATTTAGTTGTTTATTTAATTACATGCTCCTTAAACACTTTAACATTCCTTTAAAATAATGTGAAAAAAGTTGCAATAAAATAATTCTATGAGGAATCAACTGTGTTCATAAATATGGTAATTAAGTATATAACACTCAAAAATCATTTTAAATAATGTAAAAATTATAAATAATGTTAATTTTTACTTGTAGTCAACTTAAAAAAAAAATGTGTGGGTTCTTTTTCTTTGTTTTTTTCTTCTTGTTTTATTTTTCTCTCTACAGATACATAGTTATTATATTGCTTTGTGATTTTTCCTGTTTGCACTATCCCTCCACTGCTCTAATGTTGCAAATTTCCCCACAGTGGGCCAAATAAAGGAGTGTGTACAGTATGCTGTAGTTAAAAATCGCATAAAAAAAGTTACAGTATAGTATTTCGTCCAAAATCACATGAAGGGTTATCAAATATTTCATTTCCATAATTATGAACACAAGTTTTTTTTAAGTCCTTACAAGTTTATTTGTTGCAACTAAGTTTTCCACATTATCTGAAATACATGATTAAGTGTTATGTACTTAAACAAAGAGCATAAAAATATGCCTTGTAGTTATTAGACCATGACAATAGAAACGATTATCATACCCATACTAATTAATAGAACATTAAACTACTTTTGATTTGAGATAGGCTGTATAGCCACACAGTCCACTCACAGTCCACTGTGAGGCTGTTTAGACACCAGCTAAATGCTAACGTCAAAATGCTAACATACACACCAGTGCTAAGCTTGATATCTATCATGCTAAGCCAAGCATTTTATCATGCTTTTATTTCTCCCAATAATTTTAATTGGCAGGCTAATATTAATTTGCAGTGTGTGGAGCTTTCAAAGCCACCATACATGCTGCTAGATTTGAAATCAGCCCATTGTCATTCCCACTTCATCAAATACCAACACTTTTTCAACCATTTCAACCTTCAACTAACTCAAAAACTCCAATATGAAACTGTCCTCGGCAATAGTTGACACTGAGACAAACTGAGGTAGTATAAAGAGTGAGAAAGTCCAGGTAGGATGTTAGGAAGGTTAGGGGATCAATCAACTGTACCTTCACCCAGAAGACCGCAGTTATCATCTTTTTTTTAAAAAAAATCCAAAACATAATATATGCATGGAGCCAAAAAAAAAAAAGAAAAGGAATATGCTAGTTTTGCCTGATTTCACTGGTACCATATTACCAAATTGCCTGTTCAGAGCCTCAAGGCCAAGGCCACCCAATCATCATAAAGGAGCCCCCATTTCATCAGTAAGCAAATTTTAGGTGAACCCAAAACCACAGCATTAAGAAAACAAATATCTCCATTACGTCTTGTGGATAACTCATTCAAAGTAAGAATTTCTCTCTTAAAATCAACAGATATGAACATGCTTTTACCACAAGGCTGAACAATAAAATGAAGAGAAAGAATATGTGCAACCTATAATGAACTAAAATAAGATTTTCCCTTTTGGTCATCAGCCTTGATCAATTTTAGCAAATGCACGTTGGACCTGCTGACCCATTGCTCTGGCAATATTAATTGTAATTAGACAACAGGATTTATTTCAATAGAAATCCTAACTTTTCATTGAGGGAAAAATGGCCCAAACTAGCAACTATGTTTGCAGACCAACTACCACTAATTGTCAAAAAGTCAATTTAATAATTAATCCCTCTGTCATGGTATTAAGGCTACTGATTATATGAAGTTTAAGTGTATACTAAAGGCATTGAGGAAAAAGCTGCTGAGGCCTGATATCCACAAGTCTCTTTTCTCTTGTATTGCTTTTAATATTACTTATTTCTGTACAAAGATAATCTTGGATCCTCCTGCACATGCTTTATGTACCTTTTACTTAGCTTTTAATTTTATATAAATAAATAATGGAAACTTCCTTTCTTACAACAGATAATGTTTTTAAACTAAATCCCAGATCTCTAGAAGACTGAATTAAAAGTAAAAGAGCCTCTTTCCTACTTTTCTTCTCAATTTCCAAAGGGTGGGAGAGATTAAATCAAATCTTCTCTGTGATGTATCAGAGACTAAAAGCGACACTTGAGCGTGGAAGACTGTGCTAATCCACAAAAGTAAAGTGAATCTCCAGGTACTGAATTACTCTTGCAGATTTGATTTTTTGATATTATGAGGCAATTTTCTCCCACTTTTTCTCAGCTCCAGCATCTGTGTCCCCTGTGTGAGCAAACACACACACACACTCACACACACACACACCTACGCACACACACCTATGCACACACACACATACACAGTGACTTTCTACTCTGTCTCATAACCACTTCCGTCACAGTTTGAGACCTTTGCAGCTTGTGCGTTGCTTTTGAACAACCTTTCCCCTACCATTCACTTGGCTACCACATTCACACCTGAGACCTGAGGCAGGTGATTCTGCTCACTTCTGTTGAGAGCGCTCTGCCGATACACTCAAATGACACGTGTATAAAGACCCGTAGCTTCAGTAAACCTCAAAAAAAAATTGAGTGGATCAAACTGTAAGAATGTTATATCTGCTGGACCTTTTCTCTGCTCGTGTGAGTCATTGTATGAGAACACGTCTATTTTTATTATTTTGAATAATAACATATCTTATACATTTTTTAGTAAACCATGAAATCTTACTTTATAAATCTTAGGTTTGTGGCAATTGGACAATTAAAGAATGCCATTATTACATAAAACTTTGCATGTGGATGTGTAGTAGGACATGTGGCTTTCTCAACTGGCTCCATTTGGTTGTTTTGATAACTGACTAAACATACTGTAGAAACATCACTGGTTCATATCATTGTTTGCCTTCAAGAGCAGACTTCTTTGTAGCACCATCACATTGTGCTCACACTAGCCACAAGGACAAGGACAAATCCATTACCTATGACCCATTAGAATACCACCAGAATACAATATAAACAAGCCGTGATGAGTTTTCATTCCAACCTTTTTAGAGTAATTCTGATTGCAAAAGCTTTTATTTGCAGACAAAGGCTACAGTTCTGTTGCCAACAAGTTCAGCCTGTGTTGCTTTCAGGTCATGTATAACAGCTTGCATCGTTGTCTGCCGCAGTGTTTTAATGATGCTAGCAGCATGGCTCTTGGGATGGCAGTGTCGGCTGGTTGGTCAGTCTTATCACTTTGTCTGCATTGGAATATTTCAACCTGTTTTCTTTCACAGGTCATCAAATGCTGGTGCTTTTTCATGCCCCTTAGTGTCTCAAAGTGATGCACACTATTTAGTAAAGCCTATGTACCTAACCTAGCCGCAACTTTACTTACATAAACCTCACCTCCTTATCTATATGTTAAATACGCAATGTCATTTGTAGTGCACTAATTAAGATATCATTGGAACTATTGTAAGAGATATGTCAAACACGTGGTTAATTCTCTGCGACAGTCATGCATAGGTTTAGGGGTACAAAACCACTTGTTTAGGTTTAGAATAACATCATGCTTTGTAAATTTGTTACAGGACGCAACATAAATATTTCACATGACTGACATCAGTGCATGACGACTGTACATATATTGCATAACATTATGCAAAAAAAAGTATATACTTTTGAATTCACACTGGACACTAACTGTGGACTCCTAGAAAAAAGTCCAGTTTTGTTTGACCTGTCCACCTCCCCTCCCTCCAGTCCTTCATGGACTTTCACACTCTTTGTACTTTGTACTTTGTCAGTTGCTCTGAGTGTCAAGTACTGCCACAGACGGGTTTACATTGTAGTTACTTAGATATGAAAGGATGCCTTTGGCACCATCATCAGGTCAACATTTGTATTTGTTCAGTGCTTTGGTTAATGTACAAATACTGTCAAAACTAATGACACTTTCTTGACCCCAGCTGTACTTTCTGTTAAGTCCTTATTAGCAAATATTAGAACACGTGCCCCCCAATGAAAACCAGTTCCCACATGCATGGATGGCAGCCTTTAACTAAAAACATCATTGTGCCTAAGAAAAGCTGCTAAGCACGGTTGCGTCCTCTTTAATGCCTAGTGAAAGTATGTCCTAAATGTTTAAATCCTACTCATACACCAACTTGACACCCTAGCAATTATCACAAGACATTCTGGGAAATGGAGGCAATCATTATGTAAGGGTACAAGACACAGACAAGACAGGGAAAGGAAAAGTTGGTATGTCACAAAATTTAATTTGCTTCATCAAAACTAAATAAACTGAGCCAGTGTTACAGTGATGACAATGCTCCCTTGGAGGTGCTTCAAAACCATCAAGTTATTCCTTGGGTCTTTCATAGCCTTGAAATATAAGACAAGAAAAGCAGAGTGTGCCATTCTTCCTATAGAGAATTATTAAATCCTCTGTGATAAGGGCTGCTTGTCACCTTTGTGGAAAGTAAGGTTTACACAAGGCCTAGACAGCTGAATAAGAACAAAAACTGAACCACAGGCGGTGCTGAACAAAGCTATTTCGGTGATATTGCTCTCTTGTACTGACTCAATCCAGCCTGTTAATAATGAATAATGATCGGGCAGGTAAAATCCCCAGAGATTAATGCTAACAGCATTTGGCCTCATGGCCCATCTGCAATGATGGTATTAATGGGCAGGCTGAGAGATGCTGATATTTGAGCTGAGTAAATTCTCCAATCAATATTCTTTTCATTACCTATCTGGTGTTCACACCCATGTGTCCCACACCCGTATTAAGCACATGTGTATCAGAAATGTGCTTTCATATCTTGTAGATATCTTCATCTCTATCCCTGCGCCTCATCAGCAGCATGCCGATCAATCACACTGTAGAAAAACCGTGACGTAAGGGCCATATTCATAATCATATCCCACCCCCCACACTACCACCACCCCACTTCATACATTCCTTCAGGGTGTTAAAAGACACCTTCCCACCTCCCACATGGAGACACACATACGTCTTCTGTCCCAATCCACTTCCAACCGCAAGTGTCAATTTGCATGGCGGCTAACACTCTAAAGTCCCAGCATGCGACTAACAGCACCCTGTCCTTTCAACAATTACAGATAACAAGATGAATATTGGAAATGAAAAGTCATCAGGGTTCCCTTTCAGCTGAGCGTGAGAGACCGTATCGCCCCCCTCCATCTTTGTGTTAACCTTGGCTTTGTGTGTGTTCAATCCTGCCACGCCTTTATTGGCATTAAAATCAAGGTGGTGGCGAGTGGGCAACAACCCCCCTTCACCCCCCTAGCCCATACACACACACACATACACACTGACAATACTTACTTGTGTTTGCCATTTTCCCAGCAGCCCCCACTCTCTCTCATTTTGTCCCCAGCTCCATCTGCTGGGGTTGAAAGGGTTTTAATTTTCGATCCAATCGCTGCTCTTTGGCTCGTAATGTGGCAGCATACTGTAGCCATAAAGAGCAGGGATGTGATGTTTGTGTGGGCTGGGTGTTAAATGCTACCTGTCCCTGTTAAGCCTGTCTGGCCATGCAGATAGCCTCCACTCACAGGCATTAGGCACAACTGGGATAGTTCTCATCTGCTGCAGGGAGCATGGCCGCGTCTGATAATAAGGTGTTGATAGAGGGCATTAACTTGATGGCTTCTGTAGCCCAATATACCAATAGACTGTGGGCAAGGGTGCTAGGCTCAGGGAGGAAATAGAGATTCAGAGACAGCAGACAGTAGTCACACATCAATTCGCATATCAGTCACTCATTTGGAAAATGAACGCAGTGAATTGATTTACTCACAGATCTAGATCGAATTTTTAAAGGAGCCTCTGTCATGTTGGACTATGCTCTGCAAGGTGTGATTAAAACTGACATGCATGCAAAATCAAAATGATATTGTTTGTTGGCTCCAGTTAAAAGAAAAGTAGAGCACAAAGCGGAGCAGTACGTCTGACATTAGCACAAAGACAGTTAGCGCCACAACTTGGCAAAGACTTGATGGCTGACAGGACTACTCAATACTTCGCAATTATGGATCACAAACTTTTTCACTCAATGCTGCTGGGTGACAGTCATCAAATATGCTATTGTGTGATGTGAAATGTTGTTTGATTTGCTCAGGTATGAAGCCCCAGTTAGTACTAATACATCCAGACGCAAGTAGTTTTATAACTAAGTTTGGGGAAAAAAGACCACACCTGGAACACATCCAATTTACGTCCCAAAGTAATTAAACACACCTGTTGCATTCTTTTCCTTTTCAGTTAAGTTCCTACCCCCCATCCCCCAATCCGTTTATGCCTTTTATATCCCTTGACCCTCATATTTGTATTTGATTGATTGTTTTTTGTTTTTTTTTACTTTTACATTTTGTACTGCATTTTATGTATTTTTATTAATTATTTATTTTGTAATGTACTTTTGTACAGTATTTTGGTCAGCCTTGGTTGATTTTAAATATGCTATATAAATAAATTTGACCTTGACCGTGACATTTGATTCTATGACCCTCATCCTTTGATGTCTCCACCCTGATCCTGTGATTCTCATACCCTCATCCATTGATTCTTCTATGCTCATCCTTTGATCCCTTGACCCTCATCCTTTGATTATTTGATCCTCATTGTTTCATCCCTAAATCCCTCATCCATGCATCCCTCAGCCTTCATCC
The DNA here is from genome assembly GCF_026936395.1 of Plectropomus leopardus. Lineage (NCBI taxonomy): Eukaryota > Metazoa > Chordata > Actinopteri > Perciformes > Serranidae > Plectropomus > Plectropomus leopardus. The sequence continues at coordinate 38,171,512 of NC_142176.1, read as the reverse complement.
CTTCACCCCTCATCCTTTCATCCCTTCACCTTCCTTACTCATCCCTTTGACCCTTATCCATTCATCCCTCATCTTTCAATCTTCATTCCTTTATCTTTTCTGTTTGCATCCTTGTCTGTTTTGGAGTATACACACCTATTCCATATGAAAATACCTGTGCTTGTAAAGATCTCTGTTCACACATAAACATTTACTAAACTATAGGAACATGGTTACATCTCTTCTACATCTTCTCTTTCAGTCAGCAAACCACACAACTTTTCTTCAAAGCCAACATCTGGTAAGAAGAGGGAGAATCACAATGTGTTTAGAGCCTTCACTGGCTCTCCATCATCACTCTATTATAATACAGCCAAACTAACAATGTTCCCATTTACATATTCTCTGTTTCTATTGTCAACAACAGAACAAGGGAAAAATATATATATGCTATCTGTTTACATTGAGGTAGCTTTATGATGTCTCAGTGCAGTAATTCCACATACATCAGATCCCTAGTTTTATCATCACAATGTCATCTGGTCAAAATCAAACATAAATATAGGATCTGGAGTTATGAGTTCAGGGGCACATGATTATGTATATCTTAATAAGGTGCATTGCCTGTTACCACTGGTTTGACATCTGTATAGTGTGAATGGCTGTATTAATGTTTAAAATGAGTGAATGAGGAAGGCAACAAGAATAGGAAGGTATCCTCAGTAAGCCTGCTGCCTGCTTTTAACCTGATAGTGTGATCTTCTATCATCACATGCTATTGGAAGTACACAAAGATGTCTTAACACAATGCGGACTGTACAGGTAGAAAAAAAAACTGATAAAAAAGGATGGCGCAGAGATGGACCACATTGAAGAAAAGCATTGGAAAAAATGTGCAGCTGAAAATCACACACGTTCAAAAGCAAAGGTTGTGTTCAAAAACATGGTAGCAGGGCCCTCAGCACGTCATAATATCAATGACAATTCTAAGGGCAAGGTGGAGCCAGTGCCCCTGTAATATTGAGCCTGGACCCTCCTAATTGTGGTGATTGTTTTCATACATTTTTACCCCGCACTGATCCCCAAAGAGGGAGAATTGTAATTATTTATGGACCGTGATGAATTAAATGTATTTTGTTTCAATTGTTACATACATATTCGTATCATCAGTCTGTTACACAGCAAAACCTATGGGAGTGGTAATGCTATGTAATAGATGTGCTCAGAATATAATTTCAGGGGTATTTTAAGTACCCTTAAGCCGCGTCTGTCTCTGAAATGCTCTAGATCTGCAACTTCATAATATTAATAATATTCAACTACCATTCCCAAGTTGCACATATGTTTAAAAAAACAACAACAAAAAAATAGATAGCATTGACACTTAATTTAACTATATAGGAAATCAGGAGAGGTGATTCCCTAAAGGTAATGTTTAATTTATACTTATAAAAAAGAAAAGTTCAAGAAAATGACCAAACAAACAAATAAACAAATGATGGGAAAGAAAACAAACAAACAAAAAAAACCACTAACAAATTACCTGCAAAAATCATAATAATTCTGTAAAATAATTTCAATATATATAGTTATTAAAATTATAGATATATAATTATTTTCCCTAGCTTGTTTTAGTAACAACTCGAACAACTCAAACAAGTTGTTTTGTTGTTTGTTTTTTTTCCCTACATTTTTTGAAAGAAGTCCAATAATTTGCTCAGTGTTTAAAGCTTTAACTCTTTCTGAAAGCCTCCAAATGCAGCACAAAAAAAGTTATGTTGGTCCAGGTTTCAAAGGGTTAAAGTGCTGCAGTATATGCTCTAAAAAATGTACTTATTATGAATTGCACACATGCAATACTTGATTTGGTATGGTTATGAGATTTGTAACCTTCAGGGATGAAGTGGAGAGAACTGGTCCAAAAGCAGATAGAGGAAGAGAGAGGAGACAAAGATGTGGATAGAGACAAGTAAATATTGTTGGGGGGGTGGTAGTAAAAATGATAAAGCTGTACCATAAAGCGCTAGAGAGGTTCAGAGTATGGACTATATAGAGAAAAATAAGAATATAAAGACAAACAGAGGGAGAAAATGAAATCCACAAAAGGGCATAGCGAAAACACTCTTCTCTCTTTCTAGACCATCCAGAAATCTGATAAGCACATATCCTCCAAAGCTCTGCTGCCTCAACTGCCATCACCACAGACTTAGGGGAGAACACGGTGCGCAGTGTTTATCACCCCAATGCTGTCATTAGGAATCACACAGATTAGCCTTGACATTCTCGCAGATGAGAGGGGTAACAAAGGGAGCGAGCTATTAGCATGCTAATGCACATCAAAAGAGTTCAGAGTGGTCCTTTCATCCAGGCTTAAGCCCTCTATTCTGCTGAAAAGCGGACAGATAATACATTTCCGACTCACCTGTGAGCATATCTGTGTGCATAAGTGTATGGATATTAGTGTGTGTGTGTGTGTGTGTGTGTGTGTGTGTGTATTCTTAGTGTATGTGTGTAACTGCTCAGGTGGTTTCACAGTGCCAATAAATGAGGCTACATTTGAGCTACTTAGCAGTGACAGAGACAATGCTATAAAGAAAAAAAAAAAGACAAAAATGTTCAACTGCTCACTACCAGCTATTTGCGATGGTCATTAGGCAGGCAAGTATTCCATTATTTGCCTGTTACTGCTGCTGCCTGTTAGTCTGCCTTTCTTTCTCTCACAAGATGGCAGTGTACCGCCTTGGTTTCTTTTACTCCGGAGGGAGAGAACCCGGCTCCTGGACACGTTCAAGTCTTTTTGTTTGGACTTTGAAGTGAAAGACGTATCAGTTGAAGCATACAAAAGCTGATAGTAGCGTCTTTCAATCCTAATAATGTGCTGCAAAGAGTTGTACGTGGTCTTATTGATTGGACAACTTGGGCTGAATGAGAAACAATGGCCTTGGTAAGTGTGTGTGTGTAGATTGGCAGAGTGTGGATCTCGTTGAGTACATCAGTGTGTGTGTGTGTGTGTGTGTGTGCGTGTGTGTGTGTGTGTGTGCCATGCACGCACAGACATGGACATTATGTGGGTGCACATGTGCTGCAATTGTGTTTTGAGTGATACGCAAGCACCATTGTCTCGTGTTACTTTGCATTGATAATTTCGGCTTCAGCCTTTGTTCCTGCAGCTGCATCATTTGTTGAAAATGAGGACAACACGCCTCAAATCCCTTGCTACCCTCATATAGCTGGAAAAAAGGAAAAAAGAAAGAGGATGGCATAATAATAAAAAAAGCCCCAACATGCAATTCTTTAAGTATGAGTCTAATCCTCAGCCTATTTCTCATTTTCTAGGATAAATGGGCATTAAAAGCCTTTAGTCAAATGAGTTCATTATTTAGTCCTCTTAACGACAATCCTGGCCTTTGAACATGTCTTCAGCAGCTCTCCACAGAGAGCATGTGATCCATATTGTTGCCGAATGACGATGACATACAATGGGTTGGCAAGTGTCCGGATATACATCAAGCCAGGGAGATAAGGCACAGTCTTGGGATAGATCAAATAGAAGAGTGTGCAAGAGCCAGCAGCCTCACACAGTTGCTAAATGGCAGCTGGTCGAAACAAGATGTGTACAATTTTTTCTGCCTCTGTGGTGTTTGCCAACTCTAGAACAGTGTTTTCTACTGTCAGAAACTGTAGCAAAGTCACAGTGAGGAGACAATATGGAATATGCGACAAGCATTGCATTTTATTTAGCCTATGCGTGATAGGAACTGAAACTGTCAGTTAAAGGGTACAGTTTGAGATATTAAGAAATATATGTATTCTTAGTGTTTGGACATTTGCACTTAAATGGTAAAGTTGTGCCTAATGAAAACAAGATATGTGAGTTTTATTTGTTTTTTTACAAAGGAGCCCTTTTCATTAATGTTTGTGGTGTGAATGTTTGATACTGACTGACACTGTTGATACTGACAATTTAATTGGTGCAAATGTTGTGGGGAGCATTGAAAGAAGTATCCTATAATCACTTTAGTACAGAGGCAGTTAACCAGCTGGAAGGCTGACACTGTTAGCTGTTGTTAGCACTTCCTACATTTCTTCGTGACCCTATTACTCTGTCCTGATTTAAATCATGGAGTAACGTGTAGAGTCCTGAGGAGTTTTTACAGTCTGGTCACATCACAAGAACTGAACACAAGAAAGAGACGGGCCAACACATGTTGTTCCATGGCCCTACACATCAAGCTGTGACGCTCTTGTATGCCTCCAGCATCAGTTTTGGACATTAAGGGACGGCTTGTACATGTATGGTTGTCACATGAATTTTTCAAAATACACTTGCGTTTTCTGAGTCTCCATTTGTATACGATCTCTTTTCAAAATAAACTTAGACTGTAGATAAAAAAAAAATAATAATAATTTTTAGGTTTATGTCATGAAGTTTAGGCAACAAAAGTATGTCGTTAGGTTAAGAGTGGTTTGGCTTTAACTATGATATAAATTAATATCAGGTGACATATGTCAGTAGTGTAATATGCAACACATACTAGCACACTATGTTGTTATTAAATAACTCAATTAAATTTGGTTTCACATGTGAAATGCACAGTAGCCTCCTAGGTGAAAGTCTGGAGTTTGTTTGTTTTGGGTCAAAACATGTCACTGTCAGGTGTGTCTCAAACTGATGCTAAGGGGTGCCACTGTGCATCTTTTCGACACTGAGGTCCACTGACCAAGCATTAACAAGTTGGAAATGAGACAGGATTGGACGGGCAGCAAACACTAGCTAAACCACCTCCTTTGTGTAGTGTGGGAGCAACAAAACACTGAGATTGAAAGCTATTGCACACCAAATTCCTGAACATGTAAAAAGAAACATAACCTTGTGTTGTTTCAATCCTGTTAACACGTGCAAGGAATGAGGTGCACAGTATAATTTTATAACTCAGATATTGGACTTTGAACAGACTGTAATATTCAGGTGGATGATGTTGATGAGGAGGATGGAACTGAGGATGGAAACCACACACAGACAAAAATAGAGAGCGACAGTGTAGGGACAGAGAGAGAAGATGACTCCTTAAGGTAGCTGTGGAGCCAAATGCAAGACATGGGCAGAAATTGGTAATGGCCAGGGAGGTAACTCTAAAGAGTTGTGGAGGGGAAATGTGTCCCTCAATTTTGTGACTTTACATTTTGTCAGGTGTTTTTGCAACAAATAGAACAATAAATCACATCAGATTCTGTGTGCAAGGTTTCTGCACACTGGATGACTGATTTCAGCTGGCTCTATGGCTGTTGCTGGAATGACAGATTGTACTTCTGCATTGTCCTATGCCCACTACTGCAGACACAAAGAGCATAAAAGTGGATCAAGAGAAAGAGAGAACCCCGGCCTCTCTATCTCTTTATCAGTGACCAAACAGTAAAACTAGATAGTGCTGATCAAATATCACCCAAAATTCTGCTCTTGATTATGTCTCACCTTAAATGTTTGCAGAAACATATATAGTTGTAATACAAAAAATTGTTAGCAAAAAGTGGTATTTCTTTTCCTATATTGGTTAAACAGAGTCTGAAAAATATATGAATCACAAATATGAATCATAATTCTGGGATAAATCTTTTATTTCCTCGAATGTCTCCAGAAACATGTTTCAGTTTCTGTTTAAGTCAAGCTGGTTTGTTATCAGCTGACCACTATATTGTTTCCTGTGGAAAACGCCCACCAGTGGGAGTGATTATAATTCTGGGATGGTGCAGTGCATTCTGGTTGTTCTGGGTTTTCTGCCTCTTGAGCAAAATGAACCCCACAACCCTTTTTATCTGTTTTTTTCCCCCTGTCATGTAGCACCAATTTCAAAAGTATTTGCATGTTTCTAGGATGCATAGTTTTACAAAAACACCTTTTCAGCCGTGAAATATTACTTGGGGTTCTCACAATGTGAGCTTTTTATTGTAAATGTTGGAGAAAATGTCTTGTGTTAGTGTTTGTGGACTATGCAAGGCTATGACATGCTGCAATCAGCAGTGTGCCAAGGAAGTTGACAGACTTCTCCCAGCAATGCCGGCTCTCCATGTCAGCCAACCTCTGCCATGGGAAACACCCACTCAGTGAACCGAAGACCCTGTTTGCTCAAAATGTCCAAAATAGATTTTTAGCATCTCTAAAAAATGTGAAAATGTGGACAATAGCTGTGGTATCATTATAGGCGATTTTATATTTCCTAACGCACAAATATTTTAAGCCCATAAGCCAAGAGACACAGCAAGCTGTAACTTTCTCTTTAAAAGATGCTCCACTGTGGATAAGCAGGTGACCTCCATTAAAGGAACGGAAGCCCTTTACAGATAAATATAGAAAGGTGAGAGATAAGGAGGATAAACCTGCAGTATTACAGAAAGAAAAAAAACTGAAGATGGAGCATGAACCAGAGCAGAAGGAGGGATTTTAAAAAGAGCACTCTGTTTTTCACAGTGTGATATGATCTATCTGCCACACATCACACTCCAGATGTTGAGACTGAGCTCTTTATAAGGCAAGCTGATCATCTTAACATCCCTTTTTGTCCTTGTTTTTATGTCCCCTTCTTTGTCTTTTCTTTCTTTCTTTTGTTTCTTTCTTTTCAGCCCAAAAAGCCAACCACCTAACTGCTGGTCAGCTGCCATCAATCTGGAAACCAAGTACAAAAGTATCGACTTTTCCTTGTCAGCCTCTGCAGATAGATGCTGGCTTATTATTTTGGTTCAGCCCCCAAATATCGAGACGCATAGTCCAGGGACTCGCGGCCCTATTGATTAACAATTAAAAGGCTGGAAAGCCTTTGGCTGTGTGTCCTGTAGAGAGTGAAGAAGCAAAGCACACAAGGAGGTGTTGATGGTGAAAGAGGTTTCCGCCCTGAATTTGCTGTTGCACTTGACCTATCAACTGGACAGGGTTTAGCTCTCCATGTGCTGAGGGAGCTCTCAAGGAGCGTCTTCTGTTTCCTGGAAGTATTCAGAGTGTCCTTACTATTTACGCCGGCCCTTTTCATCAGCACTCAAGTGCCTGTAGTTACAAGCCAATATGACGATGCAGCAAAAGTCACCTGGTAAATATTATACTTATCTCTTGCATTTGTAAGCAGTGTCACCTCAGATAGGCTGTGATATGAGTTTTTTATGGTGGTACTCATGAAGCACTAAATCAATAGTTATTACAGTTAAAATGCAGATTGATTCCTGTACTTTACTGATACAGATAATTTAGTTGGTTGGACAGAAACAACTACAGTTAGAGATAATGGTGTATTGGCTCATTCCTAATGTTAAGTATTTCTTACTTTACTAAATACCTGGAAGAAAAACAAAACAATATGTATAATTCTACAACATAAAATGCAATTCGAGTTAATTGTCCAATTGTAAAAATGCAGTTATTCAAGTTTTATTGCTAGCTGGATACATCCAGTAACAGTCTACACCATGAAAACAATCTGGAATTGTAGCCAATGTAGTTGTCTTCAACATGTGTAAGCCTTAGATGAGTCTTACCATCCACATAAGACACACACATTTTTGACTAATCTAGTGATATTATAGTGATACAAATGGGCTATTTAAAACAGTACTCTAAATATTATTAACAAAGTTAAAATTTCATGATGAACATCATTTAGGAGTATTTTCAGTTGTGTGGTATTTGGAGAGCTCTATGAGACAATTTGAGGTTGTTTTGGATAATGCCCCATCTGTTCAAGATACTGAGCATTGTGCTCTAGATAGAAGTCATAACTCCTCTGTACATCTACCTAATATTTGGTAATGACATTATAGACAAGTTGGGTCAATTTTAGCCCATATTATGACTAGCTAACTGTAATTTTAAAAATGAAATTAAACAGACATAAAACAAAAAAAACCGACAGTGTCTTGCCTGTAAAACCATCCCTTTTTGTAGGTTTTAAATGTATAAAATGTAGTTCTGAAATGCAGCTGAACATGTACACAATGATACATTGTCTCTGAGAGGTTTATGTCTGAAAAGTAAGAAAAGTCTGTGCAGCAGGATTAAAAATAACACAACACAAACAGTTGAGTAACAGAGTAAGTTGCTTCAAAAGTGTAACAACCATGAATTTAATAGGAAAAACAAATGATATAAATGTATGTGTGCCCATACTTATCTTATCCAAGTCTTACAGGTAATAAACAATATCACAGCTTCCAATTTATAAATGCAACGTTATGTCACACATAAAAAACTCTTTGTTTTCTTGTCTGCCACACACTTTGAGCTCTCACTCTTTCTTCTCCAAATAAAAAAACAAATTATGTATGCTACATGCAGGCAACATTTCCTTTGTTATTTTATTGGCAAACATCAGTTTAGTGGTTGTGTGTGGTAACAAAAGCAGAAATTGGGAATAAATTGACAAAACGTGTATTGTTTTATGATTGATGAAGCCTGCCATTTCTCCATAAAAACAGTTGATGAGTTAACCCAGGAGGAAAAAGTAGCTCTGCCTGGATTGACAGAGACGTCGCATCGGAGCTCATCCAAGTCGTCACTCGCTCTCGGTCCAGCCGCAGCCAGGGGATGATCATTTTGCACAGCACCTCTGACCGATCGGGCCAAGGGAGATTATAGAAGCCATCACATCTCATCTATTCCCTTGTAGCTCCCCTTCAGCCACACTCCTTGCCTGCGACTTGGCAGACATGCAAATGATCCTGTCAATATCGCCCTCACCCCACACCCTGCATCCCCCAACCCTGCAAATAAGTCATGCCCATTTGCTGAAATGGGGGGCTGTGACCTGGGCTGGCTGTCACACCACATACTGCTTCTCCTCAGTCACTTTGAAGATAGCACTGACATCTCAACTAAGGGATGGAAGAGAGAGAGAGAGACAGAGAAAGAGAGATTTATGTTTGGCTGCATTTATTCATGAGATAATAAGAATCACTTTGGCAGCATTTAGAGGAAACCATTACAAATTCCATGTCCATACAAATGCATATGTAGAGGGAAACAATGGCATTCACATGTCTGTTCCAGTTTTAACTAAGCCGGGATGAAAATCATTATAGATTTTCTAATTGTATGAATAATCTGTGCCTGTGGAGACTATACAGCCCATATGTAACTTTTTATATCCTTTATCACTTCTATAATAACCTGTAATCTTGCGAGATAATGTTAAACTGAGTTTTTCTTCTATTTAAAATCACATACTGACAACTTATTTCTTGAGAAAAATCCAGAAATACTTGATTTAAATTATTGTGTTCAAGCCCCAGGTTCACATTTTGCTGAAGCAATGTTGGCAGTGATCTCCAGCTTGTGCTCCTTTTGGGTATCACCATGTGCTCCAGCTCTGCACACAAGATTTTGATTTTTTCCCATACCCAAGATGCAGACGTGCTCAAGCTAATACTCAAGTTGGATAAGGAGCATATGTGACGATCTTTCTTTTAGTTATTCTTGAGATTTTCAAAGGGATTTAACTCTGAGTTCTGGCTGGGTGACTCAAGGACTTTTCATGTTTGTCGTCAGATGCTATTGGAGTGGAGATTTGGTTGCATAATTAAGGTTACTCGTACTGGACAGTTTCCTGAAATGTATTTTCGGCAGATTCTTTTCAAGTATGGCCTTTGTTTCCATTCTTTGCCCCCTGTTTTTTTAGGCCACCCCTATCTATGATAAAACTCCACCAGTTTGATATGTCTTTGATAACATCTAGTTTACAAAAGACAAAATTTGATGTAAAGAAGTGCAGTTTTTCCAAGAACATCTCTTACCTGAACTACTTTTAAACCCTTTAACTGTATGATAGTGGTCTGATGCCTTTTTGTCTAAGCCATGACCTTTTCCAACCTTATCTAGTTAAGCTTGCTCGGTAAGAAAACCATTTCTTTGAATAATTTCATGTTTAGGTTCTAAGAGGGGTACAACCTCAGTGATTACAATGGGAGTTTTTAGACCAAACAGTTCTAGTGAGCTTCCCGGAGAGAAGAGCTTTTATCTCACAGTCTCAATAGGAGCTCATATCTCAATAGGAGTGCATACATGGTGTAAGCTGGCCAGTGGTTGGTATAGCAACATCGATTTAGCATTGCCAACTCAAACTTGCAT